>NC_082398.1:11072373-11125531 GCF_031168955.1 Gadus macrocephalus | reverse complement strand
TTTACTTTTTACACGATCAATGGGGACATTTCTCTCACACAAACCTTGGGAATAAGACATTTGATCTCTATGACATCGGTGAGGGTGGGGAAAAGGGGGCTCTGTTTGAGTCGAAGACACCTTGGATACAGCAGTTAAGGTTCCTATAAAATGGAAACATACAATTCCCCACAATTGTAAGGACGTTGTATCCGTGCCCACCTGTGATATAGCATTATGGCACCTAAGACTGTGAACAGGATAATGTCCCTCCTACTCTAACGCAACATGAAGGGAACACAAGTACAGTTACAATATTAGGTTACTGCCTCTTTGGACCATTGTACATTTTAACATTTTAACTACCACGGCTGGACAGTAAACGGTCAGAACGGGACATCCCTTACAAATATGTTAGCATTGGGATTTTTTAAAGATCTGTCCATTGTGTCAAGGTCTATGGTACGTGTGTTGGCAGCGTAGATACATTTATTTCCATGTTTAGAAAAAATAATCTTTCCTTTTCATTGAGTTTTGTTATTTATTGTTTTCAAACTTTATTGTGTCATATTTCATCCAATTCAAAATTGCAACTGAAAAATGTATGTTGAACATCTGTTTCCATGGATACAGCTTTTTTAAACGTCCTCATAATGACGAGAGACCAACCTTGCAATCTATGTCCAAAAATGGAAAGAAATGCCCAAATTTTTATCTAGAAGTTACATTTCCTGAACAAACAATGTTATATGTAAACACCATAGCATGGACATAGCATTTTTGTGTTAAACGTTTGTACGGGTAACAACACTAAACAACAATCTAGTTTGTCGTTATATTTTTGATTTTCTTTTGGGGGAGTTGGTATTAGTTTGTCCCTTACGCATGTTGTGTGTATACCAATGTTATGTGTGTGGATGTTCGTACCACGCCCAATTTATTAAATGACTGACTCACTTTGTAACCATTACCACTTTAGTTTGGAGAAAGGTGAGGGAGAGAGCGCAATCCCAAGGTCTGCCTCATCATACATATTCAAGCTACCAATCCACGGCTATGGCATCGCTACCAGTTCACGCTCTGTTACGTACATTTTCAACACCGATGTGACGCACTTGGTCATAGCGGGGGGCGGGGGTGGATGCTTGGCCGCGAGCTACGACCATGTCTTGCCAAGACGTATGTGTTTCATTAATGTGTAAGAATGAGGGGGTTGCGTGTAGTGGAGAGGTCTCTGGTGCGGTCTGTGACTCGATACAAACTAGCGCCATGGTAATTTAGCTAGCATGTGGGGCTTTTAGCTAGCATGGAGAGTCTTTAGTAATGACTATTATTGCTGAGCATGGTTCTGAAGATCTGTCGTGTAAAATTCTTGGCACTAGATAGAACGCCTGAGTTCTGGAATTCGCCATTCAGGATCTGTCTGTAGAGATTTGGGCTCCAAATGCTAGCATAACCAACCAAAGACAATATCTGTTTACTATCATTTAGTAAGCTATAGTTTTTAACTAAAAACAAACACACTAAGCAATATTGTGTTCCGTCCCATGGGGATGGGTAACAGAGACTGAACATCATATACATACTCAAGCTTCACACAATTTCAACGTTTTTCCACCAATAGGAAACCACAACCAGACATGAAGAGGCGAATAATATTGCTGAGATTAAAACTCTGTGCTATTTTAAGGAATCACTACGGGGGCTCAGTACATGCCCTGATGAGTGTGCACATACATGCCAGCACATCTCACTCCGGCCCAGTGAGAAAGAAATGGAAACCATATCTGTAACCATTTCTTTTTTCCTCCTGTTGCTTAGCGACCATTTGTCTCAACAAGCCATTATCTTTTTGGACTGTTGAGGGTGCATTGTGTGTGTTTGTGTGTGCGTTATGAGCGCGTATGTTGTTTAGCACTATTTAACTTTGACGTTAATGTGTCCCTTCTCGCTGAATGACTCTATACTGTATATGCTTCGATTTTGACTCATAGTATGTGTGTGTACGTTTGTCTTTTGTCTATGCATGTCCTCTGTGCATTTGCATGTCCAAGTGTGTATGTTTGTGTTTGTGTGTGATGTATGCTTTAATCTGCTTATAAGGGCTAACTCAATGTCCTTGGATAAGTCCCATATACTGACACATGAGAGAGGGGGTGTCTGTGTATTACTATTCATTTTGCATTGTGCATCGTGCACAAGTGTGCACTGTGTGCGATGGTTGTGCATACAACAGTTCAGTTCTGCGCATCGATGTGTGCGTTATTTAAGCATCTTCTTTCATGATCTTCTGTAATGTCCTATACACACAAACACACAAACACACACACCACATTATATAGATCCTATAATTTGAGTTGACTCTAGGCTCCTCTCCTTTCTGTTGACCTCCTCCTCGTTCCATCTCCACACCGTCCCTCCCTCCGTCTCACTCTCTCTCGACGCTCCACGCCGCAGTCGTCCCATCGCAGTGCTTCATCGTTCATCCCACCGTCCAATGTGTGTGTGTCGTTCTTTTTGCGTCATATCATGCAAGCCCTTTTCATGAGAGGTTAGACACCTTCACAAAGTGCTTTTTTGATATTGATTAATGGTGTTATATTGTCTTCATTATTTCAATTGTCTTTTTACTATTATTTTGTTTGTATTAGGTTGTGTCATTTTGTTTTTATTTCTGTGATGTCTCGGTTATGTTTAAAGTAAGCCCTCAGAGAGAGTATAAGTAGGTAAAGTAGATAATTTATGAATTATGATACAAAAAATGGTTCTCGCATCCACATTTTTCTATGTACCTCAGTGTATGTGCGCACGCGTGCGTGTGTTCGTACCAATCCATCCCATCCATTGTGTCGATGCATGAAACTTACAAAAAAAACTCATCTTGGATACAGTGTTGACCTTGGAAAAATGTGTTGTAGAAGAGACTACAGTATTTTAAAAGCGTGGAGATGAAATTGAAATGACAAAAAAAGATATAGATGTTTACGATGACCAAACTTTTTTCTGTCGTTCTCTTAAATGAAATAAAAAAGTTGACTGGGAAAAGCATATTCATTGTGTTCGGTTTCTTTGTTGAAACTCATCAGCGCTTTGGTTATTTATAAAAAAAGTATTTGCATAATTTCACTGAGCATCACCAATGAAATTGGCCAGTGAAATCATCACCATGTTCCATAATACCCAATATAATATATACGTATCCAATTAGTCATTCATTAGTATTTAAGAAATGCTTCTTAAATGCTATATTTTTTATTCCATTCTCAGGGCCCCTCCGTCTATTTTATTAAAAACACAACCACGACGGGCTCATACATTAAGTGTATGCTGCGGTTTGATTTGTGTCTCGCCTTTGCGCCCCAGCCATTTGCACAATCAAAGACGTAAGGTTCACTTCAAGGTTTATAAATAACAATGTCCACGTCGACCGTCTAACACCGTTTTCTGAACGGGGGACTTTACTCTGAGGCCTCTCTTAAGGGTAATATTTGGATGCTTTACCTCATAACGCTGGAGGCAGTGGCATAGAAACCAAATTTGCGTCGACTGAGGTCTTTCTTTTTAACAAAGCCGGGACAGGGGTTTTTAAAATGGTAACAATGACATGTTTAGTGTTTAAATATCAACCTCCTGACAGGTCATGCTTTTAAACCCTTTTAGTTTTAGAGCTATTGTGGAATGCAATTAATAGGGGGCTTATTTCATCCATGCGTCACTCTTTATGCATTTCGAAACGCTTTTTCAGCCTGCTTAGCGCGGGATAAAATTGCCTCTTTTACGATTTGCATTGTTAAACAGCAGGGCAGCTCAATAAAGCATTAATGTATCAAGTAAAGAGAAGGTCGCCAACTCTGTGCACTACTTCTACTGTATTATGTTGTTGGCTGGGCTTTAAGGGTAATAAAGCTTCCCAAAGTCCTAGACACTGCAACATTGTCACCTCCGGTCAGACAAGTGTCATTGCTACGTATGGCAAGTGCAATTTGATATATTTTCTCCATTTTTTTTTTACCATTTAATAAGGTTAAAATGTATTTAATTAAATGTATACATTGCCTTAGGGAAGGTTACATAAGCACCTGTTGAAACAACTTGCCTAATTGAGGAAGGGATGTTGGATGCACCCAAACATACAAATTAACAGCGCGCTTCATAATAAGTTCAGGTGTGAACGCGCGCACGTGCGCGTGTGTGTTTTGTGTATGTACGCGTGTGTGTGTGTTCATGTAAGTGTTTGTGTGTACGCACATTTTCTTTCAAGCATGCACGTTTTAGACAGACAGACAGGCCTGCAGAGAATAGCTCCCCTCACCCCCGTCGCCCCCTCACAAACACAGAGAAACACACACACACACACTCACACATACACACAAGACTTATACTTCTGCCCTGTCAGTTTTCTGAGTAGTGAATGGCAGCTGCTATTCCACGGCAACCTGCCGGTAACCACACGGCGTGACGCTAAAGAAGGAGGGTAAGAGATAGTCAGGGGGGGGGGCGAGAGGGAGAGAGAGAGAGAGAGAGAGAGAGAGAGAGAGAGAGAGAGAGAGAGAGAGAGAGAGAGAGGGAGAGAGAGAGCGAGCGAGAGAGAGAGAGAGGAGAGCGAGAGAGAGAGGGAGAGAGAGAGAGAGAGAGAGGGAGAGAGAGAGCGAGAGAGAGAGGGAGAGAGAGAGAGGCTGAAGTTAAAAGACAAATGTGTGAATGAGAGCAGAACATGAGATAAAATAACAACAAAAGAATGGAGGACATTCAGCCCCCGAGGAACGGACACTTCCTGTGAGACTAGGGGAAGTGACACTCTACTTAAACGGTAACTTTTTACACTTTAGTTGTCGTTCACAAGGAAATTCACTGCATCTTATATTTATAAGAGGGCACAAAAAAATGGCCATTTTAACTATGATAAAATGAAGGTCAAACTAGAGGAAAGCACTTATTGTGAGCATCCACAAGAGAGATAGCATCCAACAAGAGAGATAGCACTCATCAGAAGGAGGAGAAGAGGAGGAAAGACAGACAGACACGAGAGAGAGAGAGAGGAGAGAGAGAGAGAGAGAGAGAGAGAGAGAAGAGAGAGAGAGAGAGAGAGAATGAGGGGGGGAGACAGAGGCAGAAACAGGATTAGAAACATCAAAGAGAGAGAAACAGGTCAGGTAGGGCGAGGGAAAGAAGAGAGTAAAAGGAAGAGGTGAAACTTACGAGAGACAGCAGTGAGAGGGGAGAGAAAATCAGAGAAGAAATTCGATGAAAGTGGGAAACATAGGAAAGGTGAATGCTCAGGGTGAGAGATGAGGTGAGAACAACACTAATGGCAGACATACCAATCATCTGTGAGGAGAGGAGGGGAGAGGTTGAAAGCCTGTGGACGAAGGCAAAGCAAGGAGAGAGAGGAGGGTTGAGGTGACAGAGAAAGATTGACATAAAGAGAGGGAAAATTACAGCGAAAAAATTGGTGAATTTCTTTATTGACGTCATCTGTTGTCAGTAGTGAGCATGTATAAAGGTGAATATAGACAGGAGTCACACGTGGCAACATTTATATTAACCATATTGCAATATTCTTCATTACCTCATATAGCAATTTGTGTGCACAGTGTAAATTATATTTAGATTATTACACATTCATTGATGACATCGAAGGAACTGCTTGTAAGCTCTCCGATTGGTGAAACATTGCTTAATACTGAGCCATCAGTTAATGAATTAATTAATCTGTAAATCAGTTTAAACTAACTAACGACCCCAACTGGCTATCAACCAATGCTAGCATTGGTTGATAGCCAGTTGGGGTGATTTGTAGTGGCTGACTGCTAGATCTATTAGAAGTACATTACTTGGTCTGCATGATTGGTTTTAGCTGGTTCAAAGATGTTCCACAGAGGTCAGTTTGAGGCCCCTTACATTGACTAATGGACTAATCCTCATTCATAATCCTATGGGAGAGAAGACAAAAGAAGCTTTTACATACTCTCCCCGTCTACGAGGGTTTTACAAAATGATTAGAAAATTGTCTGAACTTATGATTTAGTACTTTTACTATATTGTGGTTGATTAAGTGATGATACTTGATTTAATGATTTAGGATAGAACCGTAGGTGAATGTTTGTGTGCTTGAATGATCAAGCCTTTTGCCCAATGCACAAAACAGATGCAAAATAATGTTTTGAATTTTCTACAAACTGAGCCAAGGAAAAGCACCCTATCTATATTTGCACTCCATGTGCTCCGGGCTCCGATGTATAATGTATAAATTAGCCTAGCGCTTAATGTTCACTTGTAAAATGTCAGACTTCTCCTCCTGGCTAAATAGAACATTTTAAGAAAAGACAAATATTATTAAAAACTTTCTTAGGAGGCTTGAAGTCTGAAGTGCACTTACTGGAATGAGAGACACAGTGGAAGAGAGGGAGCAAGAGTGAAGTCACAGTTGTGCCAAATCAATGCAACAAGGTATCACACACACGTACTACACACTGATGGATTGTAGCCAAACACACACTCACCTGCCTACACACACACACACACACACACACACACACACACACACACACACACACACACACACACACACACACACACACACACACACACACACACACACACACACACACACACACACAGCTGTGGCCAAGTGAGTGGCACATGTGTCTGAGAGAGATATGCCATTGCCTTGATGCTTTCTTCAACAGCGTTTTACTAAGGCACTAACCTTGACCTTGTTAAAGTATGATTATCCACCCAGCGTATGGTTGATTGTCCATTGCATGCCTGATCACACATCTGGTTTGACAATCCCACATGTGGTTAAATGGGGGTCCTATAATGCAGTACTTTACAAGTTGAGCTACAAAGTTAGTAAGGTGTTCCAAATTACAATACCTTGATTTACGATACATCAACACTGTTTTAAACACCAACTTATACATCCATCTCTACCTTTCCCTCGCCCCTTTCTTTCCTGGATAGAAAGATGACGAGTGGATAAGAGGGATGGAGAGATGGTGGGAAGTAACGAAGCAGTGATGAATTAATAAGGAACACAGAGAAGGAACCAGGAACCATGACAGGCAAAGGCCGCTGGCTGTAGGGCTCAGACCACATGCCCCGTCCAAATATCTAGAGCACTGCGTGTTCCTAGGCCACAACGTGACTCGTGATAGAGCGCCGTTTACAGACAATAAGCTCCATCAGATGGTTCTTATGTGTTGAAAGACATGCTAATGCTCCAGGCTAGCAAGAATCGGCCCGCAGGCATCAGTTGTTGCCTGGAAGGAAACAGTTGGGCTAACAACCATGAGCCTTACCTCTTTAAGCCAAACGATTGCACATGTCACAGAGACGGGGAAGGTAATCAGCAAAAATTTGTGTTCGTCAATCCACAATTCAAAAAGTCAAAACTAGTAAATTACCAAAACTAGTCAAGGCAAGCAAGCCTTTCTCTGAAGGGGAGTTCTATAAATTATCCCTTACATAACAGTTACACAACGATGGGAGTAAAAAAGTATCATAAAGTTGTTGTGGGTCGTCACCATGGGGATAACACGCCCCACTCCTTCCTATAAATCTCTCTTTTTAAATATCAGTGTTGAATTTGATCTGAAACAGTGGAGTCACTGGCTCTTTAAAATGGAAAGCCAGAGGAAAAAGTATGCACGAAGGTAACTCCTCATCTTATTTCTAGTTAATTTTATCCCGTAGCATACTTTTAAGGATATTGCATTGTCTACGAAGACAGGAATGTTTAAAGAAACAATTGTTTTGAACTATAACATAATTATTTACTACTTAATTTAGGTAAACTAATCTTACTCAAATCAACACAAAGTCGACACAAAATCTTATTTCCACAGAAATGTTTTTTTCGTTCAATTATTTTATTTATAACTTGGACAAACAGGTATTTTTGTATTATTCTAAGTTTCAAACTTATCTTAATTGGGCTCCAAAATATGAACAATTGACATACGATAGTTTAAAAATAAATATGTAAAAAGATAGTTTTTACCAACCGATACTGAACTGCCATAACCTGACCTTCTACAATAGAAAAACCAAAAGAGAAACATGAAACCATTGACCTTCAAGTGAAGACCCTTATCAGATTCAGATTCAACTTTATTGTCATTGCCAACCAGTACAACGAAAAGCAGTTTAACAGTAGTGCAATCATTAAAAAGTGCTTGGAGAGATGGAGAATGTTTAAAGGAGACATATTATGGTGTTTTCCCAACAAGTAAACATAGTATTTGAGTTCCAGAAGACATGTTTTTGAAGCTGTTTGCTGGAAATAGCTTTTAGGAAAAAAGATCTTGCCTACCGCTATTCCCTTCTGTTTCAGTCCCTTCAGAATGCGCCGTTTCTGGTGTCTGTAGCTTTAATGCAAATGAGCTGCTGCCCATTGACCAATTGAGCTCTCAGACTGAACCAGAGCATGGAGGAAAAGGAATTGTTGCCGTTTGCGGACTCATGGAGCTCTATATCTATATCATATAATAATAATAATAATATTATAGATGGGTGGGCGTCAGACGTCACTGGTACTTCAACAACAAGTAAAGACTCGTAGTGGGACATTTCTTGGAAATGGTTGAGAGGAATTGACTCTCTGAATTCCATCAACCGCGACATGGAGGAATAAGGGATTATATGCCGGGAGCTGACCTGCCGCCGAGACCTACCCCCGCCGGACCCGCCAGCTTCGGCGGCAGGTCAGCTCCCGGAGTACACCGCCGGAGCTACCGGACTGCCCTGGACGGCTTCGACGGTGGCCATCCGGCGCGGGTAGCTCGGCGGCAGTCCGGCAGCTCAGCTCCGGGAGTACAATCCTTTCTCATCCATGTCTCCCCCTCCGGACTGCCACCGAAGCTTCGGCTGCAGTCCGGCAGAGAAAGGGATTGTACTCCCGGGGCTGAGCTGCAGGGCTGCCGCCGAGTTCCCCCCCGCTTGAGCTGCTCGTCCGCTGGTCCACAAAATCTTAGCTATGCTCTGATTGGAGGGGAGTGGGAGGTCATCTTTAACTGTGCCCCCTTCCTACGTAGGAGGGGGCGCCGAAACTGACTCGCTTGTTTGGTAACTGTAGGCGGGGTACTTTGAGAAATGCATATCTCACTCAAAAAACCATGCACAGACTTTTTTTCAAGGTTTATATGCGTGTGGGAGCACCAGAGACCAAAAACAGCACCCCAAAAAGGGGTGCTGTTAAAGGAACAATTGTTTTGAATTCAGATAATTATTTACTACCAGTTACCCAAACTAAATTGAAAGTGTTTTGGCCCACCAAACAAATGTTTTTCATCTTTACGAGTATTTTAGGCGGAATCCACGCAGAGGAAACAAAACCATGTTTTTTTCAACAATATGACCAGTATTTCTTAAAGCACAAACTGAAATGAGATTCAAGAACATGAACTGAAGCACACCAGCAAAATGAAGAAGTACTGGTTGGCTTGAATACCAACAGACCTCCCTCTGCAATGCATATAGCACAATATCAACACAAATGTACTATTTGGAAGACGGAAATATGTCTAAAGCCTTTCCAGTTATCACACCACATGAGCCCGCCTACTGCATCAGTACTTGGTGTTAATTAAAGCAGCATGGGCGCCCCCCTGTGGAGAAGTCTCTCCACTGCCTGTATAAGGTACAAGATAAAGTTCCATGCATCGTCCCTCATGGTCCCTCACAGAATCATACAGCAATGCACAGCCTTGGCATATACATTGGAACTTTGATACTAAATGACTGAATAATTTGCCCGTCTTTATTTCCCCAGATATATAAAGCAGAAAGCTCTCTGGGGCAGTATGTCTCGGAGACACTTGAGTACGTTGATGCACTAGTGCACAACTTCAGTCGACAGCAAGTGACTGGAGGCTAGAGACAAACCATATTATCTACACTGAAGGAAATCCCAAAGCGTGAAAGATGAACAGCCGAAGAAGCTGGCTACTGTGCTGAGGAACACTGGGGAAGGAGTAGAGGAGCTCACCAACTTCCTGGATGCTATGAAGAAGCTGGCTGTAACTTCTCTGCAGGTGTTCACAGACGGAGGAGAGGTGGTTTAGCTGTCCCTGGGGATCAGCCTAGAGAGCGTGGAGGACATTATCTCAGCTGCACGGCTGGTCTGTCCTCTCCTCATGCGGTTCAAGAGATGTTGAGGTCTTCTTCCAGCCCAGCCTACACAACATGGCCGTCTTTGATAGAAACATACATAGATACCATTGAGATAATCTGTAGGTATTACCTGGTAATTGAGGTGCAGATCGGCCAAATCGATTGAGATAGACAATAGTTCATTACAGACACACTACTGAAGCACACCCTGATAAGGCATTCAGATAAGACCAGACCAGGTGGTCTGCTGAGGGGGGAGCAAAATCAGGGTTGGGTTTGTTGTGGAAGTTAATATCAATTCGCTGACTTGCTTGTCAAAGCAAGATGGTCAAAGGACAGAATTAATCATACATGTTTTAATCATATCTGATCCACTTTGTCCAGGAAGGACAAGGACTTCAGACTGATGTTCTTGTTCCAGGTGGAGTCAGTGTCTGGCTTTGTCGAACAGTTCAGCGAGTGTCATCCCAGAATGCTCCAGTTCCTTGATGACACCGAGGGCTGTGCCGTCCAGCTGGACAGGATGAAGAAGGGCTCTGAGATCTCTAGTGTGGCTGGGAGATAGGTCGGGGCCGTTGGTGGGGTCATGACCCTTGTAGGTCTGCTTCTAGCCCCGGTGACAGTCGGGGGGTCTCTGGCTTTGACCATCGGAGGGTTTGGTCTGGAGGCTACCAGTGGAGCAGCCTCCGCGACACCACAGTAACAGAGATGGTAGTCAATGAAGTACAGCAGAAGAAAGCCTGTGAAGGCCTTCAGAGCTTCATGCAGGATGTGAAGTCCAGAGGTGCCTGGATGAGGTCATCAACCAGAGGGGAGAGATATTAGGAGGGGATCATTGGGATACTGCTGAAGGAGCCGCGAGAGTTGTTTCTGCAGTTGGTGGAATTGGCTTCAGTGTTCGTATGATTTTTAAAGCTAGAAAGGCTGCAAGAATTTCACGAATAGCATCACAAGCAGCAAAGTGAACCTTGGCCGCCACCAAGGTTGCTGCTAGTATTGGGTTGTATGTCTTCTTCATTGGTTTTGACATCTTCACCATCTGCAAAGAGAGCAGAAATTTGGCCAGAGGGGAACAAAGTGAAGTCTGAGCCAGTTCATCAGAGCAACCTAAGTCGAGTTCATCAGAGCCAGGGCTCTGATGAACTTCTGAACTTCAGAAGTGGACTGTTGGACAAGAATTCATGACTCTGTGGGCACTGGCAGGCAGAAATTAACAACAATAATAATAATGGATTGAATTTATATAGCACTTTTCTAGACACTCAAAGATGCTTTACAGTGAAGGGGGGACCTCACAAACCACCACCAGTATGTAGCACCCACTTGGGTGATGCACGGCAGCCAATCTGCACCAGAACGCTCACCACACACCAGCTTGAGGTGGAGAGTGAGGGAAATAATGAGTCATCCAATTATACAGGAGGATGATTAGGGGGCCAGATTGAATGAGCCTGGTTGGGGCAGGACACCGGGGAAACCCCTACTCTTTGCGATAAGTGCCCTAGGATCTTTTATGACCTCAATGAGTCAGGACCTCGGTTTTACGTCTCCTCCGAAGGACGGCTTTAAGAGAGTGGGTCCGAATTAAGAGAGTGGGAAAGATGTTCTTCAGAAGCAGTTTTGGATTTCTCCACAATCTAAGTCGATTTCGAATTTGTCAAATATACTGCAAACTAAATCAAACTCAGAAACACAAATCAGAACACGATGACATCGCTAACCTAAAAGGCCCCATCTGTTTTTGGCTGATATTTTCTGGTTTTCTTTCTTTTGATGTAAATTGTCCAAATTAGCATAACTTTTTTCCCTAACCATGTGGGTTCTGTAGAAAGTGGAACTCATACCATTTGATAGTACATTTGAGAAAATGCCTTATCCGAGGTCAAACTAAACTCTGGTTTGAGTGGGATAGTTTCAGACTGTCAAACTGTCTGAGGTCATAGGCTAGACTATGTGATATATTATATCAAGCTCAATTGAAGAGTAGACATTGGGGACATCTATTGTAACTACATTTAACAAAATGTTTCTAGCATTCAGAAACCCCATAGTCAGACCCAAAATACATTGCGATAAAAGCAAGGACGAGAAAAGTGCATTAACATGAACATATAGCCGTTGTTGAAAGACAGATGTGGTATATTAAATAACAAAAAATGGAAAGAAAAGACGGTGGGGAAAAAGTACGTATTTATTGACAGCTTTGTCATCCGGTTGAGGTGGGCCTCAGAATGAGACTACCAAGTGCATCGGACAATGAAAATCCACTGCAACAAATTAAACTTATTTCAGCTTGGTCGTATCGATATGGAACATGAGGAATGACATAAACAAGAAACAGTTTAATTATTTAAATTATGGACGTGAAAATATGTGTACACTCACAAATGTCCGTGCAGTTTCAATCGGGTCTGTTTTTTAACTGGCTAGCATGGAAAACGGTTCGATTTTGAATTAGCATTGGGTCTATTTTTTTGGGCCATTCTTGATTAAATCCCAGGCTAAGTACAGAAGGGGTTTTACCTTCAATATATTTTCTCCACGTTTCTTATGGAAAAGGGTGAATCTCAAAAAGCAATCCTAAAATGTGTTTGAAATCGACAATAAAGGATGGGCGTCTGCCGCCATTACACTGGCGATGACCGAACCTAATCAAAGTGATTGTATGGGCCGTGAGGGATTATGGGTAATGATGAGAGGCATGAAGAGGCAGGCCTCTCCAAAATGGAGTACTTAATGACAGTAGCTTGTTACAATGATGAAAAAAATAAAAAAGAGAATAAGGAAATACCACTTGACAAAATGACTGATGAAGGTGGTCTACAAGCACAGGGCGGGGAATCAGTCAGACAGACAGCTAGTGCTTGTAGAGAAAAGAGAGGAACAATTCCCCCCCTTCCATAATTGGTCGTCCATCCCGTATCGTCCATACACCTCACACTCTCCATCTCTCTTGAGCACTTGTGGTCAGTAGTAAAATAAAAAAAATATTCACATGAAACTTTTTAAACTCAGGATCGAGACACATAAATTATTATCCTTCCCCCTTATGAACAAAACCCAAAAAGTCCAACATAGTAGTTTGAGAATATTTACAGTCTTGGAGCTTAAAAATAGAACATTAAAGAAAAGCTAAATTAAATCTAAAAGCTTTACAGGAAGCAGCGTTTGTCTCTGGCCATCACACACACACACACACACACACACACACACACACACACACACACACACACACACACACCATAGAAAGCCAGACTTTGGGGTAGGGTAAAATAATTTGAAAAATAAATTATAAACAAAATACTTATAAAATGAACAATTAGTGGTCAAAACTAAACATATAATTTGCGTTTGTCAGCTTTGGTTTGTGCAGGGGTCGTAGCCAAGGAGAAGCACACACACACACACACACACACACACACACATGCCAGTTTGAAGGAAAAAAAAATAGGCAAACCTCCGTTTCTCTCTTAAATAGTGCTTGTTATTAGTGTGGGTGAGGTTTTGAAAAGAAGATTTGTACTACACCGCCCCTTGGTGGCCCACTGGCGCAGTTGCAGTAAAAGCATTTATACTTAACAAAAAATAATATCTAAAACGTTTTAAATCGATATAAGCAGATATTTTCCCTTCCTAGAACTGAAATTATAATAATACCATAATCTACAAATAGACGGGTCCAGCTGTCCAGTTAGGCTCTCCTTAAATTTTAAGGCTTTGTATAATTAAAAAGCATTTGTGTTTGTGTGTTTGTGTGCGTGTGCGTGTTTGTGTGTAAGAGAGAGACAGAGAGGTGTGCTTCAAACTCAGGTTTGGGGCGAAAGAAATAATATAATAAAAACATACAATTAAAAAAATTAAATATAAAAAAATTAAAACTAAGTAGGCCTAATTATAGGCAGTCTTCGGGAGGGGTCCTTAGGTAGGAACGTTTAAGACTCGCAAAGAGTAGTCTAACATGATGCCCGACTAAACATCCTCTCAATAAAAACAACGACAACCAAAGACAGAAAAGTAAGTGACAGAAAATAATAAAATCATAAAAAGTAAATACACCCTATCAGTAAAGTTCATCATTATTATTATCAATATAGACCCCTGTTGAGCATGTGCATTTTGGTAAATAGATTTTCTTTTAAAACATTAACTGAAAGACATCCCGCCCTCAGATTTGCAGTGACTGGTGCACTCCGAGATGGAGTCGGCCAATGAGGTGGTGCTATTGTCCAGGCTTTGGTACCACATGCTGCAGTTGGGCGTGGAGGGGGGGGAGTTGGGGGTGGAGCAGTTGGAGGAGCGGGCGGACCCCGAGCTGGGGCTGCCGTTATTGGTCAGCGGCGAGAAGAGAGCGTCGCTACGGAGGCCCTTGCTCTTTAGCTCCGCCTGCAGGTACTGGCGGATCTCGTCAGGTAAACGCTCCACCTCTGCCTCCAGCTCCCGCTGTAGACGGCACAGGAGCTGGGGGGAGGGGAGGGGGAGGGAGGGAGGCGGGAGTGAGGGAGGGGGGAGAGAGGGGAGGAGGGGGGAGGGAGGACGGGAGGGAGGGAGGGAGAGAGGGGGGGAGGGAGGGGAGGTAGAAGAGAAACAGAAAGTTCTGTTGGCTGACACCAGGGCATTTGAACAGAAACAATCTACTAATATCATAAAACTTTATGCTTTTATGAAATGAGGCAAAGGAAGTCAATAGGCCGACTAGTATTTTTTCTGTTATGAAGTCCAAACACAGACATTTGATGCTCACAGCTTCAGAAACACTGACGAAAAAAGTAATCAATTGATCCATCAGGTGAATTTATTAATTGACGCTTAGTTAGTGAATTGGTAAATGATTGCTGGCTCACTATTGGCTGCTCCTCGTCTATGTGCTGCAGGACTTCCCTCTGTCTCAGGACCAGCTTATCCAGCCGATGGGCCTGGGCCTTCTCCAGCTGGAGGACAGAGGTGGAGACAGGTAGAAACAGAGAGGGGGGGGGGGTGAGAGAGGGAGAGAAAGAGGGTGAGAGAGGAAATAGATGCATGTCATTCACCACTACACTTTTCCTTCCCCTCGACACAAGTTAATTTTTAAGGTGCCATTATTAATTCCATGCCAGTTTAGTTAAACAATGTAATGACTTTGATAAAAACTAAACATCATGATTGATGTGTGTTAAGTTACCCCACGGATCGAGGTGACAGAGTCCTGAATATGTTTCCTGTTGATTTCATTCAGCTCCCTAAAGCGAGAGAGACGGAGGCAATTAGAAAGAAGGAGAAAGAGATGCATGGAGACCAAGAGTGTGAGAGAGATAAAGATGAAAAAAGAGAGAGGGAGAGACATGAACAGCATGTTAATAAAAAGTAGATATGCCTATTGTGAATAGTTTGTATGTGTACGTGTACGTGTGTGTGTGTGTTTACGTTTCGGCCTTGTCTTTGTCCCGGTTCTTGGCTTCAGTGATGCTGTTGAGTCTCTTCCTGTCCAGAATCTTCTGTAGTTCCTTCTTCTCTCTGTGGAAGACAGTGTTTTTTGTAAACATCTTGTATACATCTTTTCTGAACACTTTTATTTGTGGATATTTATGGTGGTTTTATTTATACTTAATATACCATTTCATGCTTTTATTTTCACTTAATACATCCCACGATTTAACTTAATTTTTTTGATTTAATCAATCTTTCCACGCTCTTGTATTTAGTTCACACATCTTTCCACGCTTTTATTTTTCTTTACTTTTCACAGGTCTCCCTGAGCTTCTTGAGCTGGGTGGCCTGGCACTCATGAGCCGTCTCCTTCAGCTTCTGGAAGGCCTGGGAGGAGCACACACACACGCACACACACACTCGTTAGGACTCACCACTGTCCCTCTGTGTATTGTATGTGTGTTGTATTCAGGACCATAACCTCTTGGAGTGGCAGTTGCGTGTAATTGTAGGTTATGTTCGTAATTGTGTGTATGCGTGCATTGTATTTATAACCGCCCATTTTAGTGTAACTAGTGTGGATTTCACATGAAGGAAATGTGGAATGTGCGTCTATACGCCTACATATTTTTACTTAAAAATAAATACAACTATAAATATAAAGTTCAGTGTTTGTAAGGGACCAAACGACTTTTGATAGCGGGTGTGGACAATCTCAAACTGGGGTGTTTGGATTTTACTTCAGGCATTCACCAAACATTTCCCCTCAATTCCTTTCTAGGGACAATTCCTTTCCACCTTCAAGGACATTATCGGTCTGGGGGATCAGTAAAACAGTAAAACAGTAAAACATCCGGCACCCATATCATTCGTCAAAAGGACTACCTTGTACTGATTAGCGTTTAGCATGAGTGCGCCGACCAGGAATGTAAACAAGAGCACTTGGGTCTCTCTGATCGAGTACTCATATGGCTTCCAGGTATGCTCTCCAAAACCTCTGTTCTGACCGCTGCACGTCGATGCCAAAAGACGAAAGCGTGTGTGAACAATGTTTCCGTTGTTTAGCTCCGTTGCACGCTACAAGCTCACCAACAGAAACTTTACAAGTTAGAAATCTCGACAAATATTTGTTAATTTGTTTTAGTGTCGCAGGGAGACATGGTTTGGATGGCTTGATCCCCCCCCGACACGTATCGTCCATTAATCTGACGATTTTTACTTTATACATCTCAATGCCCCCCCCCCCCCGGCCCCCAGCGCCACTGACCTCCTGGAGGTGTGTGTGCTTCCTCTCGCTCTCCAGGGCGTGCTGCTCGCGCCGCAGCTCCAGCAGGGCCTTCATCTGCCACTCCCTGAGCTGCACCGTCTGCTGCTGCAGCTCCTGCTCCAGACTCCTCAGCTGCTTCTGGGCCGGGTCCGGGGACTCACTGGACCCCACGAGGTACCACGCACACACACAGACCCACACACACACAGAGAGACACACACACACACACAGACGGACAGAGACAGACACACACAGAGACAGACACACACACACAGACCGACACACACACACACACACACACAGAGACCGACACAGAGACAGACACACACAGAGACAGACACACACAGAGACAGACAGAGACCGACACACACAGAGACAGACACACACACACACACACACACAGAGACCGACACAGAGACAGACACACACAGAGACAGACACACACACAGACAGAGACCGACACACACAGAGACAGACACACACACAGACAGAGACCGACACACACAGAGACAGACAAACACAGACAGAGACCGACACACACACAGATAAACACACACACACACACACAGAGAGACAAACACACACACACACACACACACACAGATCGACACACACACACAGAGACACACACACAGAGACAGACAGAGACACAGAGACAGACACACAGAGGCACAAAAAGAGTAACACACACACAGAAATAGACAAACACAGACACACACACACAACACGCAGAAAAATGAATCCATATGTGATGGCGGTAGCATGTAGATTGAAGACATTTTGGTTGTTATTTACCATACATCCCTCCATCTGCCTCCCTCCTTTTTCGCCCCCCTCCCTCCCCTCATCCCTCCATCTTCCCTCACCTTCCCTCACCTCCCTGTTCTCTAAGCGCAAACATCCCACTTCACTTAATCTCTTCCCCCTCCCTCTGCCTCTCAGTCTCTCCCGTTAAACCCTCATCCCCGGTCAGGTTCTACTCTATCTGCCCCCCCCCCCCCCCCCGCCTCCCCACCCTTCCTCACTTCTTCTTGATGCTGTGGTTCAGTTTCTTCTCTATCTGGCTGCGTCTCCTCATGTTGTCCGAGTGGAGCTGGCTGCACTTGCTCTTCTGCTCCTTGCTCAGGGTCCACACCTGCACACGCACACGCACACACACACACACGTTAAAAGCAATTCTATTCTTTATTTATTAACCATTTAAAAAAAAAAAGAAGGTAACCAGAAATAAATAAATGCCACACATGCTCCCGCCCGGGACTGTGACCCAGGGAGGCAGGCGACGGTACCTTCTTGAGGTGTTTCTTGTGCAGGTCCTTCAGGTCTTTGCTCTGCTTCTTCAGCGTCTTCACGTAGCCCTTCTGCTGTCTCAGCTCCTCGGTGGGCTGCACTAGCACCTCTAAACACACACACACACACACACACACACACACACACACACACACACACACACACAACAGCGCGTCCCGTCCGCTTAGTTCCTCCCTTTATGGCCCATACGTACACGTACGTCGATGTCTCGCTCTTCTATCCGACCTCCCTCCCTCTAAATAGCAGTCGACATGTTGGTGTTGTCGTCACCAGCCCGTTTGGATCAGTTATGTCCACGCTCCCACAATGCAATACAATTTCATGCTGGAGTTGGGTTTTCCATTCTCAAGTATTTTCCTACATTGTAGATTGCATATTTCCTGTTCTAAATGACTTATTCCATAGATGAATATGATTAATGGCTGAACACATTGCAACAACATGATGGTACATTATACACACACACACACACAAGTTCAACCCTAACAACAACATACAGTAAGGTGAGCCATGTCTGCTAAGTCAGAACACTCAGGGGTGGCAGTGGATGACCTTACCTGTTACAACAGAGGCTATGAAGTCCTCCCTCGGACCTGACACACACACACACACACACACACAAGATGCAAGAGACACGAATGAAATGCACAATGAATGTGTGAACATTGCCACGATGACAAATTGAACAGTATGCTGTATCGTCATCAAGAGATACACCCTCAACAAAAAAAACTATAAGTAAAGTATTGCGTAGATACTGTAGAAGCAGTGAAACACACATTTTAATGGTACATCTCTGATATCACGGAAAGAATGATGAAGAACTTGAAAGATTCTTATTTTCAACGGGTTTTTTCAACCCCTAAGGAGACCCCATCTAAACATAAAACCGGCATTGGTCGATGCAGGTTTTGTGTTTAATCCATCTGGTGCTCATTGTTTATCTTTCAGTCCATCCTGACTTCAGCTTAGGCTCGGTCTGTGAGTCCGTCCGTCTGTCTTACTTCACTGAGTGCGGTGTGTGAGGAGGGGGAGTGTGTCCGTGTGCACTGTGAGTGTGTGAGCGTGTCTAGGTGTGTGTGTGTGTGTGTGTGTGTACCTGGTCCGGGACTGGGGATGCTGTCGAACGGCTCCTCCCCCACGGCGGGGGGGAGGTTGTGGAGGGGGGAGGGGAGCCGACCCGGGGCCGCCTCGCTCTCCTTCTCTGACTCGTGTACCTCAGGCTGCTCCGGGGCGAGCTACAGACACACACACACACACACACACACACACACACACACACACAGAGAGAGACAGAGACAGACAAATAGAGAGAGACAGAGACAGACAAATAGAGAGAGAGAGAGACAGACAGACAGACAGACAGACAGACAGACAGACAGACAGACAGACAGACAGACAGACAGACAGACAGACAGACAGACAGACAGACAGACAGACAGACAGACAGACAGACAGACAGAGAGAGAATATGAGACCGTTGGATTTGGAAAAATGTCTCTGTGTCGTTGGAAGTCTAGGGTTAGGGGGGGGGGGCTTCATGTGTCCTGTGAAGTCCTTTGAGACTGGAGCTGTGATAAGAGCCAGACTAATGAGAGCCGACCTGACTTGAAACCAGGGTGGCTCTTTCTAACCCGAGGCCTTCTCACCACTCCAGCGCTGGGGGCTGCGTGGCCGCTGAAGGTGTGAAGAGCCGACACCCTGGCAACACGGACTCCTCTTCTCTGGCTGCGGGATGGACCACGGCCTCCAGCTACTGAGCTCACTAACGTGTGTGTGAGTGAGTGAGTGAGTGAGTGAGTGAGTGAGTGAGTGAGTGAGTGAGTGAGTGAGTGAGTGAGTGAGTGAGTGAGTGTGACTGAGTGAGTGAGTGAGTGAACTTCACCTCGCTGTTCTCCTCCATCAGCACGGCCAGCTGGCTCTCCCTCTGGTCCAGCAGGCTGACGTGCTTGATGGGGTTGGTGAGGGCCTCTGCATACTCTGATACACACACACACACACACACAGAGAGAGAGACATGAACGAACACACACACACACACACACACACACACACACACACACACACGGACGAACACACACACAATTAATAACGTAAGCCTTTTTTATTGTCGAGTTGGAGGGAAAATATAATGTACTGAAACAACGGAAACGTGAAGTTAAGTTATGCAGCGTTAGATCAATTTAATTTTGGTTATGCTGAATTATAGTTTAAATTTGACTCTGAATTAATTTACCACCACCATCCCGCCTAACACATTCTATCACGTCTAACATATGGACGGCTCACTGTGAAAAAAGGAAAATATGTATTTTGCAAACAGCAAACACTCTCTATAATTACTATGGCTTGTAGGACTAGCAGTACAGTAGCGGACATAGAGGAGGGATGTTGTACACAAGCCCTTTGGGGCAGTGTCAGCTGCATTGTGGGCGTTGTAGTTCCCTCACCCTGGTGTTCGTTTGGGATGTAGTCCTGGGCCTCGGTCTTGACCAGCAGGGAGGGCAGCAGCAGCGGCTGGTTCAGCTCGTTCTTCAGGTTGATGTAGTGGTAGCCTGCAGCCCATGCATGTGTGGAGGTCCACCTCTTAGTTAGCGCATGAGCTAACACGTTAGGCTATATAACATCGTTTCGTTTTTTTCAGCTTACACTTTCGTCCAAAGCTACCGCATTCGACAATGAAGATACAACCCAAAGGTTGCTCGAATCAGTCTCGTATGTTGTACGTACGTCATGCTCTGTCCAACATGCTAACGGGTCCGTGCGTACGACCCGTGGGTGAGTGTGTGTGCGCGACCAGTGGGTGAGTGTGTGTGCGCGACCCGTGTGTGTGTGTGCGTCGGTGTACTGACCCGGTCTGATGGCCGACACTGGGAGGATGCGGTGGCCGATGAACTTCCCGTTCTCCTCGAACACCGCTATCCTCAGGGACGCTAGGGTAGGGAGGATCACCTGGGGGGGAGAGAGGGGGAGAGGAAGGGAGGGGGAGAGGAAGAGATTTGTTAGAAATATCTAAGATTATGACACAATGACCAATTAGCTCCACGATCTCCTCTCTCGCTCCCCCTCTCCCTCCCCCTCCCCCACTCCCTCTCTATCTCTCTCTCTCTCTCTCTCTCTCTCCCCCTCCCTCTCTCTCTCTCTCTCTCTCTCTCTCTCTCCCTCCCTCCCTCCCTCCCTCAGAACAAGCTGTGGTAAATAGTGGCGGTCCACAGAAGAACAACAACATTTCCAAACAATCTGTCACGGTCTCTCAGCATTTCCCTGGTACCTCGGGGCACCTTCGTCTTCTGAAGTTACCTTGTTGAAACCAGCCATTTCATCGTCCCACACCGGATCCAGAGAGTTCCCATTGGACGTCTTTGTTCTGTACTTCCTCTTTGTGTCGGCAGGAAGCCCAAATATGTCCACTTCCACGTACACGCCCACTTTCTTGTCGGTCAGAAACTGTCCGGAGATCACCTGCAAACCATGGTTGTTGGTTAGTATATACATGTGTGTGTATATATGTATGTATGCATGTATAGATTTATTTAAAAAAATTTTACTACTTAGTGGACCTTGGTGGATTCAAGTATGCATCTTTAAGGGGCAGGAAGAGGTTAGGGGGCATCTTCTTCCAGGATAACCCACAGATATAAGCATGTCCATATTGGGAATCGTACCAAGAACCTTTCAGCTGGGCTTTGCCCACCCTGACCTGACTATTCAAAGCCCCAACAAGAATGTTCCCTTAAATGTTGTACGGATTAAGACCCACCTGTATCAGCAGTTGTCCGTCAACATGCAACATTTACGAATCAAATTCCGGCACGTGAAATTTCAAAAGGGTGTAAAAACACAACAATAAGGTGTGGTGTCCTTAGACACGTGAAACACCCACCCTGAGCGTGACGGTGTTGGCCACGATCCCGTCCACGATGTTCTCGGTGAAGGGGTCAAAGTGCTTGTCGGTTCGCCTCATGAACTCTGGCTTCAGCAGGTAGCCGGTGCGACCGTTGTACTCAAACACGCCCATGTTGAGCTGCATGGGCAGGTCTGAGAACGAGAGAGCGAGAGAGAGACACAGACACAGAGAGAGAGACACAGACACAGAGAGACAGAGACAGAGACAGAGACAGAGAGAGAGAGAGAGAGAGAGAGAGAGAGAGAGACAGAGACAGAGAGAGAGAGAGAGAGAGGGAGAGACACATAGAAAATCAAGTCTTAAAGTAGAAGTCTTCTAGTCTTAAATTAATTTGAGACCACAGAGACTCATTCATATAAAATAAGTACCGGTATATCTAATTAAAAATGTATCCTTTTCTTTTTTTTTAGAATGATGTTAAGAAACCGCAAAAGCATTGCACTTGAGATTTTTGACCTTGAGGTCAGGGCAGAGATAGAGAGAGGGAAAGAGAGAGCTAGAGACAGAGCGAGAGCGTGTGCATGTTGGCCAGCTAACCCACCCAGGGTCTGGAAGTTGAGCGCCACCATCTGGCAGCCCATGTTCCAGAAGAGCTGAGGGTTGTAGTTGGAGCTGTCCACCCGGGTGCCTTTGGGGTAGATCCTGCTCAGCTGGTTCTTGTTGTACCTGGGGGCCAACGCTGTCAAGGGCCAACTGTTGGGACGCACACATGGTGGCGAGAAACGGTGGTGAAAGGGTTTCTTCCTTTAGCGTCTGAGATAAATGTAAATGCAAACTACAGGTCATCAAAGGTGGTCTTAACTATCCGGTTATGCTGACATTGTCATGCTTGTCCAACCCGACTTTTGCTAGCATGAATGCTAAATAATGTCAAGGGCAACACCTGATGGTTAGGATGAATGATAACGCTTTGAATACGTAAGTTAGGATGAAAGGATACTCGACAAACTCGATGGGCGCACTCTTAAGTGTGTCCATGCCTTTGGTCTCCACAAACGACGACATTTCAAAAAACTTCTTCCTCTCTGGAGAAAAAGAACAGAACGAAACAGTACGATAAAAAGAGAAGTTAGTCAGCATAGGCGTGAACTATTCCATGAACTGCCACACACACACACACACACACACACACACACACACACACACACACACACACACACACACACACACACACACACACACACACACACACACACACACACACACACACACACACATCTTCGTGAAGAGCAAACGAATGAATGAGTAACTTTCACACAAACACACACTTACTGGTGGCGACCTCAAAGCTCTTGAACTTGACGGGTTCTATGTAGTTCACCAGCGTGGACATCTCCTCTGTAGCGTTCACTTCACTGCTGGCCGTACCCTGGTAGATAGAGGGCGGAGAGAGGGAGAGAAAGGGGGAGGTAATGATGCATAGGTGCACGAAAAAGACAGAGGGGAAAAGGAGAGACGGAAAGATCGAGAAAGAGAGAGAGATAAAAAGAGATCAATTTTTACCAAAAACATATTTCTTCATTAAATCGAGCCGTCATTCAGTATGTTCGTTGGTTCGTTCGGACGGTGAGCTTAAGGTCTCTCACCTCGTCAGAGTTGGGTTTCTTCAGCTCGGGTAAGGTGTCTTCCTCCTCCTCTTCATCACTCTCACCCTCGCCTCCTGGTGGATCACAGAAAGACAACACAAGCTAGTGACATACACAGGGAGGAATTACTAAATATTACTAAACAGCATAAACAGACTGACACACAGATCGTTGTCAATCTTTTAAACTAATGCTAGATTTGCGGACCGATGAACCCACCAATAGACTTGCGGGGTTCCGATTCCTTGACCATCCCCTCAGCCAGCTTCTCTTCTCCATTAGACAAGAGCTGGGCCCCATCGCTGTCCATCAAAGGACAGTCTGGATACAGACAGAAAAAAAGGACAAAATGTAAAATTGTCTGAAAAATCCTAACGCTTAAAACCGCCACAATCTGAAAACACGAATTTGCTCCATCTCTCCCTTTTCCATTATCTTGTGTGTGTATTTAGTGTTCATTGTGTTTGCATTGAGTGTTCATTGTGTGTGTGTATTTAGTGTCCATTGTGTGTGTATTTAGCATTAAGTGTGTGTGTGTGTGTATTTAGCATTAAGTATATGTGTTTAGCATTAAGTGTGTGTGTGTGTGTGTGTGTGTGTGTGTGTGTGTGTGTGTGTGTGTGTGTGTGTGTGTGTGTGTGTGTGTGTGTGTGTGTGTGTGTGTGTGTGCGCGCGCGTGTGTGCGCGTGCGTGCGTGTGTAGCTCCACACACCGTGGTTGGGTGGGGACTGCCCGTCCAGCTCCCGGCGGCGGATGCTGCCCCCGCTGGAGGGCCGGTGGGGGTGCTGGTGCTTCTTCTTGTTCTTGATCAGGATCTTCCCCATCAACTCCTGGGGGGTGGGCAGGGCCAGGCCCGGGAGCAGCTGGGGGGGGGGGATGAGACAACGGGGTGAGACAACATCGGGTGAGGGAGGTGGAGGGAGAGGTAGTGGAGACGGAGGAGGGGGAGGCAGAGGAGATGGAGTAGGAGGGGGAGGGGAGGAGATGGAGTAGGAGGGGGAGGGGAGGAGTAGGAGGGGGAGGCGGAGGGGTGGAGTAGGAGGGGGAGGCGGAGGGGTGGAGTAGGAGGGGGAGGTGGAGGTGGTCGAGATGGAGGACGATGAAGAGGTGTCGTCCCGGTGGTCTTTTGCAAATATTTGATTGCAAGCTTACCGGGTATTTCTCCAGGGGGTCAATGAGCAAGGCATCGCCAAAGATGGTCCTGCAGTACTCGGCCATCTTGGCTTGCTGCTTGGCCCTGAAGAGAACGACAGAGGGATGTGTAAAGAACACATTGCACGCTGTAGCAGCCTTTGTCTCTCTACTCTGCCCACGTTCTTAAGAGTAGTAGTAAACTTACAGTGACATGAGATCAATTATACTCAGAGGCAGGTAGGGCTCATCTCGCTCCTACAGGCTAGACTGTCGACATTGGGGATCGAACCCAGTTCCTTTCTGCTGGGAGTCGAACACCCTAGTCGCTAGTCTATCCTGACCCTATGTGTGTGTGTGTGTGTGTGTCTGTGTGTCTGTGTATCTGTGTGTCTGTGTGTGTGTGTGTGTGTGTGTGTGTGTGTGTGTCTGTGTATCTGTGTATCTGTGTGTCTGTGTGTGTGTGTGTGTGTGTGTGTGTCTAGTGACTAGTCTATCCTGCCCCGTGTGTTTGTACGAATCTGCAATTCTCACGAGTCCACGTGGTTTTCGAAGGAGAGGATGAGAGGGTACGTTGAGGTCTTGAAAGCACTCTCTGCGATGGCCTCAATCACCTCCTTCAAACACAGACCGACAGGGAGACAGAGAGAGAGAGAAGTTAGGAATTTGTAAAGTGGATGAAATTCTTTCCTAAAACCTAAAGTTTATAATTTCTTTATTGTAATTTCGTCATTTAGCAGACACTGCATTCCTAAAGGTGCTCATAGTCGATACAGAAACATGTTTTTTGAAGGTACGTGGGCAGAATTTAGTGCTATCTAGACATGTTTTTTTTAGGTCGTTTCCCGGCACGATTACTCAAAGTAAGCTGTCCTTTTTACAGAGAAACTTTACTTGTAGCACAGACTGCTACCGAGACGAATGAGGATATGATGAATAACTATAGCAGATGGCGGTAATCATAGGTCTACCACTATGGTCTATAAAAATAGGCCGTCCTCCTCTTCCATGCCCTATAACACATACTGGGACCATGGTGACCAATGCAAACATACCCGATTGTGATTGGTTAAACTGATTTAGTTGCAGGCTAGACCTGTCAAAAAGTGACCTTGGTGCGACTATAAGTGATGCGAGTCATGTTGCTTTATTTGTTTTACGGGAATACATGCCAGTGTTAGCAACCACGCTGCTAGCTGCTACTACATTATACACACTGGACCTTTAAGGTAACGCCTGCTTCCTCCATCTTAACCAAAACCCCATCCAACTATCACTGTAAGGCCCAATCCCATTTCTACCCCTTACCCCTTCCCCTTACCCCTTCAAAACAAGGGGGATGGGTAAGGGGAAGGGGTAAGGGGTAGAAATGGGATTGGGCCTTACACTCCTTAGCATTCAAATCCCGCTCCCAAAGACAAGCCCCACCCACCCGTGTTGCCAGATTGGGCAGGAAATCTGGCCCAATCAGGCAACACTGCTCCCCACCCCCCCCCCCCCCCGCTTGTGACCCGGTCGGCCAATCACATCACCTTGAAGGGGATCTCGGTGGTCATGGTGAAGCCGTGGGTGATGTAGGGCTCCTCGTCCTGGGGCCGGCCCTTCCAGCAGTCCAGCTCGATGCAGCGGCAGCCCGTCAGCAGCACCTGCCGGTACATCTCCACCGAGGAGGGGCCCGTCAGCTGACCCACTGGAGGGGGGTGAGGGGGGGGGGGGCGGGGGGGAGAGGGAAAGCCGCAGAGAGAGGGAGGAGAGACGGGGGGGGGGGGGGGGGGGGGGGGCAAGAGAGAAGCGGGAGGAGGAGAGAATGAGAGGAGGGATAGAGAGATAACAAGAGAGGAGAAAATAAAGAGAGACAGACCATTAAGGACTCATGAACAACAGATCATAAATACACATTAAAGATAAGACGGGGACAACACACAGCTAGATGTGTGCAGGAGTAGATAGCTGTAGGACCCCAAGCTGTCAAAATAAACAGATAAAAACACAGATCAAATAAAGAAAACAGCATATGAAACAGGGCGCCATGTCGCGCACGCTATAAAGAAAAGAGGTGGCTGGAAAGATACAAAGAGAGAGTGAGAGAGAGTGAGAGAGAGCGAGAGAGAAAAGAGAATAAAGGCCTGAAACGCTTCAAGAGGGTCAGTGAATCTCTGCACTTAAGACCACATGTTGGCAATTACTGATCTGGTCTCCGTTTATGTTGTACATTACTGTGAGCTTAGTTACCTTTGAGGTACGTTAGTTACCTGTGACATGTATTGTGGCAGGAGCTTGTTAACTATGAGTTGTGCAGTGGGCGGGGCTTAGTTACCTGTGAGTTGTGCAATGGCCGAGGCTTAGTTACCGCTGGCGTAGGTGTTGGGAGAGGGTCTTAGTTGCGCGTGTTGTGCAGTGGGCAGGGCTTACTTACCTGCGAGGTAGGTGTTGTGGGAGGGTCTTAGTTACGTGCGAGAGTCCAGTGGGAGGGGCTTAGTTACCAGAAACATTGGTATTGTGGGAGGGTCTTAAATACCTGTGCGGTGTGCAGTGGGAGGGGCTTAGTTAACGGTTGTTGTGGGAGGGTGTAAGTTACTTGCGCGGTAGGTGTTGTGGTTGGCTGTAAGTTACTTGTGCAGTAGGCGTTGTGGGAGGGTGTGAGTTACTTGCGCGGTGTGCGTTGTGGGAGGGTGTGAGTTTCTTGCGCGGTGTGCGTTGTGGGAGGGTGTGAGTTTCTTGCGCGGTGTGCGTTGTGGGAGGGTGTGAGTTACTTGCGCGGTGTGCGTTGTGGGAGGGTGTGAGTTACTTGCGCGGTGTGCGTTGTGGGGGGGTGTGATTTACTTGCGAGGTAGGTGTTGTGGGAGGAGTTGATGAAGTAGTGAGCCAGGGGCTGGTTCATGTCGTCGATCAGGTCCAGCCTCTCTGGGGGGACGATGGTGTTCTCCTCGCCGTCCAGGTAGCGCGTGAACGCCAGCAGGCTGATCTGGTCTGGAGAGAGGGAGCGCATGGTAATGAGGTGTGGAACAGGGAGAAAAGCATTCTTTCACCAACGTCATGTTCTCAACCTCCTTTGGCCAATAACGCATGAAAAATTTAAATTTCATGCAACCACAACTTCGTCTGTGTTTATGAATGAATCAATGAGGTATCAAAGTGAATTGGGACCCACCACGTGATTATTTTTTTTTATTTATTTTTAATTGGGCACAGAGGCCCTTTCAAACCTCTAAACATATGACGTCGGATATTTAGCGCTACCACGGCCATGATATATGTAAATCGGGCCACCCAATGTTGGGTCCCGACCCGCAGGTTGGAGACCACTTATTACAGAAGCCACAGCCCTGCAGCTGTGCAGCTGACGGCTACGAGTTAACATTGAGGAACCCCTTCTTCATGCTCACCAATTAAACTCTTCTTTTGGCAAGACAAAAACAACAACACACACACATCCACCCACAATAACCTCCCCACACACACACTAACCCACCTCTCTCCAGCTGGCTGGCGTTGCTCTCGTACTTCTCCATGATCTGGCGGATCTGCTCCCGCTTCAGGGGGGGGTAGAGGACCTCGTTGAGGCGCGAGTCCCGCTGCAGCTGGTTGATGAAGTCCATCAGCTGGTCAAGAGAGATAAAGGGCTTCCTCTTAGAGCCGCTGGACAGGGGGGAGGAGGGGGGAGGAGAGGAGGGGGGGAGAGGAGGAGAGGAGAGGGGGGGAGGAGAGGAGAGGAGAGGAGGAGAGGAGAGGAGGAGAGGAGAGGAGGAAGGAGAGGAGAGGAGGAGAGGAGAGGAGAGGAGAGGAGGAGAGGAGAGGAGGGGGGGTAGGAGAGGAGAGGGGGGAGAGGAGAGGAAAGGGGGTGAGAGGGGGGAGGAGATGAGAGGGAGGGAGGGGTGTAAATTACAGAAGATGAACCGGGAATCGTCTTTCTTTATTTAACTCGTGCATAATGTTCTTTGTTAAAAAGGTTTATTCTCATTCATTCCAGGAATCAGGGTGACTTTACACAAGCTGAACACTAGGGGTCACAATATGCACTCTTTCACCAGTCAAATCGGACAGAAATTCTATTTTTTTTTTCGTTAAATAAACTAATGTAATTTAATCATTATATTCAACGGCCCTTACTATTAAGAAATAAAAAGCTACATACAACAAAAACAATGTGAGTGAGTGAGTGCATATGCTTTTACATGTCCTCGAAGATGCTCTGTATCTCAGGTCGCAGGGACAGGCTGTCGAGAAACCTCTGGAAGGCCTCCCAGGTGAAGTCTTCTACCTTGATGCCCTCCGTCTGAGGCAGAGGGACAGGGGGAGGGAGAGAGAGAACAGAGAAAGAAGAGGAGAGCAAGAAGAAAAGAAGAGAATGTGTGAGACAATAGTACTGCCAAAACAAAACGTTTAATTCAAAACTAAACAGACCCGTTCTGCTTGTTTCATTCCGCTTCATCTGTTTGTTCAAAAAACCACAGAGCTTGGATAAATAGCTTGACTACTTGTAGCAATATTAGACGTCTTAACCTCTACCTGCTCCTATATGCGTATGCAAAATAAGTAGCAATCCATGTTAAGCTAAATGTTCCTTCAGAAACCTAACCAGGGCAATTATTTGAATACAGCTCCCGATTGGAATTCAGCTGGAACTTGCAAGTTCCCTAAACCCACCACAGGGGGCGCCAAAACCCAGCACAAGTGATGCCAAGAACACCAAAGCACACTCTCCATATCGGAAGCAAAGATCAAATGTACAGGATAAAACACATTGAGCAGCCGTCGTTACCTTGTTGGTGGCGAGGCCGCACTGCTCCAGCGCCATCTCTACTCGCCGTTTGTCTGAGAACATCTTCAGGATGCTGAAAGAGCCAAGCAAAACAACCGTTGGAGCAAGGGCAAGCCTGCGTGGCGCTCTTTTGTGCCAGCTCACACGCGCAAGCTAGCTCCAACACAATGTGGAACCAAAACAGCAATTCTGAAGGTTTTCTCCTCCGCTGCTTGAGGAGAAACGTACGTTGACTTCTACTGAAAGGCTGAAATGATTAAGTATGTTTAACCACTTTTAAGAAATGGCATCCGATGGGGACATAGGGGTGAAGTGTGTGTGTCTCTTACTGCTTCACTGGGAGTTTCCCCTCCTGATTCATCTGCAGAGTTAACTTTGTGTACCTAAGGAAAACAGAGAGAAAGAGCGAGAGAGCTCATTGGCTGTAGTCGCATTGTCTCTGACGATTATCATCTCACATTTGTGTGTCTATTAATATTCTCAAATAATCTATTTACTTAAGAAATCGCTTACGCTTTGCGAAGGAAGGTGTTCCGCGATGCATTCTGGGAAAGTATGTTTGTAGCCAACTTAAAGAGCTCCTCCGTCCATATCTAAACACACACAGACAGACACACACACACACACACACACACACCCACACAATTAGTACAGCCAAGTGGAAAGAGGCACGAGGAAGTTTATACAGCACAACAAACAGGGACTTTGATTGGCTGTAATCCTCAACTATCTAAACACACTTGGAAGGCGATGGTGGAGGTGGAGTAGGGATAGAGGAGAGGAGTGGGAGGAGGAGGAGGAGGAAGGTACGGAGTGCGGCACTTAAGCCGACTGCCCGAGATCACAAAACAAACAGGGCCACAGAAAACAGCTGCGCCGCTACGACCTTAACGCATGCACACACGCACAGTGTCAACATCGTAAAATTAAGGTAATATGTTGTTCGGTATACACCCTGAGGGGAAAGAAAGACAGAGAAGGAATGAAAGACAGAAAGACGGAATGAAAGACAAAGAATGTGCGTGAGATTATGAATGAGAGAGTGTGAGCGTGATTGATTGTGTGTGTGTGTCTCTCTGTCTGTCTGTGGATGCGTGCGTGTCTCTGTGGTGACAAAGAGCGGCTGAGCATGCTGGGAGATCATAGGCTCCCCTATTGCAGGTTACCTTGGCGACGGTCTCATGTTCCACGGCCTGGAAGTTTAGGAAGGAGACGTTGACCAGGTCGTTGCCGTGGACGATCGTGACCAGCTTCGATGTCATCATCGTCATGTCTTCGACCTTGCCAATGCCCAGCACCTCACGCACTCGTTGGTCCTGAGACACACACACACACACACACACACACACACACACACACACACACACACACACACACACACACACACACACACACACACACACACACACACACACACACAGTTTTATAAAACGTAAAAAGGAAAAGGCAAAAAAACAAAAAAATATGCCTGGGAAAGATTGTCTGAGAACTTTGAAAGATAATCTAGAATATTTATATTTTATTAGATTAAGAATTAACATTATTAATAATCACATACCAACACAATTATTAATAGTGAATTAATAACTAACAGCTATATCACCAATAATAATATTTGTATATGAGAAAACATGTTAGTTTTTTATGTTCATGGAGGGGTCAAAGTATCATTACACTAGCAGCTGCAAACTGCTATCTCTGGTGATAAGATAGCATCTGACATCTAGTGGAAGGACAAGTTTGTGTTCTACAGTGTATTGGCTATGAACATGACCAGCTGGTCCGACAAGCCTCCAGACACCCCGTGAACTCTCAACGCTCACTTCCTTGTCCTGTCAGTCCACCTCGTCAACAGCGTCTGTTGCTAAGAGACCATAACTGTAGCTTCTTTTTTAGCCATATGTCTTAAGAAACGTCTATTGTCAATCAACAGTGTAAAATCGTCCAAAACCTAACTCAGACATAAAAAAAAGCTAAGTCAATATTTAAATGGCAGCATATAGTTAATGTTTATTTATTTTATTATTATTTCAAAAATCTTTTCCTATGGTGAATTGTGCTTTGAACATACTGTAGTGTGTGCATGTAAGTTTTTAAGGTTCAACTGCTCCCTTACAGCAGAGATTCAGATACTGGGTTCACAATGACTGAAAGATCTGCATTTCAAATAAAGAGGTTGTTGTACTTCACACACACACACACACTTTAATTAAACACATGTATACTTCACAGCATGGATAGATGGAAGCTTTACCCTGGGAGTTTAACAATAGGCATTCTTCATCAATTCATGTTCCTCCGCAATGTTAGCCAGGACATGAGATTATGACTAATTAAACGGATACCGTGTGTGTGTGTGTGTGTGTGTGTGTGTGTGTGTGTGTGTGTGTGTGTGTGTGTGTGTGTGTGTGTGTGTGTGTGTGTGTGTGTGTGTGTGTGTGTGTGTGTGTGTGAGTTAGATTTATTTTACAGCCCAATAAGCCACCACCCCTTGGAAGTTCCTGTGTGCTTGTGTAAGTTAGCACACGTTAACTCTCCCCATCTGGCCTCACTGGCCCTTTACTGCAACCTATGCCTTTATATGCGGAGATACACTGTACACACGCAGACACAAGAACACAAATTGACACACAAAAACACACACACACACACACCCCCCCCCCCCCCCCCAACAAACGCGTGCTGACACACGCACAATCAAACACACACACACACACACACACAAAAACGCATGCTGACACACAGACACAAACGCGTGTGCATTTGTGCCTGTGCGTGTTTCAGCACACAAACGCACAATCACACTTGCACACGTGTGCTGACACACACACACAATCACACACACTTTCACAGACACATTCACCAACGCATTCACATTCTTTGCATCCCATAGTCGGTAAAGCATGGCGTAGAAAGTTCCCAGGCAGGGGTTTGATTCCCGCTGGGGCCTCCCGCGCTAAAAGATGTATTCACTCCCGGTATAGTAAGACGCTTTGGATAAGAGGGTCCACTAAATGGAGTATATATTATTCATATTTTAATCTATAGAGCACTTCCCGTTCTCCATGCCACATCTCCCGTTCACTTCTGTCACTCAGTCTTTCCCTTTTATTCAATGAGCTATATTAGCAGGAAATATAACCTAATGTGCAGTGTTGCTAATGCATTTTAGCATTGTAATACATTCATTCAATTCTTTCTCACTATCAATAAATAACATCTGCCTCTAGTCTCTACATCTCTATCCCTGCACACAACTCTCTCTCTCTCTCTCTCTCTCTCTCACTCTCACTCTCTTACACAACGACTTCCTCTGCCAGCCGTCACTCTGTATGTCACTTCCTGTCAGAGTGTTCCATCTGTCAACTAGAGCTCATTAGCACAATGTCGCCTTTGGACGCCGTCAGCTGAGAGAGGCTGAGGAAATACCACACGGACAATGCACATGTCAGACACACAGGACCCTCACATGACACAAACGGCTTTTGGGGACAAACACACATCATCGCCCCACTGGTATGAGGCAACAGACGCGTGACTCTATGCGCACACACACACACACACACACACAGACACACACACACACACCTTGGGCAGCTTGGCAAACTTCCCCGTCCTGGTGTCTCTGATGGTGCTGATGTCCAAGATCTCCCACTCCTAAAAGAAAAAGGAAAGACAATAACTGTTAACACCTTCATCATCATCGGCATCATTGTAATTTCCTTCACCGTTCTCAACGGCTTCTGTCATCTTCATCATCACCACCCAGATCAACTTCATCCCCGCCGCCGTCAACATGTCCCGGGCTGGACCAGGGGGTGTTTCTGTCTTTCTGAGGGTCCACTGGGTGTATTGCCCTTCACCGGTGGTAATAGCCATCAACACATTGAGTATACGACTAAAGGGATTAGGCCCGCTGAATCAAACCGCCTGGAGCCTTAATCTGTGCAGTCTTCTTCTGCCTCGATTACCATTTTGGAAAATGCACCTTGGCTTGTCTGAAAATAAATAAATTGGGGATCGTTCCCTCACAAACTGTATTACCGTCGGTGGCGAGACGAGGCCCTAGAATGACGTGTGTTTGCGTGCGAGTTTTGTGAAAACATCAAACCGACCCGATCCAGGACCTGCCTCAAACATGGAAACCACCAGATCATGTTCCAGTGATCCACAGGAACAGGTGGAGATGGACAGAGGTACAGACGGACGGAGAGAGACAGAGCGAGACAAAGCACTAGACCAGGAAGGCATTCCAGAATATTGTCTGGTAACTACTCTGCTTTGAGATGTGATCGGACGGGGAGAGGAGGAGGAGGAGGAGGAGGAGGAGGAGGAGGAGATAAACGAAGAGAGAAGGAAAACATGAGGGCAGGAACAGAGAGGGAAGGAGGAGCGGGAGGGAGGTCGTAAAGAAGAAAGCCATAAACACAGAAGAACAGACTGTAAATATTTGCTCTGCCCTACACGCCATCACTCACCTGGCTGGTCCCATCGTCGCTCCGTCTCCCCGTCTCCATCGCCCTCTCCCCCTCTCCGCCCATCTCCCTCTGCCTTTATTGCCCTCTCCCTCTGCCCGTCTCCGTCTGTCTGCGTCTCTCCATCTCTTATCTCTAATCCCTCTCGATCAGCCGCCGCGCTATCCGTCTTCAATCCTCTCCTGTCTGGACCGCTCTTCGAGGAGTTTCTAGTTACATCCACATGGCATGGCTCCAGAGATTCCTCTCAAACAATGAGCCCTCGTGTGTCTCTCTCTCTCCCTCTCTCTCTTCCCTCATACCCCTACCCCTCCAAGTATGTACAGTACATAAAGGTCCACAACATTCTCTTCATTCTCACATTCCGACACTATTACTTATAATTATAACACTAACATAAATCCAACCGTCACAAATTAAGAACTATATTAAAGCCAGTAAGTTCAATTTGCACATTGAATTCAACTAAATTAAACTTAAAACAACGTTGTCCTAGGTCCATCCTAGGTCATGTTGTCGGCTGTACAATCATATCCTAGCTTAGCTTTAATATGGTCTCTAGGCACTCATGGTTCATCAGTCATTGTACCTTTGATATATGCTTTGCTATATTGGCTAAACCCTTACTTTGCACTTGTAATGGATTTCTTTTTGGCTGTGTCCTTCATCCTTTCTCTCCTATTCTCGCATGATTGTCGTCTTCCACACAAGTCCCATCATTTCCTTCTATATTTATGTTGTCTCTGCACTGGTGATATTCGCTCCCTGGAAACTCTGAGGTTATAAGGTCACGGCTGCATTCTGATTGGCCCCGCGAGAGGGGCAGCAGGCCTGGGGAATAGAACCGCTTCTGGGTCTCACACACACACACACACACACACACACACACACACACACCCACCCTCCCAGAGGCCTTGGTTTCATTCCACCATTGCCATGGCGACTCCCTCTAGACCGCAGCACTGTGCCTGTTGTGTGTGCGCATGTGTGCATGTGTCAAAGTTAACTTTAGCAGGTCTTTGTTCCTGAAAAGTTTGAACTCCACATTTGAACAAGGAAGCACGGACAAACACACACACACTTGTAGAACTGAGCAGCAGACATATCTCTTGTGCAGGTCCTGACTTGTGAAATATCCTGACTTGTTGAGCAACACCGTGTGTGAGGTTGTGCGTTTGTGTGTGAGGTTGTGCGCGCGTGTGTGTGTGTGTGTGTGTGTGTGTGTGTGTGTGTGTGTGTGTGTGTGTGTGTGTGTGTGTGTGTGTGTGTGTGTGTGTGTGTGTGTAGACTGGTCACATTTTGCAGAATGTCGTGCAAGAAGGAAGTATGCAAAACTCAAAACAGACGGTTTGCGTGTAGTTGAATCACACACGCACAATTGATCAAACAGTTAAGAATACAAAGACAAACTGGTTAAAAATAAACAACTTAAGGAAACAAGTTATGTCATGAAAGTTGAGACACTTGAAATAGTGCAAGCTAGCTTGCTAAATTACAGCTGGCCTACTGGTAATCCAATGGATGACCAGGGCTTGAATAGGAATCAGAATGGTACCAGTGCTCTAAACCAGCATCTGCACTGCATGGCTTTCATGGGTAAGGGCTGTTTTTGCCTGGTTCGCTCGAATAAAGTAAAATCCAGTACGGATAGGATATACTACGAGTTCATTATTAACATATTTCTCTCTCTAAACAAAAAAACAACAATCATTTAAAAGTAAAACAATTCTTCAAATGTTTTCTACTAATCATTAATTATGCCTTCTCAGCTTGCTCCTTGTCCCAGGCAGCCATCTCTGATCAGCAGAGCAATAATAGGCATGGGGTCACGTGAAGTTAGTAATGGGTAATGGTACATCCAGACATCATTGGCCAAGTTCAAGCACCGTGGAGGTTCTTTAAACGTAACTGGCACTGTATTAGAGACACACATTATGCATTCTGCCTTGAGGTTGACACAGTTTCAACGTCAGTGTTCAGCTGGACCGTCTGACAACAAAACTCTCCGTCTTTCAACTCACAATACTTAACCTAAAAAATAAACTATAAAGAGTTGGTCGGACTGAACTCAATTCTTTTTAATTGAATATAGCATTCGAATAATTTGCTCCACCTTAAGATTTCTTTTTCGACTTGCCCATGAACCTTAGCTGCACTATGACTAAAGGTACTGGGGTGGAACGCGCCACGCTACACCAGTACTGGGTGTGACTGGTACGTCAAGGCGTGTCCTGGACCGGGCATGGGCGCTGTTCCAAGCCACCACAGAGAAGAGGGAACGATAAAAGCAAAGTGAAGCCTGCATTGATTCCTTTTTGACTTGACTAGATATTAGACAAGTAATACATAATACCTAATTCTCTCTCCCTCCCCCCCTCTCTCTCTACCTTTCCCTTGTCCACCCATTTCCTTACACCAATCTCTCTCGCACGAGTTTGATCAAATGTTAGGAGCACAATAAAAGGAGGCACCCCGTCTATCCTGCAACGCATGCGTGTGTCCACAATCACTTAGAAACACACAAGATTACAGAGCCACACACACACACACACACACACACACACACACACACACCAACATCAACTAGATTCCACTTCATGGAAAATAACAGGTAGGAAAGGTTAGGAGGAGGGAGATGGGAGTGCTGGCACGGTGTAACGAGAGACAGACACAGACGGAGAGAGAGTGAGACAGCGAGAGTGAGAGAAAACCCGAAGCAAAGCTGAATCTATAAAGTGATGGAAGGAGAAAAAGGGATTGTTTGACATCGCAATTACTCAGCAAAACAAATACATAACATAAAGAGGCGGAGAGAGGGACGGAGATATACAACACGAGACAGCTCGAAAGCGAGGAGCAGAGAGAGGGAGCTCTAAGGGACCAGAGGGGGAAACACCTAACTCTCCTGTACAGTCTTAACAACGCAGCTTCCCTCCATCTCTCCGACATGTAGGATAAACAAAGGGTCCAAAGTGAGAACAAAGTGTCAGTGTGGTTTTAACCCCACGTCTCTCTCTTTCCCTCTTCCTCCCTCCAATACCTCTTTCCCCTTTTCTCTCCCTCCGTTCTCTCTCTCTCTCTCTCGCTCTCGCCGCTTCAATTTTCTGTTCCCGTTTGTCGTTGAGGAGACGGATGAGTGAGGCTACATTAAGGAGAGCAGGGCTGTTCTCACTCACACGTCTAGCTCTCCACGGCAGACAGCGACCGCCTCTAACAAGGGCCGAGAGAGAGAGAGAGAGAGAGAGAGAGAGAGAGAGAGAGAGAGAGAGAGAGAGAGAGAGAGAGAGAGAGAGAGAGAGAGAGAGAGAGAGAGAGAGAGAGAGAGAGAGAGAGAGAGAGAGAGAGAGAGAACAGCAGGAGAAGGAAGGCAGAACAATGAACTTGATATGAAGAGAAAGACGGAGATAGTTAGACATTAAAATGACTTCAAAATAAACATGTGTAAAATGATGTAAATTATGAGACAGCAGACTCACAAAAACTGTATGAACACACACACACCCACACCCACGGCCCCGGGTGCGCTGAACTGAATAATAAACTCTGGCACACACACACACTTTGACATTTCACTATTGTTCAAAGATCCAAAGACAGAAATACTACAGTATTGCGCACACACCCACACACTAGAGGAAGTGCTGCTCATAGCGAGGGCGTAATACTGTACAGAATCCCAAATTCTTAATCACCGAAGGGAAGAGAAAGCCAACACTCATGCACGGTGTGTGTGTGTGTGTGTGTGTGTGTGTGTGTGTGTGTGTGTGTGTGTGTGTGTGTGTGTGTGTGTGTGTGTGTGTGTGTGTGTGTGTGTGTGTGTGTGTTGCCTTGATAGATACTGTCCCCGAGAGGGACAGACTGAGACAGAGAGACGGATAGAGATAGAGAGGAGAATGAGAGATGAGACAGGAGGGGAGCCAAGTGAAAGAGGAAGCCATCATGTTATCAACTGACAGAGTCCTTTCCCCTCCCTCTGAACTCTGGCCCAATCCAAAGGCTGGCCGCGCGCTTGTGTGTGCATACGAGAGTGTGTGCGGGTGTACAAGAGAAAGGCTTAATGTGTGTGTGTGTGTGTGTGTGTGTGTGTGTGTGTGTGTGTGTGTGTGTGTGTGTGTGTGTGTGTGTGTGTGTGTGTGTGTGTGTGTGTGTGTGTGTGTGTGTGTGTGTGTGTGTGTTCATTTATATTAGTGATGTTATCTCTAATAACAACAGAACTAAGTCACAATAATAGGACAATATAACCATAAATGGGTTCTACTGAAACCCATATTTCACCCTAACCAAGGTATTGGTGAGTTGATCGGTCACATTACAGTCTCATTTCAAAGAAGAATGGTTGGACTTTCACTCGAAAACATTTGCTAAATCTGCTACTAAACTAAAATACTAGTCTAAAATACTTGTAATACATGTATTTGACTGTATAATACATGTATTTGACCGTAGTGGACCATGGCCAGACCGCAGCCAGCTCAGTTTCTTGTGTTCTCCCAGGGGAGTCATACTGCAGCCCCGCTATCGTCCGATCCAGTCTTCTGTTTATATAGGCAAGGCCCTTTCAAAATAACAGTCTGACCTTTTCAAAATAAGAGTCTCAAAGGGCACCAGAGGCCAGCGGTCGGATTATATTCAACGGCCGTTCCTGACCTTGTGTCCTTCATTCAGACTGGTCCCAAAAACACACAAGACAGATAGACAGAGACAGACAAACAGCCAGACGGCTGTTTGGGAAGTGGCCAAACCAAAATAAAAGTTATAAAGTAAAATAAATAAAGACTCGCAGACCAGATAGACCAGGGGTTTGATATACACTTGATATTCAAACGACTAGTTGGTGTTGCTGATACATTTTGTTATATGCAAAGGGCAATTGAACATCACCAGTCATTTCAACTAACTCTGGATTTGTAGATATAAGCAAAGGAGTACAAACTGCTTCACTGGGAGATGATGTCATGGGATATGCTGATGCTAAGGAGCATCAGCATATCCCATGAAGGAGGATCCTAGGTCAGGATCAGAGAAAATGGGGTCAGGGTGGGAAAAATGTGGAAGAGTGAAAAATACTGAAATAGACCAACACAGACAGACCGAGACAGAAATACAGACAGATGGAGCTACACAGGACATAATCAGACAGACAGACAGACATCCAGCCCTTCACTGGACACAGAGAGACAGAGCTACACTGGACACAGACAGACAGATCTACACTGGAAATATACAAACAACATCCCAGAAATGCAGACAGACAGAAAACCATCTGGCAAGGGTACGGCGAGAAAATATGTGATGGAGCACGCACGCAAGGTGGAGGAGGAAGAGGATCAGGGAGAGAGTGAGGGGGCACAGAATTGTTCCCCCCAGCCAGAACCCCCCTTGTTTCCAACCTTCTCTCCAACTTCCTGCACAGTTTCTCACGCTCCGAACGAGAGAGGGAGAGAAAGAGAGAGGGGGAGAGACAGTAAGCCATGACTAAGAGATTACAAGCGTTGTTTCTAAACATTTTACTGCAAGAGAGAGAGAGGCCGAGAGCGAGAGAGCAAACGCCCGTGAGATGAATAAGGTGGAGAAGAGAATAAGAGAATGGAGGAAACGTTTCCTTGTAGAGAGAGAGAAAGATGAATAGAAGAGCGAACACACTCAAAAGAAGGACGGAGGATGGGAGAGGGGGAGAGAGATATTGGTGAAAGGCCGGGAGGGAGGTGAAGAAAAGGGAGAAAAAAATTAGAAGTAGTTTAAGGGGGCGAGAAATGAGAATGGTAGGGAGAGAGAGAGATGGAGTGCAGGAAGTGTCATTTCTCAGTTTATATTTGAGATATAAATCACACACACACACACACACACACACACACACACACACACACACACACACACACACACACACACACACACACACACACACACACACACACACACACACACACACACACACACACACACACACACACAGGAAATCAGGATTAAAAATATTTGGAATAAAAAAGGGAGGGATGAGGGCGAGAAAGTGAGAGAATGACTATTGGAGCCGGGATTACAACAAGAGTGATGAAAGAAAAAAAAAAGTGTGAATAAAAATAAACATCAAGTAGAAAAGGTAGAAGAACGAGAAGCCAACTGTCACCAGGAACAGCTGTAACCGTTTCCCCCTCAGGCTGACTTTGAAAATTTGGTTGGACTGGAAGCTAAATATGCTAAACAATAACATCAAGCCATGGCTAGACCTATGATGAGTAAGTCATTTTCAGAGGGTGGTGAACTGGAACTTTGAAAGGTTGGCTTTTAAAAGACTACTGCTTAATATTTAGTAATCTAGCTTTCAGCTAGACACTTCATAAGGAGAGAGCTAAAGGATGCCTATAGGTCAGACCGGGGACATTTGGGGATCAAACCCGGAACCTATCGGTTGGGAATTGAGCACCCTAACCACTACAGAGAGAGAGAGAAGGAAGACAGAGAGACAGAGAGCTAGAGAGAGCGAGGGAGCGAGAGACAGAGAGAGCAAGGGAGCGAGGGAGAGCGAGTTAGTGAAAGAAACCGATCAAATTAGTTGTGGCATCTCGTGTGGCAGCTGGTGGAGGCCGATCAGGATTCAGACAGGAAGTGGAGGGAGCGGGTGAAGGTGCGGGTGTGCGAGCAAGGGACAAAGGAGAGTGAGAGAGAGAGTCAGAGACGGATCTGACAGGATGAACCACACGCAGGGCGTGTCTCCAACGTGTTCAGGGAAACATTTGCGTGTTTGTGCATTGACCCCTGTGGGACTCTGGTTGAATCCGTGCACGTGAGCATGTGCACACAAAGCAGGGGAAGAAAGAACAGCAACACTAAATGTTTAAGAAGCAGGGAGAGGGCGGGAGAGAAAGGGAGAGAGAGGGACTCCAGAAACAAGAGAAGGTCAAGCTGGGCTGATGGATGGGGCTGTTGGTTGAAGAGATAAATATCCCCGGGGGGTGGAAGACGTGAGATTTGAGCGACCGATACTCTGAAAGGAAGTGAGAGAATGGGGCAAATTTTGAACTTAAAATATTGCTTTACACCCCTGTTAACCCATGTCATAGTTAACAATGAAAACGGGGCCGAAAAGGGCATAGATTCAGTTACATTTAGAAAAACAACACTTCTGTAAAGTCAACTGACGTCATGCTAAAAAAAAAGTTACGAATGATGGAACAACATCGCAAGTGTGTGCAATATTATCCTCAGGTTTCACAAAGCGTTTGAGAAGATAGCTGGGGGAGACAAAGATTCAAAGAGAAAACAGCAGAAAGGTTTTCATGCTGAACAGGGCTGGACAGGGCGCGGCGAGTAATGTGTGGGCGTGCAGAGAGAGGTGAGAGAGAGACGGGAACAGAAGAAGAAGAAGAAGAAGAAGAAGAGTCAAATACAGCCAGATGAAAAGGCTGGAGTGGAGAGACACAACGGAGGGATGGATGGGAACCTGATACACAACACCACAGCTTTAGCTCCCCCACTGGTTCGTACCCAGCACCAGCATTATCACCATCTCGTGTGCGTGTGTGTGTGTGTGACAAAGTACGTAGGCTTCCAAATACAGACCAATGCAGTTGGTTTCCCTGGCATAGATTTGACATTTTCCCGGTCTTCTCTTAATAAAAACAAACCAATAATTAATGATGGGACGACTGTGCCAAACAAATGGAAACAGACACTACATCAATGTCTGGCGACAGTTGGAACTTTGAAAAATGCAAAAGTCCCTGTAGGGAAAACACAAGCTAAGGGTCAAAGGTCAAATCCATGAAGCTCAAGGTCAAAAGAACTCTCTCCGTGTGTCTGTGTGTGTGTGTGTGTGTGTGCCTGGGGTCCTGGCGGGGTCACAAACAAACTACTCTTTCCTTTGATCCACTTCTTCTGCATTCTCCTCAGAGCTTCCTGAAGAGTTTGACCCACCAGCTCCGCCGGTGTTCAGTCAGACGAGGGGAGGAGGAGGTGAGGTATTTGGGCTGCACTTAATAACAGACACGAGCGTCCTCCAGAATAGCTCCATCATTGATGGAGATTAGAATGCTAATTGCTAATTGCCGTTCGCTAATTTGAGCCGAGACATCCGTTCCTACGTGTCTCGTTTCCACTTGACCGCCATCTTACAGATATCTCCAAGGGGGAGGGGGGGGGGAGGAACGAGCGATTGATGCATTCTGGGAAAACACTGAAAACAATACTATTGAGGAACTGTTCCTCCTCTGTTACGAGAACAAACCTCGAGCAACAAAAGGTCGCCCGTTGTACAGTGAACCATGTGGGCGTCGCCAGCCGTCGGCATGACATCGGATCCCGAGGATCTCGTCGGTTGTCCGGATCCTTTGTGTTTTGACGTGGTTACCGTGGCGCTGGGTCAAAGCATCGCCCCGCAGGCAGTCTAGCCTTGAGCAAGGCGTGAGAAGAGATCGGAAAGACGTAGAGCTACACTGTACTCCTAAGCAGCGTCTAACGTCTGGGAGTGTGACAGGAAAACATGACCCAGTGCCGTTTCAGGTGAGGCGCGTCGCTTGTTTCTTGAGTCAGAGCACAGGATTTATACACGACGCGCGAGTCCCAACCTGTCCCCCGGTGCACACCTGTCACTTAATATCAGTTTGCTTTTCCAACTTTCTGCATACAGTATCAACCATCTCTCTCTCTCTCTCTCCCCCTGTGTTCCCGTCTCTAATTCTCCTCTCTCTCCCCTTGTCTCTCCCTCTCTCCTCCCTTTAACTCTACCCTCGTCTCCCCCTCTAACCATTATCCCTCCCTCCCTCCCCGCCCTTCTCGTGTTAATTAGGAACAAATCAGATTTTTTCGAAAGTGTTTCAAGGTCGTCCTCAGTTTTTGCGACGTCGTCTCCGGTGTTCAGCGTAATTGTAAAGTCCCGTTTTAGCCGACATTCCAACTGTGACAAAGCCATCCCCGCGGCAACCAACGGCCTAGTGTTCCAGTACTGTAAAAAGACACACACACACACACACACACACACACACACACACACACACACACACACACACACACACACACACACACACACACACACACACACACACACACACACACACACACACACACACACACACACACACACACACACACGCTGCAGTGCATGCAGCGAGCAGGGCTGTTGCAATGCTGTGTGTGAACAAACATTCCACGCATGCCTGGAGTGTAATCAGGGCAGCCAAAAATACAAGGGGAGAGATGGAGGGAGATACAAAAGGCAAGGGAGAGACACGGAGAGAAGGAGAGACCAGGACAGAGAAAGAGGCATTTGAGGTGAAGAGAAAGACGCAGAGAAAGACCGAAAGGGAGAGGCAAAGACAGAAAGGTAAAAAAGAGGAGGCCGAAGGAGAGAGACAGTGTGATAGAGAGAACAAGAGAAGGACAGAAAAGAGGAAATAAATGAATACAGACCGAGCAGGAAGAGATTTACACGGTTTGAAGGGGGAAAATAGGATAAGGAAGAAAAGTGGAGAGCACATTTGTTTTTTATATGCAAAAGCCATATCTGACTGGTGACACGTCACTCATCCTCAAGCAGGTGAACTAAACCCATAGCCGACCGCACGAGACGCCTGCAGGTACGGGGAGGACTGTGGAACCCACCTCGCTACGATACTGGGAGCAGGACTACACTATAGGCCCGCCACCGCTGCTCCCAGTCGACTTACGGTTCTTCTTCGAAGCTCGCCGGTGCCGTTCTTGGGGTTTCCTGTCGCGGCTGCAATATTGATCCTGTGCTTTGATTGTTCTGAGCCTCGCTTGGAGGAGGGACATCGGCCTCATTGGCCAAGTGTGTCATGCAAGGAACTTGGCATCCAGCTCCTGCTTGCTCTCAAGGTACTCCCACCAGAGTAGACGTACAGCTAAAACAAGGCTGCAACTAAACAAAGGTAAACATAAACAAAACGACTATGTACACACACGTAAACGTCAACAAACTTTGTTGCAACGGTGCAGAGTGCAAAGGTAAACACGGAGTGCTTACAGGGTGCGTTATGAGGGAGGTGGGCACGCCAGTACGGTGACCGCCCTCACACTCTCCCGTTGGCTGTAGGTTCAGTGGTTGGCGAGAACAGTACAGCCCTCTCTCCCTCTCTCCCTCTCCCTCTCTCCCTCCCTCTCTCTCCCCTGGGTTATTGTCTGACACGTCGCCGTTTAACCCAATAGGGGAATCGTAACTTTGTCTACATCCCCTGGCCCTTTGGCTCGCTTCACGTTGCTGTCCTCGGACTCCTCCCAGCCTCGCCTTCCAGCACCTTCTACCACTTGAAGTACGTTGGAGGGTGCCTGGTGGGAGCGCACCTTATCTGTTCAGGGAGCCTTTGGACGTAGCCCAGTGTGTCACATTCACATTCTCTCTCTCTCCCCAACTCCACACAGGCAGGTTGGCTCTCTGTGCGAGTTCCTTTTCCGCTTTGGTTTGGTTTTGTTGTTTAGTTGTGCCTTTTGGGCTTCTTCTTCTGTTTACTTCCATGTTGTGTTTACAACAGACAAACAACCCCGCAACACGCGCTCCAACACGCGCTCCAACCACCACTGATATTACAGAAGACAGGGTACATTCCTATAATAATACTATTATTGTTATTATCTTGTTTCTTATGAATATCCTAGTTTATCATGTGTAGACTCAGTGGAGTCAGGTCATACCAGTGCACGCATACAATCTAAAGAAAATACAACGCACTTACGTTTATAAAAAGGTTTGTAAAGTCGCTTTGGGATCAAACCCACTGAAGTGAAGAAAGGACAATAAAGTGTACGAAGGACAAGGAGGAGGAGGAGGACAACTGGTCAGCCTGAAGCTCAGAGCGGTAAAGAGAGAACGATAGAGAGAGGGAGAGTGCGAGCATTTTGGAACTCAACTGAATACACGCTTTGCTTATTCTCATATATTAGATACTGTATTCAGCTGTTGTTTGTATCTAATGAAAATCACTTAAAGAACATTAACCGGGGAATGATTCTGGCAGCATCTCTCTCAACCAATTACCACAAAACCAGTTCCTTCCACTTTCTGCACTGGGCATTAGAAAATAACTTCCGCCAATACCTTGGAGCTGGTCCTGAGTGGCTAAACGATTAGCTCAATTAGAGCAATTAACACTTCCAGGGTTTCATAACCTCTTTGGCCACTCCTCATGCCAGGAATGTGTCCTCTCACCTTATTGGTGTATGTTCACATTATTAATTAATTATTTCACCACATATTCTGACACAAAGACAGAGAGAGAGAGAAAGGGATAGAGGGAGACCGAGATAGAGAATGTTGATAAGGTCAACTGTAACTGTGTGAGCAAAACATTTGAAACATGCTTACATTACAAGACGACAGTCGCCCGTCCAGTTTGCTTCACGTGAGTGTGTTTGTGTGTACGTGTATATCTCTCTCTGTCAGTGTATCTCTCTCTCTCTGTGTGTGCGTGTGCGCGCGCGTGCGTGCGTGCGCGCGCGCGTGCGTGCGTGCGTGCGTGCGTGCGTGCGTGCGTGCGTGCGTGCGTGCGTGCGTGCGTGCGTGCGTCACCTGATTGGCTCCACTACTCTTCCAGCGGAGGAAGAATCCGTTGGGCTCCACCTCCAGGGTGACCAGGCTGGGGGGGCCGCTGTTGGGTTCCTGCAGGAAACCACAGATACAAAGAAACCATTATGAATGAGGCGGCAGCGGGAGTGATGGGGGCGGTCGGTCCGTCAACCTGTACGCATTGGTTACACTTTAAAACGGACCGCAGCCAAACAGCAACGTAAACATTAAGGAACTTGCCGAAGTATAAATGAGCCCAGGGGCTTTTATTTTGGAAGCAAACTCTTAGAAGAAAAACAAGTCCTCGTTAATGCTTAATGGGAAGGCTCGGCGAGGATGGGTCTTAATGAATTGCAATAGAGTAGCGCGTAGCGTTTTAGTAGCGTTGTTATCTGATTAGCACTATGGACAAACTGACATATCAGCAGAGAGAGAGTAAGAGAGAGAGAGAGAGGAAAAAAGAGCGAGTAATAGAGAGAGAAAAGGAGAGATAGGCACACAAACACAGAGAGCGGCCATGTTCCAGCATGAGATGTAAATCTTAAATCAAATCAATACGACATGACGGTGATGCCTCTTCATCACCATGAGGCAACGAAGACTGACAAAGAACTCAGCCTCACAATCTTAAATTCCTATCATTAGTTATAAATGATAGTGGTTGATGATGTTCTACAAGAAAACACCCAACGGTCGCTGTGAGGGTGTACGATGGATTGCATCATCGTCATCATCGTCTTGTCCTGCCATGCTCTTTGTTGTTACCTTGATTCTTAGCTCCACTGCAGGCTAGCGGAGACGCCCAACAAATGTAAACGATATTACGATCTATTTCTAATTAACTTAATATAATACAACTATATCAAATATATGCTCCAGACTATAATACTAACATGATATACGACATAGCTATAATCAGGGGTGGGTCCAGGGAGGGGCTGGGGTGGCCCCACATTGGATTGGCCAGCCAGAGTGCCACTTCAAAATCTGACAGTTGATTTAGGATTTGAAGAAATCGTTAATCACATCATCAATGCCGGCGTGATATTCTGGGCCACCCCTCGTGATTTTGTCCAGACACACCACTGACTATAAACGTACTATTGTCACTAAATATACATACTATCTTACTACTTACTATTTAATACTTTCACCAAACCCTCTTTTAGAAATGGACTTTAACACTGGGAAATACATTTAGGAGGTTGACTGGCCCGAAACTCAAAACAACTGCCCACCGCAGGATTTAAATAGATTATACATTTAAACTATGTTGGCATTCATCCTTCACAAATGATAATGGATACGGGTACTGCTGCCGCGAGCAGACAGGGTGTGTCTATGAATTAACAAGCACGATAATAAACTAACTTATAATGTGCCTTTCAAGAACCACAAGACCTACCTTTAGTTTAGGCTCGACGGTGGGCTAAGAGGGGGGGGGGGGGGGGGGACAAAGCAGAGAGAGAGAGAGAGACAGAGACAGAGAGAGTGAGAGAAGGAGAGAGACAGAGACAGAGAGAGAGAGAGAGAGAGAGAGAGAGAGAGAGAGAGAGAGAGAGAGAGAGAGAGAGAGAGAGAGAGAGAGAGAGAGAGAGAGAGAGAGAGAGAGAGAGAGAGAGAGAGAGAGAGAGAGAAGGAGAGAGACAGAGACAGAGAGAGAGACAGAGACAGAGAGAGGGACAGAGAGAGAGAGAGAGAGAGAGACAGAGAGAGGGACAGAGAGAGAGAGATTTGTCAGAGGGAAAGGAGGATGAGTTAAGTGGATTAGAAATAAATGAATAAATGGAGGGAAAGGAAGAAGGAGGAAGAAAGGATAGATGAATGCAATTCAAAAAAGTGGTCAGAGACCCAAGAAGAAAGGCAACATTTTTTAAATCAACGTGAATCTTTGTGTGGCTACGGGTCTGGATTTCTAACCCAAAAAGTACGGCCAGGCTCTAGACGCAATCAATCAACGGTGAAAATGAATTTTGGTGGTCAGGTTTTTTTTCTATACGACACGTATACAGGAAGTAGCTCTGAAATTCTGCAATTTTAAATCACTTAATCTTCTCCTGCACTGGTTTGTTGTGCTGTTGTTTATATCTGGTGCTGAACAATTTCTTCAAAATGACTCATCTCATAATGCAACCAGCAAGATCGTCCAACAATGAATACATTCGCATGGCAGGATCAAACATGTGACTTTATTTATTTTACTTGCTAATTAAATGTATCTGATCGATAATGAAGGTTTGAACATACAATAGTGGTAGCATTGGCTTGGCGGCATCACCAATACCATGGGAAAAAAAGAAATACATAAAATATAAATAAAATATGTATACAATATAAATACGCCCAACATTATACCAACTACTACGCAATTGATTTGTTGCAGCCTGAACATTCTCCATTGTTTCATACTTTATTCGTTTTGAAATCAAGCGATGGATTCAGACCAGCGTTCACAACACAGGAAAACAAATGGCTACAAAAGAAAGACCCACCCTGGGTAACGCGTTACGATTGCTCACTAAAAACTAAAATAAGTCACTACCACTCTGTCCCTTGGGCTGACCTTGCCCTTCAACCCTGCCCCAGAATAAAACCTTGCCAAGATGTCACTGGCTTAGGAGGTTGGTGCCCTCTCTCTTCACCCCTATCTCTATCGCTCCCTCTCTCCACCCCTTTCCCTCTCGCTCTCTCTCTTCACCCCTTTCGCTCTCGCTCTCTCTTCACCCCTTTCCCTCTGGCTCCCTCTCTCCACCCCTATCTCTATCGCTCCCTCTCTTCACCCCTTTCGCTCTCGCTCTCTCTCTTCACCCCTTTCCCTCTCGCTCTCTCTCTTCACCCCTTTCGCTCTCGCTCTCTCTCTCTCCACCCCTTTCCCTCTCGCTCTCTCTCTTCACCCCTTTCCCTCTCGCTCTCCTCAACCTACCGCGGAATCCTTCATTGGAAGCAGACATGAGGAAGAAGGAAGTCAGCTTATCTGCAAGCCAGCTCTACTTTACATACTCGGCGGTCTTGTTTTCAGTATAGACTTTATAGCGCAAAACATTGTTTTTATCTTTCCCGCTCAAAGGGACCCTTTTGTCCTCCCAGGTGTGATGTTGGTTAGTCATTAAAAGCCGTTTCAAAATCGACCCATGGGTGAAACCACAAGTAGGGGGGATCCAACCCAGGTATATACAATGGGTAGACTAATCTATCGGTTGGTACAGCCCACTGCGCAGCATAGTAGGCTGATCCAGCCATCACGGTCTATAGGGTCGATATTCTGAAATGCTGGTGTTTAAATAGGGGTATTTTAAGGTGTAGGTGAACCCTTTTTTCAGCTCGCATTCAAACACACACACTATGAGATTAAAAAAATAAATGCTTAAGGCAGCAGAGATGGATGTGGGGGGGGGGGGGGGGCAGTTATTTCAATGATAACGTCCAACGCTTAAACCTTTTTAGTACCCTTGATGTGCATGAGGGATATAATGAGCAATGTTATATATTAAATGTCCCAAACACTGTGGCGTTACACTACAAGTGTCAAAGAAGCTTAGTGTAGGACTGGGTGTTGGACTCTTGGTCAAAAGGTTGTGGGTTTGATCCCCGATGCCTGCACTCTAACCAGTAAGCATCCTTAAGTAAGATGACACCTTACTTCCTGTAGCAGGTCCTTGATAACATCCATCTTCAATAATGAGCCGTCAAGAAGTCCAAGAAATAGTTCTAAATATGTTTGATCTGTGCTTGTAGCTGTCCCACATTCTACAGAAATCTGTTTGTTTTTTTGACCCCAAGCAACTCAACTGAATAAACGCTTTGCTTATTCTCATATATTAGATACTGTATTCAGCTGTTGTTTGTATCTAATGAAAATCACTTAAAGAACATTAACCGCTGAATGATTCTGGCAGCATCTCTCTCAACCAATTACCACAAAACCAGTTCCTTCCACTTTCTGCACTGGGCATTAGAAAATAACTTCCGTTGTAAATACCTTGGAGCTGGTCCTGAGTGGCTAAACGATTAGCTCAATTAGAGCAATTAACACTTCCAGGGTTTGGGGTTACATATCCTCTTTGGCCACTCCTCATGCCAGGAATGTGTCCTCTCACGTTATTGGCTCAAACACTTTGGATAAAAGCCCTCAAATGGTGTATGTTCTTTCTCATTATAAAATATTTATTTCACCACAGATTCTGATAACATTTCCCGAATTTACATTTTAGACAAACTTCTGTTGTAGAATCGTTGGTGGCCTTGCCATCAAAGTTGACAGGAAACAACTTTATTTACACTTCTTATCCACTTGCAGTGAGATCGAGAAGATCCATGTCATGAAGGAGCATGTAGCGGTTAGGGGAACTCTTGCCCAAGGATGCCCATGGGTTGGACTGCAAACGTTGGGATTCAAACATCCACCCAGCAACTCCACTATCGTGCCTTCCTCTGGCTTTTACAGCCAAAATCCCTTCCACTCACAGAACAAGTTTCCCCATACGCCAGTTGATCCACCAGACCAAGACACTCTATGGGCGCCAAGAACTGGAAGAGAAGTCGTTGATGTGGTAAGGCAGGAAACAAGTGGTTCAGCACACACACCTTGTTAAGCCCAAACGCCAGATACGTGTGTGAGATAGATGCCTCTCTCTCTCCCACCCTCTTTCCATCTCTCTGAATCCACACTAAGTGGCTTTGGCTCAAAGCATCTGATAAATGACTAAATGGTTCATAGTAAAACATTCGGTGTCCGGAGCAATTCATTCTAATTGCAACGACAGACTAGTTTCCATTTGATGTTTAATATACGATTAATCAATTTTGAAAATCGTATTAACGTGATGGAGGAAATGGAACAGGTAACTGCGAGGTCGTCTCCAGGGCAACACCGTGTATCAAACGGTTATCTCTTCTTCTATTAGCGCTAGTTGGAATCATTGAGAGGATCCGTCAACCAGAACTCCTCTCTGCCTTGACGACTGACTGTACAGAAAAAATATTAAAATGCTTATTTTTGACCGCTGTATCACCGTTGTAAGCTATGGTTAGGGACCGCTATTACAAAATAAAAATATATAAATAAAATAAATATTATCAGTATTTTTTTTTTTTCGGCAGACACTTTTATCCAGAGTGACTCACTGTGGATTCAGATAGATGTTTTTAAGTATCAGTTAGGGATCAGGGGTCAACTTTCTGTAGGATGTCTACAGGTTAAGCCTCCGAAATAGTCGCTGTGATGCGGCATGGGTGCGGGTGTGCGGGCATTGATTATTTTTTACCACGTTTTACAAATGTTGACCATATAGTTTTATTACGGAGGTAAATCGGCTTTGAGAGAAATTCCATGAAATAATGCCGCTTGTTTATGCAAGCATAAGCTAGAACGATGACTGTGTCTCTAACTAGTCTGTGTGTTTTAAAGTACACAGTCGTAAACCACGGTGGAAAAGTGTATGCACAAACTGTAGTGTGTGTGTGTGTGTGTGTGTGTGTGTGTGTGTGTGTGTGTGTGTGTGTGTGTGTGTGTGTGTGTGTGTGTGTGTGTGTGTGTGTGTGTGTGTGTGTGTGTGTGTGTGTGTGTGTGTGTTACTTTGGCAACAAGGTAAAACTTGATAACAGCTGACCTTCGTACCCCAGGGCGCGAGAGCATGAGGTGGTGACGGAGGCCAGACACATTAAACGGGCCGCGGATGAAAACCAAACGCAGGATCATGCTTCACCAGTGACGGCAACAATCAGTCCTGAAACTATGGTTCGCTCATGGATATTCAAATCAGGCCAAAAGGTTCTGGGTTCGATTTCCAAGCAGTGGGCATCAATGCACGAGAGCCCTCCGACACCTCCTTAACGACATGGACCTGAACTCAGTCAGGTTTTCTGTGACTGTTCATTCCAGAAGACTACGTTGCCTTTAGGGGCAGAAAGGTCGCGGAACAGCGTGTCCACGTCAAGCCTTTAAATGCAAACAGACTACCGAGTGAAACGGCAATCGGTTACAAATAGACTCCTGACGCAGAGGTGGTGCTCAACCTGTTTTACTGCAATATTACTGCATATGACGATATACGACATGAGTGGTTTTGTCAGTACTACAGGAGAGCGCAACATAATGCACATTTTCCGTTGTGTCAACATGTTTTTGTCACGGAGTGAACCCAAACCGAGCCGCGTCTGATCTTGGATTGTGGAATCTAGAACTGGAATGAAGCCGATGACATAATGAGGCAGAAAAAAAACATATAAAAACGAATACAATGATACGTCCCAATTAATTGACCTAATTAAAATGCGATTCGTTGTACTTTTATATCTTGCACTTCGGTCCCCAGGGGTCGGAACAATTCCTCAAGTGCCGACATTTTTAATCTTTGAGACACATGAGAAAACATCTTCACCATCATCTTCATCAACTAAAGAAGGTTACAAAAGAATGATGAGGAAAGTCAAGATGACAAAGGTGAATTTTCTGAATAATTGTATGTGAGAGGAAGAGGAGGAGGAGGAGGAGGATAATAGAATGGGTGAAAAGACAGAGGGGGGAGAGGGGAGGAAGATAAGTGGAGAAGGAGATAAAGGAGTTTTTAACCAGAATACAAAAAAAGAAGGGAAGGGACCCAGAAGGCACCAGGGAGGGCAAAGTTGTTTCCAGATGTCAATCCTTCCCACCCTCCACATGTGGCTGTGGTTGACACCTGACCTCCTTCCCCCACGCCCCCCAGCCCCTAAACCTCCCTATTAGCAGCATCATTAGGAAAGACCTCCCCCCACCTGATGGAGGGGGATCTCTCTCTCTCTCTCTCTCTCTCCCCCTCTCTCTCTCTCTCTCCCCCTCTCTCACGAAAAAAGATCTCCAAATCCACCTGATCTCAACCTTTGAAAAGGCCGGCGTTGCACTGTTGCCGTGGAAAAACGCATGACCGCAGAAGCATTTAGCTGTGTTCGTTTGAATCTTAATCATCATATCTCAGCCCTCACTCTCTCTACCATCCTCTTCTACGGCCTCTTTGCCCTTCATCTTCTTCGTCGACCCCCCCACGACAAAATCGTCTCACCGGCGGTCGACCTCCTCGCCGTCCCCAACTCAGACGTAACCGACGGCAACCGGCACTGGCACGGGATGGTCGGGGAGAACACGACGGCGGCTGAACCTCCCTGGCTCGCCGTCGGCCCCTGGAGCCGAGACGCGTGGGGGAGATGTGCGCTGTGTTTCGTTTTGTTTGACTTGACACACACACGTGGCCGTGTTTCACTGTGATGTGTGAGGTTTCTCAAATACCCACTGGCTGCACTTCTGTGTGTGTGTGTGTGTGTGTGTGTGTCACTCCCCCTCTCTCTCCACCTCTATCTCCCTCTCTAGCAGAATATTTCCCTTCCGTTTGCATTCCTCTTGTAGCCACTCATCCAAAGCGTAGTACAAGTGCTGTGGAATCAGATTTGTAGCGTCAGAAGCGCCCTGAAGGATCCGTATCTGAACACCCCGAGTATGGAAATGCCTGGTAGTCCAGTCGACGAATGTGACGTGGATTTGCATGTATGTAAACGTATGTAGCGGGAACATAGGGGGGGCGGGTGAGGCAGGGCGGAGCGGGAGAGAGGGAGGGAGGGAGGGAGGGAGAGGGGGAGGGAGGGGAGAGGAGCCCATAACAAGCTGGAACAGGAAGTCGTTCAATGTGAAACACACACACACACACACACAAACTAAACAGCCTCCCACAAACACATGC
>NC_082398.1:10928941-11072273 GCF_031168955.1 Gadus macrocephalus | reverse complement strand
TCATGTGTGTGTGGTCCATGTGTATGTGTGTGTGTGTGGGTATACATTTTTGGGCATTCTGAATCGAGTCATGCAAAACGGGCCATTTTAAGAACCTATAGAGCTACGTGAACAACCTGTGATGGTTGCTGTTGGTGCTTTTACGTGACATTCAAGCGTGTGTGTGTGTGTGTGTGTGTGTGTGTAACACAGAAACAAGGCATGTAATTGAAGCTGGCCAGACCTGTTGATTAATGGAAGCGAAAAACCACACGCACTCACACACGGACACACACGCATGCTCGCACGCACTCACTCACACACACGCAACTATGATCAAACCATTGTCTTTCTTCCAAATTTGAATCGCTGTCTCTCTCTGTATTCACTGTCCAACCCCTACCACTTAAACACACATACACACACACACACACACACACACTCACAACCTTTTCTAATGATAATATACAGAAGCGCAAATCCATGCATATCCATTCCTTCAGCGCTTTGCTGAGCAGAGTGGTGGTGTTTCCCTGCTGAATATTAAATATTGAAAGTGTAAACACACATACATACACACACACGCACACACACACACACACACACACACTCATTAACCTGTACATGGTGTCCTCGCATGCCTTGTGTGGAGGGCAGACAACTGTGATGTCAATATTACCCCCAACTCATCCACTATGCACTGTCTATTTCTCTCTCTCTCTCGCTCTCTCTTTCCTCCTCCCTATGTCTCTCTCTCTCTCTCTCTCTCTCTCTCGTTTATCCGCCCTATGTCTCTCTCTCCCTCTCTCTTTCTTTTCTCCTCCCATCTCGCTCTCTCTATCGCTCTCTCTTTCCTCCTCCCTATGTCTCCCTCTCTCTCTCTCCCTCTCTCTTTTATCCTCCCTATGTCTCTCTCTCTTTCTCAATCTTTCACTTGTTTACCCTTTATGTCTCTCTCTCTCTCTCTCTCTCTCTCTCTCTCTCTCTCTCTCTCTCTCTCTCTCTCTCTCTCTCTCTCTCTCTCTCTCTCTCTCTCTATGTGTGGGGGTGTGTCCCTCTCTCTTCTTGTCACTCTGTCTCTCTTTCTATGTATTCTTATGTCTCTCTCTCTCTCTCTTCCTGCTTCTCTCTCTCCTAAGACTAAACATAGTTGGCTGCTGCAGGATAAGGTTACTAAATTCAACCAAGTACAAGTGCAGGATCACTGGACGAGTTGGTTTCTGTTTTTCTCACGCACTGGTTCTGACAAGGCAGTGTCATGTGTCAAAACAACATGAACATATGCTTGCAAAAGGAACAAGTGCAAAAAATTAAGACGTAAATGGAATTCATAAGAATAGAAGACACCAGACACACACACACACACACACACACACACACACGCACGCACACACACACACACACACACACACACACACACACACACACACACACACACACACACACACACACACACACACACACACACACACACACACACACACACACACACACACACACACACACACACACACACGCAACCTCTCTTCATAGTCGTCTGCATCAACGCAAACTGATTCTGTTTTCGGTCCCAGGGGCAACACAGGTGACAGTCTTAGCTAGCTGGCTAACACCGAATCTATCTCACCGAATCTCACAGATTGTGTGGATGAGAGCGATAGATATATGGATGGATAGGTGAAGAGAGAAGAGGGGGATAGGAGGTTAAAAATAGGGAACAGGGAAGAAGAGGAGGGGGGAGTGGTCAACAAGGGGAAAATCAGCATCTCACACACACAAACACACACAACACATGCAGACGCAAAAAACCAAGCAATTCACAAAAATATACACACACATAACATTCTCTCTCTCTCTCTCTCTCTCTCTCTCTCTCTCTCTCTCTCTCTCTCTCTCTCTCTCTCTCTCTCTCTCTCTCTCTCTCTCTCTCTCTCTCTCTCTCAGCATTCTCTCCTCCCCTCCTCAGAAGTATAGGGAGACCTTTCTTCAGACTTCAGGCCCAACACTCACAAAGACACATTGTGTGAGGACACACTGGCATATTATCTGGCTCTCTCGGCACTCACACACACACACACACACACGCACACACACACACACACACACACACACCAACAAACGCGTGCTGACACGCACAATCACACACACACACACACACACACACACACACACACACACACACACACCAAACTGCACGTCCTACGCTCGGACACTAATGGCAAAAGCCTGACTCGATGAACAGTGAGCAATTAAAGCCTGATCAAGTTACTCTTATAAAATGCTACCGAGATGCTGGCCGAAGATAGCACGCAGTTATCCAATAAGCCCCCATCTGGTTTCTGCAACTAACGATGCTATATCGTTTTGCAAGTTGGAGAACAAACCGAAGTGTTTAATTCAATGTTTAGGAAGATCTGGTTTGGGAAGAATATTTGAGTCCTACACCCCCTTCTTGTTTATATTTCAGTTGGGAAATGGTTGGTGAAATATTGACCAATTATTTTTCTTCAAACTGACATTTAATTAGGGCCGAATTTGTACGAATCCTCGTCGTTTTTTGTTGTAATGTGTCGTAAGCCACGTCCACACTGGCTGTTTCCCAAAGTGAAGGCTGCAGCCTTGCTAGGACGCGTCCTTGCTAGTCGCGTCCTATGGAGATGAGACTAGAGTGCTAGATCGAGTGCTTCCTAGCGTTTGTAACGTCGGACTTTGGGAACGACTTGGTAGTGTGGAAGCGCTTCCGCTTCCGCTTTTTAATACTGCGTGTCCGCTTGTAAACACATGTGCGCTTATGAATAAAACATGGCAGCAATCAATATTTATTTGACTTTTGTCTGTTATGAATGCGGTCATGTCTCCTTCGCATGGAGCCTCTTTGGGGAAGTCACAAAAGCTTTGTTGTGGTTGATCGAATTGTCTTTATTAAAAGGAAAATCCATTCAATTTTTAGAAAACTAAGTGAAATTGTCTGAGAACTTAATTCATGCATCACATTTACAGTACGGTTGATTACGCAGGGGGAAAAAGACAAAGAAAGAGATGATAAACGTGTATTTATTTGGATATATTATTTAACTGATCTGATTCATTCATTCATATATGCCTACAATCTACCAGTGCTTTCAACACATAAGTATATAATATAAAATACAATTAAATACGTTCATTAAAAATTACAAACATTGCAAATGATCGGTTGTGCATTAATTGTACAACATTGGATAGTGGCACTATCCCTTCCACCGGTAAACAAATGTTTGTGCGCCACCCTAAGGCGCACAAAAGCCTCCGTTTGCTGGGCTGACCCTAAAAAAAAACGATTCAACACAAACATAAATAGGTATACATAAATAATGTAATCTTGTGAGCGAGTAAATTTACATTGGTGACAGTGGTGTTTAACACCAGCTACGTCCATGCAAAATATAGCAACGTATCATTAAGTTGCAAAAACGTTTGAAAAGTGGCACAGGTCTTTAGGCTTGATTATTTGCATTAACATGATGAATCTATAAAAAGCAATACGGCACAAAATATTTCTGAAAACTAATATAACTTCACTTCGTTTGAACGTGTACTGCTCTGCCATTTTCAAGAACCCGCCCAGTGAACGCAGAGGATTGTGGGTAGTTTTGGCTCGTCTAGGATGCAGCGATGCATCCTTGAAAAATCTCGGAATTCTCAAAAACAAAGGACGCAAAAATGGCGCGGCTTTCGAGTGTCCTCAACATTGGAACAGTGCTTGTTGGCGTTCTATGACGTAGCGTCCTTAAAAGGGCGGCCGTTGAGCATGCTTCCTTGACATTGGGAAACAGCCACTGTATCGGAAGACTTTACTCCATTGTTTGTTTATTTTCTTTGGCTGTCTGTCTGTTTGTTCCACTTTTGTTCTATGTTCTGCTGCCCCCTGGTGGCAGGTCTGCAACGGCGTCATCGCCACCAGAGACAGTGTTGCCAGATTGGGCTAGATTTCCCGCCCACTCGAATGAACTGCTCGAGTGAGGAACTTCAGAAGGCGACGCGTATCGATTTGAGAATGACTGCGGCGCAGTACAGACTTTTTTTGATTTATCTTCGAAGCAAGGTTCATAGTTCGATTAAATTACAGATGTAGAAACAGGCCTTGAAACAGAAAGGAGGCCAGAAATCACATGCAGTATTAAAAATCATTTTGAGAAAAAACTTTTGGTCTATTATGTTCCTTCTATTTCAGACATGAGGCCTACTACATTAATTACACCTGACATTCAGAACCCACATATTGTAAGTCATAAGCTTTCTCTAAAGTGTTTAACAAAGAAAGGATTGGCTAGTCACACAAAAACGTATTCATACCCATTGCCATAAACAGCTTAAATAAACAATGGACAATGGACAAAGGAACCCTGACGCACTGTCACTTTACACTTGATTTTCGTTACACATATCCACAGCTTTTATTTAGTTATTTATTTTAATATTTATACTTGTTTTAAGATCTATACACACTGTGTGTGCTCTCAGAGATCAATGTTGTTGGATGAATGTCTATCAGTAGCCTACATTTTCACGTTTGTATGTCGAGCCACGTCAAAGATGATTTTCTGTTACGTTTTCTGAATCTGAATCTGAATCTAACTAAGTGCTTTATAAAACATTTTAAGGAGTTTGAATCACAAACCTGAATAACAGCGACATCCATTGTTATGAACTACTTTTTTATCAGAAAAGCTTTCAAATCTCTTCGGTTCTTAAAGTGCGTATTGGAAGTTAGATACTGCAGTGAAGAATCATATAGGAAAAAAATTCGAATACACGATTATTTAGTTTTTATTAATAAATCTACACTACAAGTGGCATCTTGAGCCGTTTTTGTGATACAATTTTACTTCCGCATCTCAAACGCTCGTTTTCGAGCGTGACGTAGGAATTGGTAGACGGACGTTCTAATCATCATAGACTAGGCAACATAACAACAATGGATAACAGTTTCGGACCACTTCCGTACAATTTTGAGCCAGCTAGCCGTGAGGGAGAACAGCAACCACCTAAAAGGGGGAGACACCATGGCAATAGGAGGGAGATAGAGTTGTGGTGTCAGGAGAATTATGGTGAACCAGGAGCGGCTGAACATCAACACGGCCACGGAGGAAGAGCTCATGAGTCATGACCCTGCCCGGGGTCAACCGCCCCGTGGCGCGGAGCATCGTGGAGTACCGGGACTGCATCGGGGGCTTCAAGAAGGTGGAGGACCTAGCGCTGGTGAGTGGGATAGGCGCCACCAAACTGGAGATTATTAAAGTGGAGATCTGCGTGTCGAGTAGGACCAGTTCGTTGCAGCACTCCCCGTCCTCCCTGCGGAGAGACCAGTGGCGGCGCCAGGGGGGGGCTAGGGGGTGCTAGAGCACCCCCTAGATTGGCCATAGCACCCCCAAGAAAATAATGGTTTATTTATTATTGTTATTTAATTTCATTCTGAGTTCTTAATAAAATGTATTGTGTGATAATAATATTTTAATCACAAAAGAAAATAACAGATTGAAATAAACAGATTGTTCACGTAGCACGACACAGACACGTTGCGTGCGTGAACGTGATTGTTCAATGAGTAGTAGGCTAAGTAACAGTAATCCTGGCGATCGGTCAATTTTAAGTCAAGCGTTCACAAAATCACGAAAATGGATCGGTATTTGATCCGAAAAATTCCTAGAGTTGAAGAAGACGTTCAAGAGGAAGAAAAAATGCAAGAGGTAGTGGATTCTGATTCTGATGTAGAAGAAGAGGAACGTCCTGGTCCAAGTCAACCCTTCACCTCTACTGAGGGCGCTGCTAGCCATGATGCTAGCACCCTGGGTGACTTAAGCATGAACGCCCAGGATGGTCCGAAAAGACCAATATTACAAAAATATCCAACTCGGATGTTTGGAGTCCAGCAAAGAAGTTTCTGTAAGAGCTGGATGGAACCATATCCGTGGTTGGAATACAGTGTATCTCAGGATGCCGTCTTTTGCTTTGCCTGCAGGCATTTTCTCGGTGGAGGAGGGCACGGGTTTCATCGGGAGCCAACGTATACAACCATCACGGAGAAAATCGCCCGGAACATTGTCGCCTATCGGACCCATCACGGTCCATTCAAGAGCATCGAGGACCTGGTTCGGGTCGATCACATAAACTGCTCCCTACTGGACAAGATCCGTTTCCAGGTGTTTGTGGAGCGCTCAAGAACTCCGTCCACCAATACCAACGGCGGGCTGACCTACACGGGTCGGTCCCATCCGAGCCCAACCTCGTTCAGCCTCCGGAGCGACGACCTCGACCTCCCGCCGGGAGGACCCATGCAGATGGTGTCCCTGCGGCCCCGCGTGGCACCGGCCCCGGGCCCGCGGGACGGCCGGGCCGCGGTGCGCCTGGCCACCTGGGACCTTCAGCGCTGCTCCAGTGAAAATCCTTTCTCCGATCGGGGAAACTGTGAAATCGGAGATGGTCGGACAGGAGGTCGGAGTTGGAACAACCCCCACAGATACAAAAACCTCCTCTCGTCAATTAGAAAAACCCAAAAACCACAGGGGGGGGGAATACAAGACCCCTCACCGCGGTAACTACGCACAACTACGCATAGAGCTGAGGCAGCAACAGCGACCGCGTCTACCAATTCCTACGTAATATGACGCGTTTGACGTATCACATAAAAAAACAACGGTTTTTGAAGCCTTGCTCAAAATAGTCACTTTAAAACTGGATTTTTTGCCGATATACTTTTTTAAACTGATAAAATCCTGCATTTTAATTTCAAAGAGCAAATTTCAGAGAATGTTATGTATAAATATTTTTAAAAACATTAACTTCCAATACGCACTTTAAAGAAATACAGGTATTACCCACCAGGGGCGCGCATTGACAATTTTTCTCCCACTTGTCCCATCAAAGACTATAATAGGACTGGAGTCTTTTATTTAAGGCACTTTTCGGCTGAAACAAATCATTTGTTAAAAATATATCATAATGTCTTTGGAAAAGTATTAGATATTCATACAAGGAGTAATAGGCCTACATTATTAAATGGACACTTCACCCATTTGCATTAAGCTTTATATCGTTGGACCCAGTCATATTTTTGAATGGTCTTGCATAATTTTCCCCTGAGACGGGAGGGATCCGTATCTACCTCTACTCTTCCTACTTTAAATAACGTAAAATTACGATTTCTTGCGTCATTTAAAGCAGGAAGTGTAAGAGGGGGGGCTCTAAAAAATGACAATCACATTACAGATCAGTGCCAGTCGGGGGGACTTAGGGGTGATTGGTAAACGGTATAGAGAGTAGGCTACACCGGTGTGAATTTGCACTACGGTATGGATTAACCGTGTGACCGGTTGACCACACAAGCGCTAAAGAAGCAATGATGTAGTACCAGAGACGCAGTCGTTTATTCATAATATCATCCGGCGCACACAGCTTTTGGCCGTGTTCTATACGACATTCTAGAACACTCCGGGAGCTCCGGCGGGAGACATGGAGCTCTATATCTAAATGTCATATAATATAATATATAGACATCTATAAAATAATACATAATATCACAGCCAAAAGCTGTGTGCGCCTCTAGATGATATGAATAAACGACTGCGTCGGGTTCTCTGACGTCTTGTCCTTCCACATCAATCTGAAGTCGCGGTACATCTGGGGCCGTATTCACAAAGCATTTTATCTTACTGCTTTGTGAATTTTTTTTTAGCGCGAGTTAGCGCGAGTGCTCCTAACTCGCGCTAAAACATTTTACGTAGGAGTTTTTTCTTAAAAGTTATTCACAAAGCCGTGAGACCTACTCTTACTAAGGATGAATCACTAAGAATGAACTAAGAGTGACGCGCCGTTGCCATGGATTACGTCAATTCTCGTGCACGAGTTTAGAAGCGGTCAGTTCGGTGATTGGTTGTTCAGACGAGCCCACTAAATCACCGAAAAACAAGGAAATAGCCTAGGCTAGAAATGAATTCCTATTAAGTAGTTATAGTGTAGTTCGCAGAATACACGCATGATGACAATTTTGTGCAGACCACGATAATGACGTTGTTGCCTGCACGTTCAACAGAGAGAGAAAGCAAACAATAAAAATACGTACATTTTAAAAGAAAATAAATGTTAGGAACTACACAAGTGTTGACTGATTTGTGCCAAGGTGTTTACCTAAAATGTGTATTCAAAGTGATCCCTAAATGCCAGTCCACTCGGTTCCACACTGCCAAATTCATTGTCATGTTGATCGCCATCATCATCATCATCATCATCATCATCGTCTGGCTGTGGAATGTTCCTCCGCTTGCAGAGGTTGTGTAGAATGGCACATACAGTGATGACTGTGCTTGCCCTCTCTGGGGTGAGGCGTATTTCGCCGTGGAGGACATGAAACGTCCTTTCATCTGCCCAATTCCTCTCTCCACAACATTTCGTGTATGTTTGTGTGCTCTAGCATGTATGGAGGAAAACGGTAAACAATAATAAGTATGGATTCAACAAATAAAAGGCGTCAAAGAGCCAATACGATGTGTTTTACGCATAGGACTAAGTGTAATCTGCGTAATCCCTTACATGTTATACTTTAACTGTGCTCCCGGTTGTGGATTGAGGTAGGGTGTCAAGAGCCAAGTCTTATGCCGTGTTTCCACTGCAGGGTGCGGAACGGATCGGATCGCACCACTTCCGGGTGACGCGGGGATAAAAACAAACAAACAGTAGCCTCAAGGTATTATTCTTTACAATTAACATGTCGCGTAAAAAGCTTGCTTGGGCGAACAAGGAGGTGGAGACGTTCGTCTGCATTCTTGGGGAGGAAGACGTTGTTTACGATGTTTACGTAGCTGCCACGGCGATCGACATCCGGCCTACCACAAAGGGTACTGTCGGCAGTGGAAACGCGACCTCGGAACTGAGCTGGGCTATACCGCCCCCTCCCTACCGCACCTTTGCGATCCGATCCGTTCCGCACCCTGCAGTGGAAACGCGGCATTATGCCGCTCTCCATTAAAATGCACGAATCATGGGTAGCTGAAGCTCCAGGCCACTTTGCATCAACATCGAGTAGGCCATGTTAAAATTTGCACCAAAAACAACCTGCGTGTTGATGGAATGCACTTTCTTCCTATTGACGAACACGTCCTCGTCTTTTGATGGCGCAATTATTTTTATGTGCGTCCCGTCAATAGCACCGACAACACCGGGCATACCTGCAATTGCCATGAAGTTGGCTTTGATCCTGTGTAATTGTTGAATGTCCAAAGGAAAGTTTATGGCACGGCTTACTGATGGTTGCGATATTTTTAAATCGTCGGCATTGCAAAGTTGCATTTCCCCTGTTGCTAAATAACGTAGTGTGGCCAAACATTTTATTTCGGGACTAATCTGATTATTCCTGTTAGTCTGGGATGTTATTGCACCGCGCACTAACTCCATAACAAGTTTAATACCCTAACATTTCGTCTCGCAGCCATTTTACGATTCTTCGTGAATAGGTCTTACTGAGTTAGAAGTCCTCTTGAGGACTTTTAAGCTCTCCTAGACTTAGGTGCTACTTTTAGGCCTAAAATACTTTGTGAATTGCTCTTAGTGAAAAAAGTTAGGAGTCCTAAATTTAAGAGTGACACGCCCATTATTTTTAGGAGTTACTCCTAAATTCGCCAGTTAGGACCTACTTTTAGCCCTAAGATCCTTTGTGAATACGGCCCCTGGACTTCAGGGGCCGTATTCACAAAGCATTTTATCTTACCGCTAGGAGTGCTCCTAACTCGCGCTAAAACATTTTACGTAGGAGTTTTTTCTTAAAAGTTATTCACAAAGCCGCTGAGACCTACTCCTACTAAGGATTAATCACTAAGAGTGAACTAAGAGTGAAGCGCCGTTGCTATGGATTACGTCAATTCTCGTGCACGAGTTTAGAAGCAGTCAGTTCGGTGATTGGTTGTTCAGACGAGCCCACTAAATCACAGAAAAACAAGGAAATAGCCTAGGCTAGAAATGAATTCCTATTAAGTAGTTATAGTGCAGTTAGCAGAATACACGCATGATGACAAGTTTGTGCAGACTAATGACTTTGTAGCCTGCACGTTAAAGAGAGAGAGAGAGAGAGAGAGAGCACAAACAATAAAAATACGTAAAATTGAAAAATTGAAAGAAAATAAATGTTATGAACAACACAAAAGTGTGTTCACTGATTTGGCAAGGGTGTTTACCTAAAATGTTTATTCACAAAGTGATCCCTAAATCCCAGTCCACTCGGTTCCACACGGCCAAATTCATTGTCATGTTAATCGCCATCATCATCATCATCATCATCGTGGTCATTGTCCTCTTCATCGTCGTCATCATCATCATCATCGTCTGGCTGTAGAATGTCCCTCCGCTTGCAGAGGTTGTGGAGAATGCACATACAGTGATGACTGTGCTTGCCCTCTCTGGGGTGAGGCGTATTTAGCCGTGGAGGACATGAAACTGACGTTTCATCTGCCCAATTCCTCTCTCCATGTTTGTGTGCTCTAACATATATGGAGGAAAACAGTAAACAATAATAAATATGGATTCAACAAATAAAAGGCGTCAAAGAGCCAATACGATGTGTTATACGCATAGGACTAAGCGTAATCTGCGTAATCACTTACATGTTATACTTTAACTGTGCTCCCGGTTGTGGATTGAGGTAGGGTGTCAAGAGCCACGTTTTGCAGGGATAGCCACTGTCACCCAGCAAGTGGCACCCAACTCCTACATGGTGCCTCTCAAAAAGCTGCCTCAGACCGCTCTCCATTAAAATGCGCGAATCATGGGTAGCTCCAGGCCACTTTGCAACAACATCCAGGAGGCTATGTTAAAATTTGCATCAAAAACAACCTGCGTGTTGATGGAATGCACTTTCTACCTATTGACGAACACTATTTTTATGTGCGTCTCGTCAATAGCACCGACCACACCGGGCATACCTGCAATTGCCATGAAGTTGGCTTTGATCCTCCTGTGTAATTGTTGAATGTCCAAAGGACACCGGATAAACTGTTGGATGATATGTGGTCGAGAGAGCGCGTTGATAGTTTGGTTTATGGCACGGCTGACTGATGGTTGCGATATTCCTAAATCGTCGGCATTGCAAAGTTGCATTTTCCCTGTTGCTAAATAACGTAGTGTTGCCAAACATTTTATTTCGGGACTAATCTGATTATTCCTGTTTGTCAGGGATGTTATTGCATCCCGCACTAACTCCACAACAAGTTTAATACCCTCACGATTTAGCCTATATCTCTTCATTAAAGTGCGTATTGGAAGTTAGATACTGCAGTGAAGAATCATATAGGAAAAATATTCGAATACACGATTATTTAGTTTTTATTAATAAATCTACACTACAAGTGGCATCTTGAGCCGTTTTTGTGATACAATTTTACTTCCGCATCTCAAACGCTCGTTTTCGAGCGTGACGTAGGAATTGGTAGACGGACGTTCTAATCATCATAGACTACATAGGCAACATAACAACAATGGATAACAGTTTCGGACCACTTCCGTACAATTTTGAGCCAGCTAGCCGTGAGGGAGAACAGCAACCACCTAAAAGGGGGAGACACCATGGCAATAGGAGGGAGATAGAGTTGTGGTGTCAGGAGAATTATGGTGAACCAGGAGCGGCTGAACATCAACACGGTCACGGAGGAAGAGCTCATGACCCTGCCCGGGGTCAACCGCCCCGTGGCGCGGAGCATCGTGGAGTACCGGGACTGCATCGGGGGCTTCAAGAAGGTGGAGGACCTAGCGCTGGTGAGTGGGATAGGCGCCACCAAACTGGAGATTATTAAAGTGGAGATCTGCGTGTCGAGTAGGACCAGTTCGTCGCAGCACTCCCCGTCCTCCCTGCATATATCCTCCTGCAGCGGCATGAACATCAACACCGCCCCCCCGCCGCAGCTCATGACCATCCGCGGCATCACGGAGAAAATCGCCATCACGGTCCATTCAAGAGCATCGAGGACCTGGTTCGGGTCGATCACATAAACTGCTCCCTACTGGACAAGATCCGTTTCCAGGTGTTTGTGGAGCGCTCAAGAACTCCATCCACCAATACCAACGGCGGGCTGACCTACACGGGTCGGTCCCATCCGAGCCCAACCTCGTTCAGCCTCCGGAGCGACGACCTCGACCTCCCGCCGGGAGGACCCACGCAGATGGTGTCCCTGCGGCCCCGCGTGGCACCGGCCCCGGGCCCGCGGGACGGCCGGGCCGCGGTGCGCCTGGCCACCTGGGACCTTCAGCGCTGCTTCAGTGAAAAGGCCAACAACCCTGGCGTCAAAGAGGTCGTGTGTATGCCCCTACTGGAGAACGAGTGAGTACAACTAACGTGAGGGTTTGCAGGCTCGAAAGCCTGCTCCATCCTTTCTCCGATCGGGGAAACTGTGAAATCGGAGATGGTCGGACAGGAGGTCGGAGTTGGAACAACCCCCACAGATACAAAACCTCATCTCGTCGATTAGAAAAACCCAAAAACCACAGGGGGGGGGGAATACAAGACCCCTCACCGCGGTAACTACTCACAACTACGCATCGAGCTGAGGCAGCAACAGCGACCGCGTCTTCCAATTCCTACGTAATATGACGCGTTTGACGTATCACATAAAAAAACAACGGTTTTTGAAGCCTTACTCAAAATAGTCACTTTAAAACTGGATTTTTTGCCGATATACTTTTTTAAACTGATAAAATCCTGCATTTTAATTTCAAAGAGCAATTTTCAGAGAATGTTATGTATAAATATTTTTAAAAACATTAACTTCCAATACGCACTTTAACACAGTCTTCCATTGTCTCCAGCCATTTTACGATTCTTTGTGAATAGGTCTTACTGAGTTAGGAGTCCTCTTGAGGACTTTTAAGCTCTCCTAGACTTAGGTGCTACTTTTAGGCCTAAAATACTTTGTGAATTGCTCTTAGTGAAAAAAGTTAGGAGTCCTAAATGTAAGAGTGACACGGAAATACAGGAAATACGATAAAAACATTCATAGACTCTTTTCTGTCCTTTATTTTGTGTCAAATTGACCATAAATCACACACACCAGCTTAATTCATTTTGACAGATACTTTTCAACTGGCTAAATTAAAGGAACAATTAAAAATTACATAAAAAATATTTCTGGATGCAGTAACTATATAAAAATGGAACAATGCAAGAGATATCTTATTATTTCTAAATTGTTACAATGCTTTGAAAGATTGTCCAATAAAGCCATTTTAAAGAAATTAATAAGAAATCAAAATAATAGTGAATATTGAAGGAAAGAGGAATGATACAAAATAAAATACACCATCTAAACCTAGGCAAAAATATTGACACAAATAATATATTTTAAGTATTTTACAATGCCGATTTTTCCAGACAAAAGTATGTTGAAACAATTAAAAAAATAAAATGGATTGCCTTTATGCTAAGTTTATTACGTTAATGTAAAATGTCAAATCATCAAACAAAAATGTAAAGCATCAGGCTCAAACGTTTAAAAGTTTAAATGGAACATTAACAACAACCGCAAAATTAAAGAGGCAAGTTAAGTTCAGAGCTGGGTTTGTAATCAAATGGTTTGAACTACAAGTAAAGACCCACATCCTTGTATCACTACTTTTATTTCGTCAGTTCAGCCTTTCCTGCCTCACATATGTAGTAGGCTAACTTGTGCACTATAAAATAATGCATGATACAATTGTAGTGATTTTCATAATGCTCCAATTAGATCAAATATATTATTCTAAAATAAGCAGCTGTTCCTCATGGTCAGAGAATAAACTCTCACTCTCATCATGTACACAAATCCTATTTGTGAATGCCAAATACCTTTGTTAGGCCTTCATCAGCATCTTCCTTGCTGATGCTTTTCCATTCAAGGGGAATATCTGCAGGCTTTGCATGATAAAATTTAGCAAATTCCTTGTTGAACCTGACCAGCACATATTTCCAGTAATCGGAGGCTGTATAGCTCTCATCTGCAGGAATTTCCCAATCCTCGTAAATTGTTTTGTATTCCTTGTAATGATATAACTTCCCCTTAGTATCACTATTACTGAATTTGCCCTTACCAAAGACCGAGGATGTGCAAATAGAAGTGCAAAGTTTCTTTGAGTCTTTAGATCTGTAACGTCCAAGCCCCTCTGGCCTATGTATTTCAACATGATGAGCCTTGTGAGTCTCTGCCCCTGCCTCACATGGTGCTTTGCAGAATGGGCACTGTTTACCACATCCAGCCAACTTTGCTGTAAGGGTGTCTAGCGGCCTTGACCCGAGTCTGTCTAGTTTAGTTTTTAATTCAGTTTCTTTTTGTTTTTTCTGCAGAGCTTGCTCCATATCCTTCACAGATTGTTTGAGAAAGAATGCAAACTTTTCTGCTGTGGCTTCTTTCAAAAACAGCACCACAGCACTTAGAGCATCCTGGGAAATTACCAATTGACCACCAAGTTCCTTGCAAATTTCTTTAACAAACTCTTTTTGGGTTGCTTGTTTGTTCACTTGGGCCTTTTGAATAGCATTATCAATACATGTGATACATTGTTTTCGATATTTATCCTCCAACTCCAAAAGTTTAGTCCCATCTGAAAAGCGTTCTGTAATTTTCTCCTGAATCCATTTCCTTATGAATTTCTCATATGAACTGGTGTACTCTGTGAAGTCGCAAAACGTTTCTTTTGAAAGCAAGTCACCCAAAACAAAATATTGGAGAGACCTGCGTGAGCTGAATTTCAATGAATCGCTGCCTGACACCATTTCATCAACAACTTCGGGAACCAAGGAAATTCTAATGTAGGTCTCCACTGCAGGCTGGAGGCAACGATAAGCAAATTCCTGAGCTTTCTTCTCATCCTGCTCCCTTGCGTAATACAGGTCTTTAAAATCATCAAAAAAGCCATCTTTGTCTCGATTGACACACTTGAAGGAGAGGTTCTGTAGCTTTCTCCCACATCTTATCAAAATCCTTTGTTAGATCTTCATCCGAAGGCTTTTTTTGACTATTACGGCCTTTCTCTAGCAATCTAAGCACTTCTTCCTCCAAACGTTTTGTGGTGTTGTTCTTGACTTCCTCAACTTTTGCCATTCCCTCTTTAGTATCAGCTGCTATATTCACTTCAGATTGAAACAACCGTTCCAATTTTTTTCTTAGGAATTTTGCACTGTTTATGAAGTCTTCTCTGTATTTCTCGACTAGGTTGACATGACCTCCTTCTTTTTTGAAATATTGTTTTAGATTGTCAATAAGTTTTTTTTCCCATTTGGACAGCTCTGAGCAGGCGTCAGTATTTAATTTACTGACAAGTTCCTTGATATTGGATACCTCAGAATTGCCAGCATCTGTTCCAAAATTTGAAATCTGTGTTTTTGCACTTGTTTCCAATGAGTACATGTGCTTTTTGAATTCCCATTCCCATTTGTTGAATTCTGTGCATATTTTCATGTAAGCATCAGCCACCAGGCTATTTCTAAAGCTAAATATGAAATTTTCATGTTTTATGGCTTTCCATAGACTTGTTGTCCACTTCAGAAATTCATCAATGTTGTAAGCAGATGACTCGCAATCTTTCAACATTTGGATAATGTTTGTTTTCAGTTCATAAACTGCTTCACTGTAACCTGAATTGACTGGTGCCATTGGTGGAATTCCATGCCATAGTCCAGGAATGTACCCGTTGCCAGTGTCTGGATCATATTCCATAACATCCATGAAGCTTTGGTTTTCCTCTTTTTTCTCAACTTTGGCAGCTGCCCGTGTCATCTCGTTCAGCTGTTGTAACAGCACGGTTCTGTCCCTTAAGTTATTGTCATGGGCTGACACATCCGACACGTTCTGATGAACAAACAGACATTTTGGTTTTTTGCCGACTTCTTTCATCCTGAGAAAGGCATGTACTACAATTTGAAGGATGTCTTTCATGTCTGTCATGTTCTCCATTGCAATTTTTACTATTGTGATGTCACTTAACCCAACAACAGTAGTTGCAAGCTCATTGTCATGCTCATGGCTATCCTCTAATTGTGCTAGCTCTAGCGATTTCAGGCCTTCGGTGTCAATGATGATCAAAAAGTCACAGTTAATTTCTTTTGAGTACTCTTTGTTCACTCTGATGAGCAACATGAAAGCCCCTCTAGTGCATCGGCCACTGCTGACTGCAAACTGCACTCCAAACATGGTGTTGAGAAGAGTGGACTTTCCTGTGCTCTGAATCCCAAGAACTGTGACAACTCTTATCTTGCTATTTGGATGTACCATTTCTCTAAGTTCAGAAAATACTTCCGTCACCCATTCCAAAGGAATGCTTGATGCTTCTCCTTCCACAAGCTCCAGTGGAAATCCATCAATGAGTAATTGGGCACACAACTTGGGCAAATGCATGACATTTTGAGGGAACAAATTAGATTTAGGAAGGGTGACTGTCGATTCATAGATTTGACACATTTCTCGAAAGTAGTTCTCAATGCCCAAAGAGCTGTTAGAAAGTTGTTGATCAATGACTTTAAGTTCTTCTTTTCTCAAATTCTTACTTTTGAGTTTATACTGCTCTCTGAGGCTTGATAAATGCTCTCGGGACAAGTTGTCAAGTTTAATTTGCATCCATTTTAAAAAATAAGCCTGTTCAACAGCTGGACATGAGATTGCTTCCATGAAGCTGATCATATCCTTTGAAATGGCCAACTCCCTCTGCTGTGACCGGAGTGTGGCTTTCTTTAGGATGAGGCTACATTTGTACATTTCTATGTCTTCATCCCCAATATTTGTAAGCCTACATTCCTCCCTCTCTAAATTGGTCAGTTCTTTCCATAGTGAGCCCTGCCGAGGAAGTTCTTTCTCTTTGTACTGTGCAGTGTCTGTTATTTTTGAGGTGATAGCTTCTGCTTTTCCCTCAGCCCTCTGACAGTCTGTGGCTTGCTCATCAACCATTATTCCAAACTCAATAGCAATGTCAGCCATTTGCTCAATGCTGTTTTTTTTCTCTGTTTTTTTAACAACATTGGTTATAATATCTTGTAGCTTTTTTGCAAAGTCTGCGTTGTTGACTTCCTTTCTCTTACAAATGATGTTGGTCTGTGGCAATCTTAATTCCTCCAGTACCTCTAAGAACCTTTTGTGGTAGAAATTCTTGCTATCTATATTGACTATCAAGAAAATCTCTGTTTCGTGTTGTTTTTTGAGCAGTTCGTATTGGTTGTCAAAATTGTCAAGAAACACAAAAACTGCCGCAGACGTTTTGCATAAAAATGAATATTGCAATTCACAGAGAGAAATGTTTCCTCTGAGATTAGCTACAGCTACTGGTTCATTGAAGATATCAATGTTTTTGTTACCACAGGGAAGATACCAACTAGTTTCCACCAGTCCATCTGCAATTTGCCTTGGAACATTACCACATTCCATGTTATGGTGAACAAAAGTGTTGTGGTACTGTTGGGGATTGCTCAGGATTGTGTTCAGAATCTCTGACTTCGATAATGAACTTTTACCCAGTCTCACAAAGGACACCATTGGAAGTTCAGGGACAACAATTGATCTTTCAATAAAGCTTTTGGTGTCCGAGAGTGCCTGAGGTCTGTACTTTTTAACAATTCCTCTCAAAGCCCAAAGCATGAGCGTGTGGTTCTGTGTACCACAATCGGGAAGCAGTAGAGGCAACCCAAACTGACACATGGACATTTTGACTGCCATTTCCTGCTGAAGGAGGCCATTTGAGCACAGAAAGAGAGCAGTGATTATGTCTAATGGGTTCAGCGCTTTACCTGACGTTTTAGGGCAAAACATGGTGTAAAGATCTAAACCAGCATTTGCATGAGGATCATCCTGATCTGACTCACTGCCTGCAGAACATTTCACATTTCTAGTAGTCGCATTGACCATCATTAACCTCTTGAGAAAGTGCCATGGGAGATCTGAAAGACATCTAGCTGCTTCCTCTGTGACGGTCTTCTTGTCAATCTGTAGGACACTGTTTAGTGAGAGCTTCTCCTTGTAGTTCTCTTTTAGGCCAAGCTTTTTTAGAAAAAACTCCAGTTCAGTTTCTGAGGATATAATAGTTCTAACCATTATTGTCAGTTCATTTCTAATAATAATAATAATTATAATAATAATAACATTTGCACATGTTTTTTTGGTGGAATTGGTGAAGGCCTCATGTCATCCATATCCTTTTTGTCATTGCAGGTAATGTTATGTGGTTTATTTGTGTTTACTTACTGTTATGAATGTTGTTTATTAAGGCCCCCAGTAATAGTACTAGTGTGTGTAGCTATCTTATATTGCCAGTAAATAGGAATATCATAGAAGCTTAAAGTAGAGGGGAGAGTCTGGTAACAATAAGCAAAAAGAGTAGGATGAAACTTGTCTGAAAAGGTTTTAGAAGCTTATAAGAATAACTCACCAGTGTGGGCAGATGTCAAAGCAGGCTGGCTGAGTCCTCCACTTTTCAGCTGGGTTTTAATTTGGAAGTCATACTTGAGCCCTGGCTTCAGATCGGAGAATGTCACACTTTCTGAATCTGTTGTCTGCTCTCCGTGTGTCTCTGAATCACATAAACAGGTCACAACATAGCCCCCCACCTCACCAGCAGGTGGTTCCCATGTAAGAGACACCGTACTACTGCTGACATGGGAAACTCGGACGTTTCCTGGAGGAACGGCATCTGTAAAAGATGAAAAACGAACAAGCATTTTAATGTATTAGTAAGTCATGTGGTGGCATCGGATTGGCGCATAAACTTGCGTACTCGCCGATACCCGATACTGATTTAAGGCAGTATCGGAGGAATTTACGATACTGGTATCGGTATCAGAACATTTCTAAAAAGAATGAGTTTAAAGGATAGGGGAGAGTCTGATAACGATAAGCAAAAAGAGTAGTATGAAACTTGTTTCAAAAGGTTTTAGAAGCTTATAAGCATAACTCACCTGTGTGGGCAGATGTCGAGGCAGGCTGGCTGCGTCCTCCGCTTTTCAGCTGGGTTTTAATTTGGAAGTCATACTTGAGCCCTGGCTTCAGATCGGAGAATGTCACACTGTCTGAATCTGTTGTCTGCTCTCCGTGTGTCTCTGAATCACAGAAACAGGTCACAACGTAGCCCCCCACCTCACCAGCAGGTGTTTCCCATGTAAGGGACACCGTACTACTGCTGACATGGGAAACTTGGACGTTTCCTGGAGGAACGGCATCTGCAAAAGATGAAAAACAGACAAGCATTTTCATGTAGCATGCTCCCTTCTGGTTGTATCAGCGTTTGACTTTAAGGGGGGAATTGATCTCATGCTGTGAAGCAGGTTTACTAGTCCAGACCGATACATATGCTGATTTGTATGTTTCCGTCAGTAATCCTAATGATAATAAAAGTCTATTGCGTCCCAGGCAAAAGGACCCAGATTTCTACTTTTGTCTGTGACTTGATTTTGAGTAGAGAAGATGATAATGAGATTCCACTTGCTGTTGAGTTGGAGCGTAGCCAAGAGTAATGATGTTAGTGCCAGCATGATGAATCTCTTTATTGATCCAGAAGTTATTTTAAATGGTTTATTTCTGTTTATTTACTATTATGAATGTTGTTTATTCAGGCACATCGTTATTGTGCTAGTGTGTGTAGCCATCTTAAATTTGCAGTAGAGAGCAATATAATAAGAGATGTTCCGACACCATTTTCTCATCCCGATATCGATTCCGATTCCTGAACTTGATGATCGGCCATTACGAGTATATACCGACATAGCATCTAGCATTGTAAATTCTAATATAATTTGTTCGTATTAAGTGTTCTCTTACGATGAGAAGTATGCATATAGTTGGGTCACTTAGGCCCCGTTTACACAAAGGGAAAACGCAGATATTTCCACGTGGTTTGGCCTCTCATTTACACGAAAACACAGTTTTTATCACAGAAAACGATCATTTCTAAAAACTCCGGCCAAAGTGGAGATTTCTGAAAACGCCGGTTATGTGTTGTCGTATCAACGGGGAGAAACAGGGTTTTAGGTTCTGAAGAGTCACATTATGCGCCAGGAAATGCATAACGTCACATGAGCGCCCTATGTCTACAGTTTGTTTGTTATAGGAAGATGCTCGTGTTATTCGTTGTTGTTGATTCTGAGGATTCTGATTGGCTTGCATGGCTTTATCCTTCTCCCTACACTGCTGCCCATAGGTTTGGCATAGTTATAATGGCGCTCGACGGCGTATTTATGCGTTTTGATGTAAACAACAACATTTTCGAAAACGATGTGTGCACAATGTTATTTTTGAAAATGGAGGGGGGGAAATATTCGTTTCTATAAATACCCTGCTACGTATCAACGTGGCCTTACTGTCGACAATTTATTTTCAGAAGTAGATCATTCACATTTATAATCTATAATTATGATAATTAATTGGTATTCTTGTCGGTAAGCGTCCATGCATCCATGTTTTTCCGACTCGGTAACTCGAACGCACATAAGTCGGAGATGGCACATTTCCTATTCCGACTTTCCACCTCTGACTTTTAACGAGCGCAGCATTACACCCCAAGGGCCCTATTTTAACGGTCTGAAACGCAAGTGGAAAGCGCAAAGCGCAAGTAGCTTTGTGGGCGGTTCTACGGCGCTATCGCTATTTTACAGGCGGATAAATGACACTTGCGTCGCGGCGCAAGTGTCAAAAGGGTTGGTCTGAAGCAGCCTAATTACCCGTAGGTGTGGTTTGGGCGTAACGTCCAACAAACCAATGAGAGTGCCAGCTCCCATCCCCTTTAAGAGCCATGACCGCATTTGAATCGGACGAGTTGATATTTTGACAGCGCGTCTGCAGTCTCCGATGAGACAGATGCACATGAATTTCAAACTGCAAATGGCTCAGTTTATTGCCAAATAATATGGCCTAATTCACACATGGAATAAGGGGTTTTCTTCCACAACTTCAGAAATACTGAGTCCTCAAATAAATTTCGCCAAAGAAAACGTAAATAATATAACATATGATATGCGGTAACTGATCTATTTAATGAAATACGCAATGCATTATAAACATTGTTTCTTATCAGTATTGTATGCTATCCTAATATGCATGTGTCTCCGCGGTAATAGACATTGCCATTGATTGTATTATGCGTTACGTGTTTAGTTTGCGTGTGTTTAAACAGAGCACACACGCGCGCCCGCATTCATTCATTCTTTTTAACACTCACTCGCGGTAAAACAATGTTTTTCACGATCAAATACTCATCAATCCTAAAAGTTATGGGCATGTAGGCCTATACGATGTCTGTGTCAAGAAAATATGTGTTTGCTGTACGGTGTTTGCAGATGCATTGATTTAAAAGTACAACTTATTACCGCTGCATCAGCTGTTCTTTCCCAAATAATTTACCAAGAATGTGCGGCTAGGTAGATGAGAGAAGCAAAGTGTATGCGCGAGGTGCACAAGCAATCCGTATGCATCGCATGCGCATGTAGGCTATGCATCCGCCCTTAAAATAGCATCTGAACAACGCGCCACTGACTTTAAACCAGGTATTTCCTGGTCAGTAGCGCAATGGTATTCAGAAACGGCAAAATACCGTTTGCGCCAGAACACGCCTCCTCCTTCCGCCGAACCGCCCCTTGGGGCGCATGATCAATCCCTAATTTACAGGCGATTGGCGGTGGTGGGAAAAGAACGCTCTGCGCCAGTTGTAAACTAGCAACGACACATGCGCCAGTGACTAAGTCACTTGCGCCGGATGCAAGATAGGGCCCCAAGTGTTTGTGATGTACTTTGCCAGTGTAGTAAATTAGTTAGTCATGTGATGGCATCGGATTGGCGCATAAACTTGCGTACTCGCCGATACCCGATACTGATTTAAGGCAGTATCAGAGGAAATTACGATACTGGTATCGGTATCAGAAAAATTCTAAATAGAATATGAGTTTAAAGGATAGGGGAGAGTCTGATAACAATAGGCAAAAAGAGTAGCATGAATCTTGTTTCAAAAGGTTTTAGAAGCTTAATAGAATAACTCACCTGTGTGGGCAGATGTCCAGGCAGGCTGGCTGAGTCCTCCACTTTTCAGCTGGGTTTTAATTTGGAAGTCATACTTGAGCCCTGGCTTCAGACCAGAGAATGTCACAGTGTCTGAATCTGTTGTCTGCTCTCCGTGTGTCTCTGAATCATAGAAACAGGTCACAACATAGCCCCCCACCTCACCAGCAGGTGGTTCCCAGGTAAGGGACACGTACTACTGCTGACATGGGAAACTTGGACGTTTCCTGGAGGAACGGCATCTGTAAAAGATGAAAAACAAACAAGCATTTTCATGTAGCATGGTACCTTCTGGTTGTATCAGTGTTTGACTTTAAGAGGGGTATTGATCTCATGCTGTGAAGCATGTGTACCAGTCCAGACCGAGACATAAGCTGATTTGTGTGTTTTCCGTCAGTAATCCTAACGATACTAAAAGTCTATTGCATCCCAGGCAAAAGGTCCCAGATGTCTACTTTTGTCTGAGACTTGATTTTGAGCAGAGAAGATGATAATGAGATTCCACTTGCTGTTCAGTTGGATGTCAGCCAAGAGTCATGATGTTAGTGCCAGCATGATGAATCTCTTTATTGATCCAGAAGTTATTTTATATGGTTTATTTCTGTTTATGTACTATTATGAATGTTGTTTATTCAGGCACAACGTTATTGTGCTAGTGTGTGTAGCCATCTTAAATTTGCAGTAGATATGAATATAATTAGAGATGTTCCGACACCATTTTTTATCCCGATATCGATTCCAATTCCTGAACTTGATTATCGGCCATTACCGAGTATATACCGACATAACATCTAGCATTGTAACTTCTAATATAATTTGTTCTTATTAAGTGTTCTCTTACGATGAGAAGTATGTATATAGTCGGTTCACTTACTGTCGACAATTTGTTTTCAGAAGTAGATCATTTACATTTATAATCTATAATTATGATAATTAATTGATATTCTTGTAGGTAAGCGTCCATGCATCCATGTTTTTCCGACTTGGTAACTCGAACACACATAGGTCGGAGATGGTGCGTTTCCCAATCCGACTTTCCACCTCTGACTTTTAGCGAGCACACTATTACACCCCAAGTATTTGTGATGTACTTTGTCTGTGTACTAAATTAGTTAGTCATGTGATGGCATCGGATTGGAGCATAAACTTGCGTACTCGCCGATACCCGATACTTCTTTAAAGGCACCCAGTGCAACTTTATGTAAACATTCAATGAAAAATAAACATTCAATTTCTAGTCTTTTTTACACGTAGTAAGTTTCAATAACTCCATACCATTACATATCGACATTCAAGGAGCAAAGATGAGACGTCGTTGTGTGGTGAGAACTGATAGAAAATCGTAAACAACAACAATCGCCGGTGGGGAGAAGCCATTTTTCCATTGACTGGAAGACTGCTTTATTTATTGTAGGTTACAAAAAAAAAAAAAAATGGCGGCATTGTTGTTGTTATCGATTTTGTATCAGTTCTCACCACACAACGACGTCTCATCTTTGCTGCTTAAATGGCGGTATGTAATGGTATGGAGTTATTGAAACTTACTACGTGTAAAAAAGACTAGAAATTGAATGTTTATTTTTAAGCCTCGAAAGTTGCACTGGGTGCCTTTAAGGCAGTATCGGAGGAATTTACGATACTGGTATCGGTATCAGAAAAATTCTAGAAAGCATTTGAGTTTAAAGGATAGGGGAGAGTCTGATAACGATAAGCAAAAAGAGTAGCATTTGTTTCAAAAGGTTTTAGAAGCTTATAAGAATAACTCACCTGTGTGGGCAGATGTCAAGGCAGGCTGGCTGAGTACTCCGCTTTTCAGCTGTGTTTTAATTTGGAAGTCATACTTGAGCCCTGGCTTCAGATCGGAGAATGTCACACTGTCTGAATCTGTTGTCTGCTCTCCGTGTGTCTCTGAATCATAGAAACAGGTCACAACATAGCCCCCCACCTCACCAGCAGGTGGTTCCCAGGTAAGAGACACCGTACTACTGCTGACATGGGAAACTTGGACATTTCCTGGAGGAACGGCATCTGTAAAAGATGAAAAACAAACAAGCATTTTCATGTAGCATGGTACCTTCTGGTTGTATCAGTGTTTGACTTTAAGAGGGGGATTGATCTCATGCTGTGAAGCATGTGTACCAGTCCAGACCGATACATATGCTGATTTGTATGTTTTCCGTCAGTAATCCTAACAATACTAAAAGTCTATTGCGTCCCAGGCAAAAGGTCCCAGACGTCTACTTTTGTCTGTGACTTGATTTTGAGCAGAGAAGATGATAATGAGATTCCATTTGCTGTTCAGTTGCAGCGCAGCCAAGAGTCATGATGTTAGTGCCAGCATGATGAACCTCTTTATTGATCCAGAAGTTATTTTATATGGTTTATTTCTGTTTATGTACTATTATGAATGTTGTTTATTCAGGCACATCGTTATTGTGCTAGTATTCGTAGCCATCTTAAATTTGAAGTAGATATGAATATAATTAGAGATGTTCCGACACCATTTTTTCATCCCGATATCGATTCAGATTCCTGAACTTGATTATCGGCCATTGCCGAGTATATACCGACATAACATCTAGCATTGTAACTTCTAACATAATTTGTTCTTATTAAGTGTTCTCTTACGATGCGAAGTATATAGTCGGTTCACTTACTGTCGACAATTTGTTTTCAAAAGTAGATCATTTACAATTATAATCTATAATTATGATAATTAATTGATATTCTTGTAGGTAAGCGTCCATGCATCCATGTTTTTCCGACTTGGTAACTCGAACACACATAGGTCGGAGATGGTGCGTTTCCCAATCCGACATTCCACCTCTGACTTTTAACGAGCGCAGCATTACACCCCAAGTATTTGTGATCTACTTTGCCTGTGTACTAAATTAGTTAGTCATGTGATGGCATCGGATTGTTGCATAAACTTGCGAACTCGCCGATACCCGTTACTGCTTTAAAGGTCCCATGACATGCTATTTTATGTATTCTTTAATGCAGGTATTAGTGGGCAACTAACACAATATTCAAAGACGTTCCCGAAATTCAGCCGTGGTGCAGAGTTACAGACAATCCGAGCCAGTCGCACATTGAGCTTCCCCCAAATACGCTGTTTGGCGTCTGTAGCTATAATACAAATGAGGAGGAGCGAGGCGGGTCAAGGAGGAGGGTGGGGGTGTGGCCCTGAGCAGCTTGCAGCCACGGTACCATGCGCTCTGTTTACAGTGGATGTAATGCAATGGTGAGGCGCACACAGCCTTTAGCCGTGTTCTGTAAATATTCTAGAACAACCGTTCTCAATCTGTGGTACGCGTACCACTGCTGGTACGCGAGCACCCTCTAGTGGTACGCGGAGTATGAACGAATCTTTTAAGCATTTTTTGGAAGTTGAAGCAACCGTTACATTTTTTTTTTTGCATGTACCCATCATATGCAATGATCTTAAACCTGCATTGACTAACTGCTGTGACAATGAGTAGGGGAAGCAAAAATGGTGCAAAATCGTCCTGTGACGAGACGTTGAAGTCTGCCTTCAGAGGCCAGACATTTCTCGACTTTTGGATGCAGCGACGCAGCGAATATCCTGCGCTTTCAGACAAGGCTGTGCGCTTTCTCATTCCATTTGCGACCACGTACTTGTGCGAGAAAGGCTTCTCTTCCCTCGCCGTCATTAAGACTAAATATAGAAGCAGGCAGTGGTCGAGTTGTAAAAAAAAGCCAGGGGGGAAGGTGGATTTTAACTTTTAGGGACAGATCATTTGTGCTGATGACAGCGCATATGGTGGGAGACCAACGGTGTGATAATTATTATTATTATTATTATATATTTTTGGGGATAAAATAAGAGCGATGACTACTGTCATGTCATCGCTCTTATTTTATCCCCAAAAACGCAGCTGATTGGACGCATCACACGATTCGGAGGCATGCATCACATTTAAGGATTTTAAAAACGTATTCTTTTTTTTCAAAAATGCATTCGGAAGAGAAGGGAGACTAGCGCTGCTCACGGGTGAAAAGGGGACAGAGTTGCCTGCGGAAGCGATGTCTGAGATGCAGAGACTGCTTCACGCTACCAGTGTCTGTTTCGTACGGTGTGGAATGAGAGCTCGTGGAGGCACTATTACGCAAGTACGCCTGCGTGCTTGCGCAATAGCATGCTGCCCGAGAATGAAGTATTGCTGTCAAATCTGTCCCTGGGAAAAGTAACGTTGCTTGCGCCGAATTGAAAAAGGAAACCGCTATAATGAAATAGCGGTAATAGCCTATTTCCACATTAATTGATAAAATAACAGGGGATTGGAAGGGGGGATGGCTGTTTCAGAAGGGGGATGATTTTGTTTTTTGCATGTACCCATCCCGACTAGTTATAGGCCTACGCACTTTATTTTAATTCCGGTGGTACTTGGAGAGCCAAATAATTTCTAAGGTGGTACTCATGGTAAAAAGTTTGAGAACCACTGTTCTAGAACACACGGGAGTCCTGGAGCTCTATATCTAAGTATTATCATATAGCCTACAGAGATATCTATATCATATAATATATATTGTCATGGCCAAAAGCTGTGTGAGCCCATATTATGAATCTCAAAGGACCGCGTTGGGTTCTCCGACGTTCCAGGTTCTTCCACGTCCACATCAATGGGAAGTAGACTGAACCGCGACAAGGAGGAGAAAGGGATTGTTGCCGGGCAGCGCTTAGGCACCTCCGCCTCCGGCGGTGGTCCCTCAGCAGGGCTCAAGCGGGAGACATTCGCCGCCAACAATCCCTTTCTCCTCCATGTCGTGGTTCATGTTCTTGAGGGAGTCAAAGCCAAAGTTCCTTCCCCCCAATTCATTCTCAACCTTGGCTGAGATAACCCGCACTACGAGTCTCGTTGTAGAAATACCAGAGACGAGAGTTCGACGTGTTATGAGCCATAACACCAAAAGCAGAACGGTTATCCAAATAACAAGGAAGTGTACAACACTTGCGTTACAGTCCTGGAGCTCTATATCTAAATAATATCATATAATACATAGATATCTATATCATATAATACATATTATAGCGGCCAAAAGCTGTGTGCGCCTCCAGACGATATTATGAATCACAAACGACTTTGTCGGGTTCTGCGACGTCTCTGGTTCTTCCACTTTCACATCAATCTGAAGTAGACTGAACCGCGCGCTGCCTGCTGCCGGCTGCCCGCTGCCGGGCGATGGCGCCTCGCGGCAACCGGCGGCATGTCGCAGTTCATGTACTTCAGCGAGTCAAAGCGAAAGTTCCTTTCCCTTCTCAACCATGGCTCAGATAACCCCCACAACAGTCTCGTTGTGGAAATACAAGAGACGTCAAAGAACCGACAAGAAACACTTGCGTTACAGTGTGTGTATTCACACACACACACAGGTGGCGCTCGCACGGTCTTGTCTCATTGGCGGGCCAACGTCTCTGGGCGGGCCAGGCAGAGTAAGGGGAGGAGCTTAGATGCTTTATGACGACATAAATAAAGACATTCCAAATCAGCGCGCTTGAGCCTCCGTTTTTTCAAAGGCGAGCAGAACAGCTAGTGCTCGTTTTACACCAAACGCAAGTTTTAGCCACTGGGGGACCATAGGCAGGCTAGGGGAACTCATATTTGTGTTAGAAAACCTCATAAAGTGAGATTTTCATGTCATGGGACCTTTAAGGCAATATCGGGAGGAATTTGCGATACAATTCGATAAAAAATCGAAAAAGAATGAGTTTAAAGGATAGGGGAGAGTCTGATAACGATAAGCAAAAAGAGTAGCATGAAACTTTTTTCAAAAGGTTTTAGAAGCTTATCAGAATAACTCACCTGTGTGGGCAGATGTCAAGGCAGGCTGGCTGAGTCCTCCACTTTTCAGCTGGGTTTTAATTTGGAAGTCATACTTAAGCCCTGGCTTCAGATCGGAGAATGTCACAGTGTCTGAATCTGTTCTCTGCTCTCTTTGTGTCTCTGAATCATAGAAACAGGTCACAACATAGCCCCCCACCTCACCAGCAGGTGTTTCCCATGTAAGAGACACCGTACTACTGCTGACATTGGAAACTTGGACATTTCCTGGAGGAACGGCATCTGTAAAATATGAAAAACAAACAAGCATATTCATGTAGCGTGCTACCTTCTGCTTGTAGCAGTGTTTACCTGTAAGATGAGGGTTGATCTCATGTTATGAAGCATGTTTACCTGTGCAGACTGATACAGATTCTGATTTGCTATGTTTTCCGTCAACAATCCTAATGATAGTGAAAGTGTATTCCGTCCCAGGCAAAAGGTCCTCAATGTCTACTTTGCAGGAATCTGTGATCTGGATAGTCTGTGGCTTGATTTTTTTGCAAGAGTAGAGAACGTGATAATGAGATTCCACTTGCTGTTCGGTTGGAGCCCAGCCGAGAGTAATGATGTTAGTGCCAGCATGATGAACCTCTATTGATCCAAGAGATGGAACCGCTGCAAATTAAAGATGAATGACAATTAGAACAGTTAGTTTACTGAGTATGTGAAATGTGTTTCACTTGAATGGCGGCCTTGCAATCAATGGCCAAAACTCATTAAAGTTCCATTTTCAAAACAGTCAAACAGGACCTCTTAAAATGCATACTACGGAGATGAACAAGTGAGATGCTAACCGAACGAAGGAAAACTTTATCGGCCTTTTATTAAAATAATTAAATCACACTTTCACTCATTGACTTAGAATGGTGTCAGGTCTTTCTGCATCCAACCTCATTGAACACCTCTAGGTGTTCTATAGGAAATACATATTAGTCGCTTAGCCCAGGGCTTAACAAACATGCGGTCGGTGCTGCCACTTGGTGTGTATTGGACCAGAATCATAGTATGTTACTTGCGTAACCTTACCATTAAAATCATAGTTGCAGATATCAGGTGGCGTTACGTCGCCTGGAAACATTTCCACAACAACGTCTGGAACCAGGTCATTAAGATTCTCTATGTGCTCCTGTTCCAAGTCAGGATGTTCCCGCACAACCTCCTGTTTAGTTTCTGTGGACATAAGAATAGTTTAGATTAACTATTATTTTTAAGCCTTACTTTAAGCCTCCGTAGAAGATTTAGAACAATCCAACATTCATGCAGCATGCTACCTTCTGGTTGTATCAGTGTTTAATTTTAAAAGGGGGATTGATCTCATGTTATGAAGCATGTTTACTCGTGCTGCATAATGATAGGCCTTTAGGAGCTGCTTTGCTATGTTTTCTATCATCAATCCTTTTGATGACTAAACGTTTACTCTGTTGATGTGTTAAAACAAAACAAAACGTAAAAGTAAGCTTGTGTCTTCATAGACACAAGTTTATTATGTCCTTATCCTTACCGTTAAGAAGATCATTGGGTTGATGTTCTCTACTGGAATGGCCTGACGCCTCAGAAAGTGAATCAGCAGCATCGGGGAGGTCCTTCAATTTAAACAAGAGCGAACAAAAATAATCCATTCAGTACAAATTCTTTGTCTGGCATATGAACATTAAAAAATAACCTACTCTGACTCTTCCTTATAGGGCCGAGTGCATATTCACCAAATATCTAATAGAATCTAAAAATGCTTTCGGAATCTTATCCATCATACTTTTTTTTTAATGTCAAGGTGTATGAGTGTATAAAATGGACAACAAAGAATATATCAGTGATCAGTCAATTTGTGTGTTAAGACATAGTTTGTATGGAAGGCCATTAGTGTAAATAAAGTCGTACAAATTGTTGTACGACCACAGATGCCCACATCAGTAATTGATGCGCAACGTGCTCCCTTGCGTTGTTTGACATCATTAACAGAACCTCCTCATGAATATGTAAGATATTTCATTGGCAACAACCAGAAAAGGCACATTAACTTGTCAATTTCTCAAATATTACATGTAAATGTGGTCATGTTAAAGGTTGTATCAGAGATGCTAGGCCGAAACATAAATGATCACATTCAACTGATCTTTCCTCACGATCCGCTAGCTGCCCGCCCCATAAGCAGGCAATAAAAATACACGTCTCTGTAGGCGGCAGCCTATGCTCAGAGATCTTACACAAAAACAAAAGGTACTACCAACAGCTCAAAACCAAAATAAATAGTATGCCAACCAATCACCGGCCTGTTTCAGGTAGCTGGTTTAACATACTCTGAGTTTAATCCTGCGCTCTGAGTTGGTTGACTCAGAGTTCAGGGTTGAAAAGCAACTCTGGGTTTTCGGTTTCAGAACAGGTGATCAGCGTTGGGTTAATCAACTCTGAGTATGTTCACTCTGGGTTGAGGGCGTGCCTGTTGACTATAAAGAGCCATCATCAATGGATCTCTGATAACATGATCAAACATGGACCAAAAGCGTAGATCCACTTACTTTTCCCCCACGGAATTGTTACCCATTTTAACAAAAAAAAGCAATTCCGCCGCGGCAGCGAGAGCGCGAGAGAGAGCTTGGCAGTAAATAGCTGAACAAGTCAATGCGTGAGTAAAATAAAATTGTAAAATAAAATAAAATAAGAGGAAAGTTTAATATCTTCCACTTATTCAATATGTAAAGTGTGTGTGTGTGTGTGTGTGTGTGTGTGTGTGTGTGTGTGTGTGTGTGTGTGTGTGTGTGTGTGTGTGTGTGTGTGTGTGTGTGTGTGTGTGTGTGTGTGTGTGTGTGTGTGTGTGTGTGTGTGTGTGTGTGTGTGTGTGTGTGTGTGTGTGTGTGTCAATTTACGCAACCCCGAGTTGCCCCACGAGGACTTGGCAGCAAATGAAGATGAAGTACAAAAATATAGTTTAAACAGGTAAACTAATGTTTAATTGAAATCAAATCAATTGTGCTGTTTTGCCTGCTCTACCTAATTTAACAGCTATATTCAACATGTGATGGGCCTATATTTAAGCAGTAAATGTAAGTAGTACATTTCCCAGCCACCCCAACACTGCCAATATTTAATAGGATTTAGATATATTAGAAGGCTACACCTAGGCAAAATGCATTATATATATATATATATATATATAAAAAAAATATCGAAAAAAAGCAGAGGCCCGGCAGACTGGAGGGGGTCCACCTCTGCAGCCCTCACAGAGGCTGAGGAGATGGCCCTCAGCCAACAGAGTATGCGTCCTGTGGATGAGGGCATCACTGGGGGGAACTCCTCTGATCCCCCCACCCCCCAGGATAGAAGTGCCTTTATAAGAGGTTGGTTATTCAAAATAATATGTAATAAATATGTACACGCAACCCAGCATGTTGCAAATTGGATGGGGCAATATTCTGGCTCAAGTAATTGTCTAATCATCTGATGGCGTCATCGCCCTACTTGAACCAGATGCCCTCACCAACTTCCATGCAATTGTAACAATTCAAAAGATGCAAAAGGATGCTTTGGAGATCCAAATTTTGGAACATAAGTTAAAGGTGGGGGAGGTGCAAACTGGGATACTGTTCCCTGCTCTAAAAACATACCCAATATAAATTACTTCATTTTTTTTTTGCTTTCAGGAAATAAAGGAATCCTCATAATAAGTAGATTGTCTTTATTAGAACACGGGCTGTGGTGGGACAAGTTATTTTGTTGAACAGTTTACTCAAAGGGTTTTATTTCAGTGAACAATGCAGACGATTATGCTGAGCATGTGCATGTAGAGAAGAACAGCATCTGGTTAAAAGCAGTACCAGGGTCTTTTCTGCCTTGCATTTTTAAAATGAGTTTCTTGACTTGCAGCAGTTATAGGTCCGTGGTTAGTCAGCTACTCTGATCATGGGAAAGCCACAACGTTAAAGTGACTGTAGTACAGAGCGGGTGGGATGCACGGGGCGGATCATTCTGCACATGCGTTAATTGCGATAAAAAAACAAAACTTAAAGGGGTAGTTCGGAATTTTGGACATTGGGCCTGATTCCCAAGTGAGCATTGGTATTCTATATCACTGGAGACAGTTTTCAACACATTTCATACAGTCCTTCTAGTTGCAGAGTTCGCTCGTGCTAGGCTAGCGCACGTCAACGGGCAATGCTAGCCTGCTATTAAAAACGGTCTTACCCACTCCACAGTACACCCGAGGTAAATAAATTATAACGACAGACTATAAATCTAAATGTCTGTTTATAGAATAATGTTAGAAATAAAACCAACCTTGCATTGCATTGCATTTTGAGGGAATTGCGGGGTCTCAGCAGCAGTGTTTATATTCCTGTACGTAGGCTACGGCAGCGGCGGACTGATACCTAGGTTACCTGCCGCTGTCATTGCTACAAACGCAGAGTACAGTGAACGAAGGAATTCTATAAGCGTATTCAATTAACAAGATATGCCCACGTTTGGAGGAGTTAGCGATGCATCTGCTTTTGAAGACGATTAAGGTTGAATCTCAATCCTTTGCTCGCTTCAAAATCTCAGCCCTAACCCTCGCTGTTGCGCGTTCACGCGCCGTGGAGCCATGTCCCAATACCAGTTTAAAGGTAGTTTAAGGGGTAGGGGGAGGGCTAACATCCCCTCAAAACTGAGATTTTCGATGGGCACCCTCAAAGCGCTTCAGTTCTGACAAGTTGGAGGGTGAAAAGATGCGACAGGATTGGAAAAACACAAATGTAAGTGTTTTCTCTGTAATTAACTAGTAATTATTTTATACTCTGCAGCCCGGCCGCAGGCTTCGAAGCCCGGCCGCGGACTGTCGGAAGATCGCGAAAGTCTGTGGCCGACTTTCGCGGAAGATCGCGAAAGTCTGCGGCCGACTTTCGCGGGCTCTGCAGCCCGGCCATCGACCGGGCTGCAGACCGGACTGCATACGACCGGGCTGGATATCATGTCGTATGATATCCAGATCTTCCATGTTCTAGTGACTCCAGGTTGAAAATAAGCAAGTAATATTATATATACTAATATATTATATTAGTAATATTCTATAAGTATTATTATATACACTAATATATTATATTAGTAATATTACATGGTTAATCAATGTATTTTTTGGCAGTACTATATTGTGTACATAGCTATTACATATTGTACGTAACATATGGCCATATCACCCAGTTCTGGCATATAATTCCTAATTCCTTCTTATTCGTTTTCTTTCAGGACTTCGTTGAGTCCACTGCCACCAGCCCCCCCCACCTCTCCCTCATGCTCCTCCACCCCAGGCACCTCTTCCACCACCCCAGACACCCCTTCCAAGAGGAGAGTGCCAGGGAGCAGGCGAGGCATGAGGAGAGCGAGGCAAAGTTGGCGGAATGGTGGAGAAGATGTGATTCTCCACCATTCTCTCAAAAGCTGAGAGAGTGTGTGTGTGTGTGTGTGTGTATTTTTAGGTGTGCGTGTGTGTGTATTTTTAGATGTGTGGTTCAGTGTTTCTTATTTAAATAAAGTGTTTCTTCTAAAGTGTTCTTGTTCTTAACCGATTATTATCTAAGGGTGCACTCACACTAGGCCATCTGGCCGTGGCTGTTTTAGCACCTAACCGTGCTCAAATCTGCCAGTGTGAGTGTGGCCAGTCTGTAGCTGTAACTGTAGCTAAGTGACATTCAAAATAAAGGTATATTACGAGGGACAAATATTATTATTATTATTTTATTTTTTTTAACACTTTATTTAAACATGCCAATTACAAAATATAAATACCATTTCAGGTTAAACATCTTTACAATGGGTCTTGCTCGTTGCCCGAGACAATGGCAGCCAGTCTGTCTCTTGTAACATTGCAGGGGTCTGGTTATCTGCTAGGGGGCACGGGGAGGCCATGATGACGTCACAGGGTAGGGTTGTCCCATTTGGTAGGGGATCGGTTAGGGGTAGCAATGAGCATGAGCAATGAGGGTTAGGGTTGAGATGTAGGGTTGAGACAGTGAGCAAAGAAACGGGATTGGGCCTATGAGGAATTTGTTGTATCCAACGAACCGTACATGTACGAGCCGGTGTTTTGATGTCCAAGCCAGCAGCAACAAGCCACAGTTGAGTCCTTTCTGGATCTCGCACTGGAAATTGGTGGAAACTTTGTGGTGCCCATCTGTACCGTTTATTTCTACAATTTCTAAAAGCACACTGAACCATCATGTTGCCTAGTCGTTCAATTGCGCTTCTGTCCCACGCTTCTCTGTTTACGTTCTTCTGTCGTGATTCGGTTACAAACCTAACCAGCGCATAGTAAAATTCCGCTTCTGCTGAGAAAGTAGTCCCTCGATGATTCATGCGATGCAAGGTTAGTTTTATTTCTAACATTATTCTATCAACACAGACATTTAAATATATAGTCTGGCGTTATAATTGATTTACCTCGGGTGTACTGTGGAGTGGGTAAGACTGTTTTTAATAGCAGGCTAGCATTGCCCGTTGCCGTGCGCTAGCCTAGCACGAGCGAACTCTGCAACTAGAAGGACTGAATGAAATGTGTTAAACTGTCTCCACTGTGGCGCAAAAGGACGACATAGGGTGCGTTGAACTCGGCTTGGCCCAAGGAATCCAATGATATCTTGTTTGTGAATACTGGATGAATGGGTCGAAAGTTATAAACATGAATGCACGTCGAACTTTGACCTGTTGGTGGCGCTAGAGCTGATGAGCTAGAGACCTCAAATTTGCTTCATGGGCTAATGGGATGGTCCTGAACCAGTGTGCCAAATGCACAACTTTTCACCAAGGCGTTCTATGGGCTGCCATAGACTCCCACTGAAGGATAATAATAATAGGAATTCATACAAAAACAATAGGTTGTCTCGCAACTTCATTGCTTGACACCCAATTTATACAAAAACAATAGGTTGTCTCGCAACTTCGTTTCTTGACACCCAAATATATGAATACTAAATAATGCAGTTTGTTTCAATAGCTTCCATTTCATGTGACCCAGTGACTCCAAAAGAGTATCCAATCCTATAACTAAATAGGACACATAAACACACCTCTTTTTATGGTATTTTAGTGCTTCATCAATTTTTATGAATATTAATTTGCAGAAATTATAATTTTTTTCCTTGTCAAACTTGAGATGTTTAATCTCAATGATAATTATTATTTTCAACCGACCAATAGTAGTTGCCTTGTATTTTAAAATGTCAATGCGCTTTTCAGCCCTGAATAACAGTAAAGGATATTTAATGATTGATTTGCATGCATAGTATACTACACTTTCCATTGAACAATTACCCCTGTTACCATAAATTGACTAATTTTATAATGTAATCAAATGCTCACACACTAGCTGCTTTCAGACACACGTGTAATGGTGTGTTCCTGAATCCTCGAACGCCAGACTTCCTGAGTAGAAAGTCAAAGATCTTCCAGCTTTCTTGCGGCATTTCTCGAAGGCACGCCCCCTTTTTGTCTTCATCTTTCAAAAATCTTAGAGTAGACCGAGAGCATTGATGACGCTCTCAACCAAATGGCTGCGCCCATGGAGAGATTTTTTTTTTTTTCGTATTTGTACCACGAAAGTCATTTTAATGTTGATTTTAAATGCTCTTACACACTTGATTACATTGCTTCTTTATTCCGGTCACCAATTTACTCATTGCATGGTCTTGCTGTGTGCAATACAATGTAAAGTTTTGTTGTATGTTTCCGGGCTGGTTTGCTAAAGAGGCTAATGTTGCTAACAATAAACAACGACTAGCCAATTTCATGACACAATCACAAAGACGAACAGGAATGCTATGAATGCTCCGAGACCGGAAGTGATGTCAAACGTTCAACTCGGAAGGCTGGCGTCCGAGGATTCAGGAACACACCATAAGTCCTGATATTCTGCTGATGGGCCGGCCGTATGTGTGAACAACATTTGTACCCTGAAAATCTACCTCGGAGGTAGTCCTTGCTCCGTAGGAAATGCAAATTACCTTATACGTGAATGAGGAGAAGAAAGTCGGTATTTCTCACACCACTTCAGTGGAACGAATGTTATACATGTTATACGTTGTAACATAATAGTCAAAATGTTATTATATTATGCGCAAAGAAATTTGTTACATGTTGATGACGCTTCTGCATGTCATTGAGTGGCCTCCTAAATGATAATCAGCCTTTTGCCTTTTGAATGGTTAAAAAATATTAAAATGGTTGCACTGCTTTTAAGAGTAATTTGTGGTGAACTAATGTTATACGTTGTAACTAGTGCTGTCAAGCGATGAAAATATTTAATCACGATTAATCGCATTAATGTCATAGTTAACTCACGCAATTATTTTTTCTATGCTAAATATCCCTTGATTTCTTTGTCCCATTAATTTTTCTCATTTGAATGCTTTTATCAACATGGAGAAGTGCATCGGCTGGCCTTGTGCAAATGTTTTTTTATTGATAACAACATTGGCATACACTGATCAAAACAGGATGATACAAAAAAAAAGCCTATAGTGCAATTAAACGATGAACATACAAACATACTGCCTTGAACATGGCAGTCAGGCTACTGCTTCTTTGTTTTGAGAAAAAAAAAAAAAAAATCAAATAAATAAATTGCGTTAATCGCGCGATAAAAATATTAACGCCGATAAAATTGGTTTGCGTTAACGCCGTTAATAACGCGTTTAACTGACAGCACTAGTTGTAACGTAATAGTCAAAATGTTATTATATTATGCGCTCAGAAATTTGTTACATTATCGACTGGGGTTTCCACATTATTGCTATGGGTTTAATTACAACTAGAAAACTCTTGTAAGGTTTACTAAAAAACTCTAGTAAAGGTAATAGAGCGTAACAGTGACCGCCACCTTTTGACATGGCTCTGGTTCCGAAAGTAAATTTCCCATTCCCCCACTTCTTCTAGCATGATCTTATTTTCATTTTAAAATGCCTGAAATAAATATTTCAATATTTTTAATAATGTATTTTATAATAATAAGTTGTAATATAAGCGCAAGCGGTGATTAACGGGGTCCGAGCAAAATTAAAAGTTAAGAACACACTAATGGAAGTTATATAAATATGACATATAATTATGAAGGAAAGATGTTGATGAAGATGTTCCACTGAATGCAATACTGTGCCTCGGCTTTCGATTGAGCTGCAAAGCAATGGCCGAATGTCATGGTCAGCTTGTTCATGATACTATGATCGGGATTCGAACTCTCAACCTAAGGATCACCTGTACAAGGCATTATCCCATTGAGCCTGAAATGCAGCCTCATTCACATGGTCAAAATGCCTATTGATAACCATATAACATCGAGAAAACTCCAAGCACACATTTCTCTAGTGAATTAAGGGCTTTCTTAAAAGCAAATACCTGAAAAATCTTTGAAATTCTGGGGAAATTAAACATTTGTAGTCAAGAACACTAACGGAAGAAATATAAATATGACAGAGTTAATTATGAAGGAAAAATTGTAAACAAAGAAGTTCCCCTTAATGCCATACTGTGTCTTGGCAGTTAGATTGTTGGAAACTAATGAGCCGGATGTTGCTTGCCTGCTGAATTTCAGGTGCCGTTCAATGTTGTGTTTCTTAAATGAGTGGCAATGACAGAATGTCATGTCCAGCATGCTCTAATCAGGATCTCAACCTAAGGATCACCAGTATAAGAAGTTATCCCGTATATTATCCTGTTGAGCCACTGACATTCCTGAACTGCATGAAGCCTCATTCACAATCTAAAAATGTCATTTGATATGCACACAACATCAAGAAAACTCCAAGCACACATTTCACAAGAGAATTAAGGGCTTTCTTAAAAGACTACAGATCTGAACATTTGCACTGTTGATGGTATCCATCTAACATCCATCTAGCCGTATGGTAGTAAGAATATAACAAAATTGTCATATAGGCAAAATGGGTTTAGACTAGGGATGCACCGAAATGGAAATTCTTGGCCGAAACCGAAAACCGAAAGTGAGGAAACCAAGGCCGAAAACCGTAAACCAAAACACAGAAAGAAATTATCATGCCAATTATTAGTACCATTTAGGGTTGACCCGGTATACGGTATTAACTCGGTATTGAGGCCAACACCGAGTTATTTTTTATTATAAAAAAAAAAAAAAAAGATCTTTAGGCCCATTTGATAAAAACAAAAAGTTTTTATTCTGAAAGGTATGCGATCTTACCCCTCTCCTTGACTGGAGCCCAAAAAATCTCTTCATACTGCTGCCGGAGCTTCTGGGCCTCCTCAGCTGGCTTGGCAGGCAAGTTACTGTGACACACACACACACACACACACACACACACACACACACACACACACACACACACACACACACACACACACACACACACACACACACAGAAATTCAACCATTTCAAAATTCATCAGTACAGATCAGTTATAGGCCTACCATATTTGATCTCAAATGTCTTCAAACTTTTTCTCTTTAGGTATTTCTTTCAGTCTTAAACTTTATTTGTTTGCAACCTTTTTAGTTTTTTTAAATGTTGTGTATGTTTACATTTACATACATCATATCTTTCAACACTGAGACCAACGCTGAAATGACGTAGACCACAACAGGTCTGTGTGGGTCCAGCCGTATCCGACTGCCCGTAATCAGACGGACGAGGAGAGCGAGCTTCGGCTGTATGGAGAGGAGTTTGTACCAGGGGCGTAGCCAAAAAATATAACTAAGGTGCGCCTGTGAGATTTTGGGTGGCCTCAAGTTCACGGTGATTTACCGCAATGCTGTTAAATTAGCTGCTGCGGGTGTCCGGTGGAAGCCAGGGACCGGAGTCGAAATTACGAATCCCACTATGGCCACGCCAGTATCCCGAAAAGACACGCCCGCCTCTATTTCTGATTGGTCCGTCACACACGTCACCTACCTTTAATTCTACTGTATATGTGCTGCAATAACCGGAGCACTGATTCAATTAGGCCCGGCCAACATTTATCAAATTTATACAAGTCATCGCTGGGTTATTATGGCTCCCGCCCACTCAGTAAAGATCCGCCCACGCTACCAAGAATCACGCTGCTGGCGATGACCACAGCACACGACCTACCTTTCCTTTTCTCTTTCATACCTTTTTAAATAGGCTAACACTAGGAAAGTGTAATATGCATGAAACTTGGTACACATAGGCCTACACCTTTCGTCATAATGAACAACTTTCAGATTGTAACTCCATGTGGATAATCATGGGCGTCAGATACTTGGTTTGTGATTATTTTGATTTCTGCTGAGGGGTATAGTACCACAAAGCCGGTTTTATCACATAACCGGGTAAATGAACCCAGTATTTGCGGTAACGCTAGGTTTTCCGTTCCAAATTGAACACGGTATGTTAGTATATTGACACATATAGAGTGGCGAAGTCACGCCCCTTCTGGTAGGGCTCATGGGACCTATGAGATCGAAAAGTGTCAATGGAGAGAAAATAATTATTTTCTGGTCCCAGTCTTTATATGCCCTGGATTACACATATGTTGTTTGTGGATTTAAATGATAATTTTTCATGCAAAGAAAACTAAAAATATTCGTGAAGAAGTTTGATAATTTTAGGTTTTATGTGAGGCCGCTTTGTGAACTACAGCTCTTCGCTGCTCTCGACGCATATGAGATACGTCACCACACCCGACCTTGGAACTCGGCACAGAGATGGCGATCTCTCTGCCCCACTTCACCGCTTTTTCCAAGGGGAGGATAAAAGCATCGAAAGAGGTGAAAACCATTATAAATCGGGGCACGTGCAGAGTTTCAGTTATGCCGATGGGAAGATTGTCGGTCTTCTCCACGCCAGTCGCAGGGAGCGTGACGTCACATACGAGCCGTGTAGTCTTTCTCGTTGTGTTTTCACTACAGCCTTTATCTGAACAATTGCACAATAAACGGTCGAACTCTTTGCATGAAAAATTATCCTTTAAATCCACATACAACATATGTGTAATCCAGGGCATATAAAGACCGGGACCAGAAAATAATTATTTTCTCTCCATTGACACCCATTCATATTTTTCGATCTCATAGGTCCCATGAGCCCTACCGGAAGGGGCGTGACTTCGCCACTCTATGCTCTGAATCAAACCTGGTCGGAGCAGGTTTTGCGCAGGTTAAAGCTAGGGTGGGCGATTTTGGAGAAAACAGCCGTTGAGATTCCGTCGCGTGCTCTCTGGCCCGTCCCTGCCACGCTACCTGCTGTAGGTCCTCCCACCGAACGTCAGTTATGCGCGTTCATGTGAATTCAGTTACATTGATAGGAAGACGAAACACCATGTCCGATTCCGAGGTAATTAAACATTAGTGCTGATTGCTACATAAGTACATATATAGCATCAACATCTTACTCACAGACATACCATGTATGTTATCTTAAAATCATTGCCATTGCGCTGGTAGGCCTAAGAAAGGTAGCTGTATCAGCCAAGCAAGATAGCAAACTAATTGCAACTGTAGTTCGTTAGCATAAGAACAAAAGCAAAAAAAAAAAAAAAAACTCCTTCTCCATGATAACAGAATTCTTCTAGGTCTCCCTCTTATCAATATTGACAATCGATATGATCTCTTTACTGTCGTTGTCCATCATTGTGTATGTACAGTACTGTGCTGAAAAAATATATATATTTGATAAAATAACACAGAAAGCCAGATTACACACAAGGAAACCGTCACTTCAAAGCGATCGCGAAACTGAGCTAGGCTGCTGCTAGCTTGCAACAACGTTATAACAATACATGGAATATCATATGCTAGACTTCCCTCGCAGTGCTTATCTTGGCAGTTGTGTCAACGTTGCTTTTATACAAACGTGACTCGGACATTATCCACAGTTGAGTTGAAGCCTAGGACACGTGTTAGCACAATCTCTGTGTTATTCCGACAGCCAGGGTTGGTGTGACCATAACTAACCTATAAAACGGACCGGGAAAAGAACCATCGGCTGATTCAAGACATCCTACAGAACCGTATTGAAATGGTTACATTACAGAACCGTAATGTAACGGTTATCGTGGCTTTGCTTAGTAAAAAAACATACCAGCCGACACTTTACATATTCATCGCAATATACCATGGAGGGATAGCACAATTCCTTACCTGTCTATAAGAAATATAGCCATCTCAGCGTCCGATTTTAAGTTTCTCCGGTCACGTAACTCTCTCCATCGCTCATAAGCCACGCCGATGTTTACTCTGGTTTTATTTCGAGCTCTCTCCGCCTCCCTTTTAGTAGCTGTCCTTTCAACAAGTGTCTTTCCTCTTTTTTTCTCTGTCTTAGTGGTGTTAGTTGATGGTATCCGGGGAATGGGAAATTTATGGGCCGTTGATGAAGACACGGCTATTCATTTGTTGTCCGCCGTAGTAGTACAAAACTGTCAGACCGCTAGGCTCGTGAACGCTCACGCAGGGACGCACCAACGTCGTTGCCAAGGTGACCGGACAGTCCCACAGCCAATAAGAACGGAGAATCGGAGCCTCGCTCTGATTGGTCAAAGTGTACATGAGCGGTGGCAATTTTTGGGTGCGGCCCACAGAGGCAGGGGAGAGCAAAGTTATGAGCAGATATTCTCAGAGCACTTCACCTACATATAGCTGACTGGCTATTAGGACAGTTTTGCCAAATATTACAGTAAAGAAATTACCCACCCTAGCTTTAAGTTTGGAACATAAACCGGTTTTTTGTATTTAAACCCGCGTACACCGCAGATTTCATGTGTTCACAATGGCATGCCCTTTTGATGAGAGGCCTGATGATATCGGAGCGCAAATTTTTCGTGCAATCCACCGGGAGCGATTAATAACACCACGGCTCGACATTGGCATCGGACCTACCAAGCTCACTATATTCGTTTCGCCACGTATGGAATACTGCACTTCTCAAATAGTGTCATGTCATTGGCAACATGCATGTCCATGTAGGGTAATGGTAGGCCTACAGAATAAGAATCTTAAGTTTCGATTTATTATAAATGGGTGTCACTGTGAAGAAAGCGAAACCATCTGGGTCGTTTCTAATCTGTGCCGTTGCGGTGGTTTCCAAGAGAGTCTAGCTGCAGACATCCACCCACACGCTCCAGACATCCACCCACACGCACTTCCGCTGCAGACAGAAACATCCACCCACACGCCGGAAATCGGATAATAAAAAATATAAATCGGAGAATAAAATAAAAATCGGGCGTTACGTAATGTGTTTACATAAATAAACGGGCGTTAAGTAATGTGTTTACATAAATGAACGAAATATATTAATTTATAAAATCGGATAAACGCTTCCGGTTTTGGACAGAAGACCTGACACTGGCTGTTGACTTTAAGCTGGAGCTTATGGCTCTTCTCTTTCTGTAAATACACACACCTTATTCAGAATTCCCTCTGTGTTATACTGCAATCATCTCAATTTAATATTTGATAGGACACAAACTGATACTCGTATTTTAAAGCTGAAGGGCATCAAAGATTGAGGCTAATAATTATTTTAAATACTATATGAGTTGACAGGTATAGATAGATCAATACCCCTTTAGCTTAACCTTTTCTGACATATTTATATTAGGTCTAGCTATGTTACATTCTGTTGTCTTAATATCATAAGGTTCGACTGCATTCCAACATAATTTATCATATGTTATTTTGCATTCCTAAATTCTTACTCTGAACCATCATTCATTTAATATCTGGCTCTAATTGTCTATAATATTGTCTAACCTTGTGCTGCTGGACCACCTTATTTGCTCATATTTAAATACGACAAACTCAAGTCTGTGATTTAACTTAGCTCTGTGTGTAACCAAAGTGAATAAGTAAAGTCATATAAAAAATCAATACATTGTAAACGTTATAACACTTTAAGAAAACTCAACAGATAACTGAACTCAGAACCTCAACACACACACACACACACACACACACACACACACACACACACACACACACACACACACACACACACACACACACACACACACACACACACACACACACACACACACACACACACACACACTGTGGCATCCCGCCCCGTAAGCCTCGGCCCGGACTGACGTAAGGGTAAGGGTTGTCCGTTGCCGGGCAGGTTTCAAAAAACATTCGTGCTCATGTTGCCAAAGACGAAATAACATAATACAGATAACGGATCGCTAGATAACACTTGTTTTTACTTTATATTTGTATTGTATTTAATTGTTTAATCAAATTTAGCTAGTAAACTGAGTGTTTAAAGCGGGTTTCAAAAAACATTCACGCTCATGTTGCCAAAGACGAAATAACATAATACAGAAAACGGATCGCTAGATAACACTTGTTTTTACTTTATATTTGTATTGTATTGAATTGTTTAATCAAATTTAGCAAGTAAACTGAGTGTTTAAAGCAGGTCAAGGACGAAATAGCACAATACAGTTAACGGACAAGTGCGAATGAACGACCTTGAAGGTTCGCGAATGTTCGTGAACCTTTCACGTCATTCGATCATCTGTTGCCAGGCAGGTTTGGAATGGATTACGTATGGATGACGCGCCCGGTACAAATTTGGCAGCCGGTACAAATTTGGCATGACACAGCCCTTTCGCCTCCCCAATCAGCGGTATGAGGGACACCTGGCCGAAAGCCAGGGAGACTCTTTAAAAGGAGCAGGTGGACTGACAGCACGGCACGCACGGGAGAGCTAGGAAGAAGGAAGTGCTCGGGTCCACGAGCAGCTAGAGGCCCACGGAGGCCCTAGAGACCGCGAGTACCCTGGTTGATTTAAGTTGAATGTTAATAAATGGCTAGAATGGCTTTAACCTTCGATAAACGTGTAGTTTATACCTGGAACCCGGCTCATTCAAGGAGCGGGTTGCCACATATGGTGGAGAATGCAGGCACCATGAAGATCCCACTACGACCCCCCGGTACAGACGCCGCCGCCGCAAGGGACGCCGCCACAGCCGCAAGGGACGTCGCCGCCGCCACAAGAGACGTCGCCGCCGCCGTCGCAAGAGACGTCGCCGCCGCCGTCGCAAGAGACGTCGCCGCCGCCGCCGCAAGAGACGTCGCCGCCGCAAGAGACGTCGCCGCTGCCGCAAGAGACGCTGCTGCCGCCGCAAGGGACGCCGCCGCAAGGGACGCCGCTGCCGCAGCGGGAGACAAGGCCGCAGCGCGAGACCGGGACGGGACGGCGCCGCCGGCCGACGCGGACGTGGGGACGGGTCGGCCCGGTATACTGGCGACCTGCTGGGCACAGACGACGTCCCGGAGCCCGACCATACCAGCAAGGGTTATGAACCAGGACGCGCAGGCCATATTGGACACTGGCAGCGTGGTCACCCTCCTCCGCCCCGACTTGGTGGGAGGGAGGGAGGGGAAACCCATGGAGGTGGCCTGCGTGCACGGGGACATCCGGACACCACGCGGGGTGTTCACGGCTCGGGTAGGGGTTGTTCCCCACCTCCCGGTACCGCTCCTCATCGGGACGGACTGCCCGATTTTCCGTCGGCTTTGGGATCCGGCACTAGAGTCCCGGGGTAGGAGAGATGCGGCCGCCGCCGCGGCAGGAGATGCAGCCGCCGCCGGCGCAGCGGGAGACGACGCTGCCGGAGTCGACGCTGCCGGAGACGACGCTGCCGGAGACGACCCTGCCGGAGTCGACCCTGCCGGAGACGACGCTGCCGGAGACGACGCTGCCGAGGCCTTGTCCCGAAGGGATTCCTGCCTGGGCGGGGGCCCTGTCTACCCGGGGCTTGGACAAAGGGTGGAGGAGTGTGGCATCCCGCCCCGTAAGCCTCGGCCCGTACCAGCCCGAGGGTTGGTCCTGGACGGCGTGTACCACCGTCACCCACCAGACGGCGAACCCGGCTCATTCAAGGAGCGGGTTGCCACAACACACACACACACACACACACACACACACACACACACACACACACACACACACACACACACACACACACACACACACACACACACACACACACACACACACACACACACACACACACACATAAAAACACACGCACCCTCTCTTCATAGTCGTCTGCATTAACACAAACAGAATCTGTTTTCAGCCCCGGGGGCAACACAGGTGACAGTTAGCTGGCTAACACCGAATCTATCTCACAAAATCTCACAGATTGTGTGGATGAGAGCGCGATGGATGGATAGGTGAAGAGAGAAGAGGGGGATGAGAGGTTAAAAATAGGGAACAGGGAAGAATATGAGGGGGGAGTGGTCAACAAGGGGAGAATCACCATCTCACACACACACACAGACACACACAAATATATACACATGCAGACACAAAAAACCAAGCAATTCACAAAAATATTCTCTCTCTCTCTCTCTCTCTCTCTCTCTCTCTCTCTCTCTCTCTCTCTCTCTCTCTCTCTCTCTCTCTCTCTCTCTCTCTCTCTCTCTCTCTCTCTCCTCCTCAGAAGTATTGGGAGACCTTTCTTCAGACTTCAGGTCCAACACTCACAAAGAGACATCCGTTCGTTCCGTTGGAGCCTTCGGCTCCGTCAAAAAGTTGAAAAAGTTTCAACTTTTTCGGCAGCGACGGATCCGTCATCCAATCAGATTGCGTATGCAAATTTGGGCATTACGCCTCATGCCCACTGCAACGTCAGTCAAAGGACGTGGGAAGGCGTGGCTGACGGATGGGGGAGTAGTCTTTGCAGAGGCATCCTTCAGCCAATCAAATCGCTTCCCGCTAACAAGAACAAAGCAGGGTTCCTCCCGCTTCTTCCTGCTTGTTGCGTTGTCATTGCAAGATGACCCGCTTTCCCGCTTTCCAGTATCGTCAGAGCCCGAGTCGCGTCACAGTGCTTAAATTTGCATACGCTATCTGATTGGATGACGGATCCGTCGCTGCAGAAGAAGTTGAAAATTTTTCAACTTTTTGACGGAGCCGAAGGCTCCAACGGAACGGACGGATCCACAATGCATTGTGCGTCCGTCCCCCATTCAAAGTCAATGGGGATCAGTCAACGGACGGAGGTAGTGGGCACGAGGCGTCGCCTCGTGCCCACTACCGTAGGCAATGTTGACATACTTATATTAATGCCCTCCTCACTTTTAAGGAACATCCATATTTCCCTATGCCTCAACCCGAGCAGGAAATAAAGCACGATAGCGTCGGATAGCGTCATCTTTGCCGGCCAATGACTTCAGATGTCTGCGCAATGTTGACATACTTATATTAATGCCCTCCTCACTTTTAAGGAACATCAATATTACCCAATGCCTCAACCCGAGCAGGAGATTAAATACGATAGCGTCAGATAGCGTCATCTTTGCCGGCCTGCAGCTAGACAGCAACGTTATTGATGAATGAGAGGTGTGATCCTTTTCTCCTAAACGAGATCCTTATGTCGTAAATATATTTTATCTCGTAATTACGAGATCCTTATCTCATAATTACGAGATCCGTATCTCGTAATTACGAGATCTTTTCTCGCAATGTTATATCCGCAAAGACTGCAATATTTTTTAGAAGGCTGCATGCACCTGCACATGAAATGGAAAATCGATCTCTGAGCAATCGTCTTCAGCAGGTTCTTCCTGGACAGCGCCGTTTACGAACGACGTAAGGAGTGTTTCCTAAGAAGGGGACTAAGAGACCACTCAGGAACCACACCTATATAGGTAAACAACCTTGATAAGTCTAAACGTAGGAGTCTTCGTAGCACGCTAAAAGTGGACATTATCGGGAAACTGTGCCCTGATCAATTCTGATCAGAAAATACATTAAAACATTCATAGACAATTTTCTGTCCTTTATTTTGGGTCAAAACTTACCATAAAATCACACACACCAGCTTAATTAATTGATATATTTCTCAACTCTTGCTCAAACAAGCAATTAAAAAATACATTACAAATATTTCTGGATGCAGTAACAATATAAAAATGAAATAAACATTGCAATGCAAGATATATCGTCTCCTAATTTCTTAATTGTTACAATGCCAGACAGATTATCAAACAAAGCCACTTGAAATAACTGAATAAAGAAATCCAAAAAAGAGTGAACATGAATGAAAGAGGAATAATAAAAAATAAATTACACAATTTAAACCTAGGCAAAAATAAAAAGTAATGTACAATACCGATATTTCCAGACAAAAGTAAGTCAAAACAATCAAACAAATAAAATAGCATATATGCTTAGTTCATTACGTTTTAACAAAAATGTGAAGCATCAGGCTCATACTTTTAAAAGTTTCAATGGAACATTACTTCAACAACAAACTGCAAAATGAAAGAGTTTAGTTCAGAGCTGGGTTACTAAATTTGAGCAAAGACACACATCCTTATTAACTAATATCTATCACTTCAGCCTTTCTTGGCTCACATATGTAGAAGGATAATTTGTGCACCATAACATAAATAGTGATTTTCGTAATGCTCCCATTAGATCAAATATATATTATTCTAAGGGGCTGCTCTTCCTCATGGTCAGAGAAGAAACTCTATCATCTTCTCCACAAATCCTATTTGACGCCAAATTACTCTTTTAGACTTCTATCAGCATCTTCCTTGCTAATTGTTGTCCATTCATTGGGAATATCTGCAGGCTTTGCACTATAACATTCAGCGAAGTCCTTGTTGAACCTGACCATCACATATTTCCAGTAATCAGATGCTGAATAGCTGTTATCTGCAGGAATGTCCCAATCCCCGTAAAATGTTTTGTATTCCTTGTAAGGATGGGACACCCACTTAGTAGCATCATTCTTGAATTCGGTGTCACTAAAGACTAAAGATGTGCAAATAGATGTACAGAGTTTATTTGAGGCCAAATTTCTGTATCTTCCAAAGGCATGTGGCCTATGTATTTCAACGTAGTGAAACTTGTGAGACAGTGCCCCTGCCTCACATGGTGCGCTGCAGAATGGGCACTGTTTACCACATCCACCTAACTTGGCTGTGAGGTCATTTAGTGGCTTTGATCCAAGTCTGTCTAGTTTTTTTTTGACCTCAGTTTCTTTTAGATTTTCCTGCACAGCATGTTCCATTGCCTTCACAGATTTTTTAAGAAAGTCTACAAACCTTTCTGCTGTTGCTTCTTTAAAAAGAGACATGCAAGCGCTGAGAGAATCCTGGCACATTACCAATTTATCACCAAGTTCCCTGCAAATATCTTGAACAAACTCCTTTTGGGTCGCTTGTTTGTTCATTTGGGCCTTTTGAATAGCATCATCAATACATTTGATGCATCGTTTAAGATAGTTGTTCTCTAACTCGATAAGTTTAGTCCCATCGGAAAAGTGTTTCTCAATTTGCTCCTGAATCCATTCCCTTATGAATTTCTCATATGAAGTGGTGTACTCTTTGAAGTGGCAAAACTTGTTTTTTGAAAGCAAGTCTTTTAAGACAGAAGATTGGAAGAACATGCGTGTGCTGAATTTCAATGAATCTCTGCCTGACACCATTTCATCAACAACTTCTGGAACCATGGAAACTCTAATGTAGGTCTCCACTGCAGGCTGGAGGCAACGAATAGCAAATTCCTGAGCTTTCTTCTCGTCCTGCTCCCTTGCGTGATACAGATCTTTAAAATCCTCAAAAAAACGTTCCTTGTGTAGATTGACGCAATTCAATGGGTCATTTTCTGCAATGAAAGCCAAGTGCTTTTTATGGAAGTTTCTGGCTGCATTACTACAAATGTGTAATTTTAATTCCGCCTCAAATTGGGTGTCTGTTTTCATGTCTGCAAGTTGCGCCTCAATGTACTTCAAAATCTCCTGAATGTCATTGTCATGGTAATCAGATTTCTCCTTCATTTTATCAGACACACGTATTTTGCAACCTGCTATAATTTCGTCAGCCTTTGCTTTTGCTCTTAGCCATATATTCCGTGAAAGAAAAATGTTTCTCGCAGATTGAATGAAGCTTTGTTTCATTTGGAAATCCCCTTTTCCATGATCATTTAGTGATACATTAACTGTCTCCTTGGCATGACCACCCATTGATTCTAAATTCTTTCTCAGTTGACAATGAACCTTACCAAAGATATCAATTTCGTGGCTCACTTTGTCACGGAGAGGTTCTGTAGCTTTCTCCCACATCTGGTCAAAATCCTTTCTCAGCTCCTCATCCGATTGCTTGAGATCAATTTTACGGCCTTCGTCTAGCAATCTGAGCACTTCTTCCTCCAAACGTTTTGTGGTGTTTTTCTTGACTTCCTCAACTTTTGCCATCCTCTTTTTATTGTCAGCCGCTTTAATTAGTTCATTTCCAAACAAATATTCCACGTTTCTTCTTAAGTATTTTGCACTGTTTATGAACTCTTCTCTGTGTTTCTCGATTAGGTAGGCATGACCTTCTGCTTTTTTAAAATATTGGTGTACATTGTTGATTATTTTTGTTTCCCATGTATTTAGCTTTGAGTAGGCTTTATTATTGAATTCCTCAACAATTTCTATGATGTTGGATGCCTCATATTTGCCAAAATTTGAAATCTTTGCTTTTGCACTTGTTTCCAATGAGTACATGTCCCTTTTGAATTCCCATTCCCATTTGTTGAATTCTGTGCATATTTTCATGTAAGCATCAGCCACCAGGCTATTTCTAAAGCTGAATATGAAATTTTCATGTTTTATGGCGTTCCATAAGCTTGCTGTCCACTTCAGAAATTCATCAATGTTGTAAGCAGATGACTTGCAATCTTTCAAATTTTTCATAATGTTTGTTTTCATTTCATAAACTGCTTCACTGTAACCTGAATTTACTGGTGCCATTGGTGGGTTTCCATGCCATAGTCCAGGAATGTACCCATTTCCAGTGTCTGGATCATATTCCATTACTTCCATGAAGCTTTTGTTTTCCTCTTTTTTCTCAACTTTGGCAGCTAGCTTTGTCATCTCGTTCAACTGTTGTAACAGCAGGGTTCTGTCCCTTAAGTTATTGTCATGGGCTGACACATCTGCTACATTCTGATGAACAAACTGACATTTAGGTTTTTTGCCGACTTCCTTCATCCTGAGAAAGGCATGTACTACAATTTGTAGGATGTCTTTCATGTCTGTCATGTTTTCCATTGATATATTTATTATTGTGAGATCACTTAAACCCACAACAATAGTTGCAAGCTCATTGTCATGCTCATAGCTGTCTTCTAATTGTGCTAGCTCCAGCGATTTCAGGCCCTCAGTGTCAATGATGATCAGAAAATCACAGTTCATTTCTTTTGTGTACTCTTTGTTCACTCTGATGAGCAACATGAAAGCCCCTCTAGTGCATCGGCCACTGCCGACTGCAAACTGCACTCCAAACATGGTGTTCAGAAGAGTGGACTTTCCGGTGCTCTGAATCCCAAGAACTGTGACAATTCTTATCTTGCTCTCTGGAGCTACCATTTCTTTCAATTCAGAAAATACGTCCTTCACCCATGCCAAAGGAATGCTTGATGATTCTCCTTCCACAAGCTCCAGCGGAAATCCATCAAGGAGTAATTGGGCACACAACTTGGGCAAATGCTTGAATTCTTGGCGAGAAGGATTGGATTCAGAAAGGGAGACTGTGGATTCATAGATTTGACACATTTCTCGAAAGTAGTTCTCAATACCTATAGAGCTGTCAGAAAGTTGTTGATCAATGTCTTTAAGTTCTTCTTTGCTCGAATTCTTACTTTTGAGTTTATACTCTGCTCTGAGTTTTGATACAGTTTCTCGGGACACGTTGTCTAGTTTAATTTGCATCCATTTAAAAAAATAAGCCTGTTCAACAGCTGGACATGAGAATGCTTTCATGAAGGATCTCATAGAATCTGAAATGTTCCAATCCCTCTGCTCTTTCCGGAGTCCTTTTTTCTGTTGGTTTAGGCCACATTTGTATTTTTCTACGTCTTCTTCCCCAGCATGTGTGAGCCTACATTCCTCCTTCTCTAAATCTGTCAGTTTTTTCCATACTGAGCCCTGCCGAGGAAGTTCATTATTTTTGTACTCGGCAGTGTTTGTTATTTTTGAGGTGATAGCTTCAGCATTTTTCTTAGCATTCTGACAGTCTGAGGTTTGCTCATCAACCATTATTCCAAGCTCAATAGCAATGTCAGCCATTTGCTCTATGCTCTTTTTTTTATCTGTTTTTTGTGCAACTTCTGTTACAAATTTTTGTAGGGTTTTGGCAAAGTCAGCGTTGTTGACTCTTTTTTGCTTAAGAATGAGGTTCTTTCCGGTCAAATTTAATTCGTCCATTACTTTTTTGCACCTTTCTTGGTTGAAATTCTTGCTATCCACATTGACTATCAAGAAAATCTCTGTTTTGTGTATTTTGAGTAGTTCGATTTGACTGTCAAAATTGTCAAGAAACACAAAAACTGCAGCAGATGTTTTGCATAAAAACGAAAATTGCAATTCACAGAGAGCAATATCTCCTCTGAGATTAGCTACAGCTACTGGTTCATTGAAGATATTGATGTTTTTGTTACCACAGGGAAGATACCAACTAGTTTCCACCAGTCCATCTGCAATTTCCCTTGGAACATTACCACATGGCATGTCTTGGTGAACAAAAGTGTCGTGGTACTGTTGGGGATTGCTCAGGAGTGTATTCAGAATCAGTGACTTCGATAAAGAACCTTCACCCAGTCTCACAAAGGACACCATCGGAAGGCTGGGGACCACAACTGATTTTTCAATGAAGCTTTTGGTGTCTGAGAGTGCCTGAGGTCTGTACTTTTTAACAATGCCTCTCAAAGCCCAAAGCATGAGCGTGTGCTTCTGTGTGCCACAATCAGGAAGCAGTAGAGGCAACCCAAACTGACACATGGACATTTTGACAGCCATTTCCTGCTGAAGGAGGCCATTTGAGCACAGAAAGAGAGCAGTGATTATGTCTAATGGGTTCAGCGCTTCACCTGACTCTTCATGGTCCAACATGGTGTCAAGATCTAAACCAGCATTGCCATGAGGATCATCCTGCTCTGATTCATTGCATGCAAACAAATTCACATTCCTAGCAGTCACATTGAACATCATTAACTTCTTGAGAAAGAGCCAGGGGAGATCTGAAAGACATTTAGCATCTTCCTCTGTGACGGCCTTCTTGTCGATCTGTAGGACATTGATTAGTGAGAGCTTCTTCTTGTAGTTCTCTTTTAGGCCAAGCTTTTCTAAAAAGCGCTCCAGTTCAGTTTCTGTGGATAGAATAATTCTAACAATTATTATCAGTTCATTTCACATTTCTAAAATTAAGTGAACATTTTTCAACTGTTGCCCATGCTTTTTTGGTGGAATTGGTGAAGGCTTAACCCTTTCATCATTGCAGGTAATTATAGTTGGTTTATTTTTGTATATTTACTATTATAAATGTTGTTTATTAAGGGTCCTAGTAATAGTACTAGTGTGTGTAGCTATCTTATATTGCCAGTATATAGGAATACAATCGTAGCTTATGGGAGAGGAGAGTCTGGTAACAATATGCAAAAGGGTAGTATGAAACTTGTAGGAATAAGGTTCTATGTCGGATAGGCTTCGCCTTTTAAGGCAATCACTATTGGGTTTTCCCTAGGCGCGAGCCTTAGCACTGAAGAATTTGTAATTCCCGCCCACCAACAGCGTGGGGCTCAATCACGTCCGCAGTCCGCACATATAAGCGGGCGCCGGCGGACGTTCTGGTCCCATTTCCTTCAGGACAATCCTGTAGCATAATTAGATGGGTATCATGGACTCAAAGACGATCCGCATCTGCAAGACATGTAACACGGGTTACATCTTGCCGTATGACGGCCATGAAGTGTGCGAGGGCTGCCTTGGGCATGAACATGCCGTCTTGGCGCTCTCGCCGCTCTGCCAGTGTCGGCATTGTGAGGCGCTGCCGGTGGGCGACAGACAGCGCAGAGCCGACACTGTCGCCGTCATTGCTGAAGGTGCCGACGACTTTAGTGTCCCGTTCGACCATGCCCTCTCTCTACTTGTGAGCTCGGAGTCTGACGACTCCGACCGCGACGAGGAGGAGGCATCTCCCTCTGCTTCCCCTCTCCGAATGGAGAGGTCGGAGCCCGGTGCAGCAGTATTGCCCAGTATTGCCCAATTCTCGATCTAGCCCTATTCAACAAATGCATTGCGGAGAGGCCGTTTCACATGTTAACAATCAGACGAGTGTTACAGTTTTGAAACCAGGCGACTGGTTCACCTGAATAGATTTGAAGGACGCATACTTCCACGTCACAGTGATCCCCAAACACGGGTAACACTACAAGTACAACCGTCTACCGTTCGGCTATTCTCTAGCCCCGCAAACGTTTTCCAAGTGCGTGAAGACGGCTCTCCATCCGCTGCATGCAACAGGAATGAGAGTACTGTTCTACTTGGACGATCTGCTTTTGCTGGCTCGCTCCAAGGAGGAAGCAGCTATTCAGACAAATTCCCCTGTCAAATTTAGGCTTCGCCAAAAATTGGAAGAAAACCTCTCACCTCCCCTCACAGAGTGTGATGTATTTGGGGGTAGAGCTGGACTCAGCTGTAATGAGAGCACGGCTCTCACAGCAGAGGATGGAGAGGCTGTGGTCTCCCCTGAGCCGCTGTTCCCCGGGCAGTGTCGTGACAGCCCTCTCTGTCATGAGGCTGCTGGGCATGATGCCAGCCGCTCACACGGTGCTGCCGCTGGGGCTGCTTCCCATGAGGCGGCTGCAGAGATGGTTTTCTCGCCTGCGCATCGACCAGGTGCGCTAAAGGCGGCGCAAAGTGACCATTCCCCTATCAGTGGGCCCTGATTTGACCCACTGGGGCGATCCCCGAACCCTCACGAGAGGAGTGCCGTTGGGCAGAGCAACGTCACACATCTCGGATGCTTCTCTGTCCGGCTGGGGAGGAACAGGCGAGTTTCCATTCATATAAATGCATTGGAGCTCCTCACTGTTTTGAAAGTGATCCAACACTTTGCCCCAATGTTAACGAATCAACACGTAATGATTCGCACGGACAACAAGGCGACAGCAGCATACATAAATCGCCAAGGGGGCGTGCGCTCGGCACAGCTGCTGAGCATAGCGAGACAGCTGTTATGCTGGGCGCAAACACACTTGCTCTCCATCAGAGCAGTGTACATCCCCGGTGTCCTGAACAGAGGAGCAGACATAATGTCGAGAGGGGGGTCCCCAACCAGAAGACTGGACTCTGCACCACGATCTGATCAATCAGATATGGAGCGAGTTTTGGAAGGCGGAGGTCGACCTATTCGCCACGCGGGAGAACACACAGTGCAAGCTTTGGTTCTCTCTCAGCTTGAAGGACAATCCCCCACTCGTGGTGGATGCGTTCCCTCACAGACCATGGCCGAACCAACTCTTGTACGCTTTCCCTCTCATTCCCCAAGTCTTGGACCGAGTCCAAGAGAAGCGGCTGTCAATGATTCTCATAGCACCGCAACGCACGAGTGCACAGGGGTTTCCCTGCCTCCAGCGTCTGCTCTCGGGGCTGCCGAGGGAACTCCCTTGGCGGCGAAACGCTCTCTCACAGGCAGGGGGAGCAATCATAGATTACCCAGAGATCTGCCAGCACTTGTCGGCCTGGCCGCTGAACGCGAGCGCCTAGAGGGTCTCGGCCTCTCCCGGGAGGTCGTACGGACCATCCTGGGTGCCAGAGCTGACTCCACCCGAGCGTGTTACTTGGCTAAATGGGCGGCTTTCCAGAAATGGTGCACGGAGAAGGGTTGTGATCCCATCTCCTGCCCATTGCCACGTGTGCTCTTTCCTCCAGACACCGATGGAGAGAGGGCTGGCTTTTAGCACGGTTAAAACGTACGTGGCTGCTGTTTCATCATGCCACGAAGGCTTCAGGGATAAAACTGTTTTTAGTCACCCCTTAATGAAGCGCTTCCTAAAAGATGTGAGGAGAGAGAGACCCGTGACGCGCTGTCTCACTCCACAATGGGATTTAACACTGGTGCTGCACACACTGGGTAAAGCCGCATTTGAGCCTCTTGACCGGGTGCCCCTCAAGTTTGTGTCAGCCAAGACAGCTTTCCTGCTTGCCCTGACGTCAGCTAAGAGAGTGAGCGACCCGTCTGCACTCTCTGTAGCCCCTTCTTGTCTTAGAATACAAGGAGACGGCAGTTCGGCCATATTACGCCCAAACCCGGCTTTTACCACAAAGAGTATTACTAGCTCGTTCAGATCGAGAGTAATAACACTCAATGGTCCTCATCAATCTGAGGAGGAAGCAACAGCCAATCTCTTGTGCCCCATATGCGTGCTTAGCTGTTATGTGAAGCGCACAGAGGCGCTGCGCAAATCTCAACAGTTATTTGTGCATTACAGAGAACATTCCGAGGGCATCCCCCTGACGAAACAACAGCTGTCACATTGGCTGAGTGAAGCTATCACAGAGGCTTATGCGTCAGCGGGGGCAGAGCCGCCTGAGACTATCAGAGCTCAATCAACCAGAGGAATATCGTCATCTGTCGCTCTGCAAAGAGGCATGCCTATGGAGGATATTTGCACAGCAGCCTCCTGGGCTTCCCCATGCTCTTTTATTAGGTTATACCTAAGAGACATGTCGCGCCTCTCTATGACACACTCAGTACTAGGTGCTTTGTCAGAGTGAGTGTGATCGTGTGACTATTCCCCTCGCATATTAACACAATGTGAGGTGGAGTCAAATATTCATGCTGAGAGCTCTTGTGTCAGGCACATTAGAGCTGCTCGTTGATGACGTGCCGTTATACGCATGACGTATGTTATGCTACGTCTGACACATGATTCATGACGCGTATGTAGCTGTGTTTCTGGTACTGATCGGGACCAATGAGGCATAGACTACATCGTGCTTCGCCCTTTAACCCAATAGCGACAGCCTTAAAAGGCGAAGCCTATACAACATAGAACTTTAGTTAGGCATTGTAACTCTAGAATCTATGAGTATAGGCATGTTAACTCGTTCTGCAGAATTACAGGCCTATGGATGATGGTTTGCTATGTTTTCTATCATCATTCCTTGTGATACTAAACCTTTACTCTGTCGATGGAAGGAGCATGTGTTTTCATTGAAACAAAACGTAAAAGTATGCTTCTGTCTATATACTTTACAGAATCATAACATATTATGTGCTTTTAACCTTACCATTTAGAAGATCATTGGGTTGATGTTCTCTACTGGAATGGCCTGATGCCTCAGAACATGAATCCGAAGCATTGGGGAGGTCCTTCAGTTTAAACAAGAGTGAACAAAAACAACCCATTCAGTAATAGTACTTTGTGTGGCATATGAACATTAAAAAATAACTGACTCTGACCCTATCTTTCAGTAATTTATGCACAATGTGCTCCCTTGCATTGTTGTTTGACATAATTGACAGAACCTCATCATGAATATGTAGAAACGGACTTTAAAGTCTGACGTCTGTTTGTTTTTTTTGTTCTTTTTTGGCTAAAATAATTTTGTTTAATACATATTTTACTTCTAACAATTGCCCTTTATTAAATAATTTACCAATGTAAAACTTCGACTATTTAATCTTTAGTCAAATGGCGCAGGCCTACTGTTTGGGTTAACATTGCATTACAGTCATTCATGCAATGTTAACGTGTGGAGACATGGGACGCGTAGAAACACCGTTTTCCCACATCTTCATGCAAGACTAAAAGTTGTATTTTTTATGATAGTAATATAAAGACTTTTGTGGCGTCACGCCTTCACTTTTTATTCCGCGCTTAGACAAGTGTTTTCGGGAGGAAATCTGCGTACATACGGTGACGCAAAAGTTTGTGGAATTCGATTGGGTATGCATGCCAGGCGGCTAGTTGGTGCTGTGATAAAATATCACACAACACCGCCATATCTGAGCGCATGCGTAGAATCTTGCCCCAGACGAATTGGTGCATCCTAAATTTGATAGAGGTAATTACAGATCCTTCTCGGTTCAATAATACTATCTGTACATATCCTGTACATTTCGTGGAAGGACTCCTGTAACTTCATTAGAGCTGCAAGAGCAGCTTGAAGGTTTGACGCATGGAAATAATCCAACATGTATGTTTACTTCCCTTTACTGGCGCATGTATGTGCTTTAAACGCATACGCAACGTGAGCAGATCCGAGCAGCGTTCTATGTCTTGGCAGTGTAGACGGAAACGCTACGGCGAAGTGTATTCAAGGTTTCCACTCTGGAGAGTTGTTTCAGATCTTTGCGTTTTTAAGCCCCAAAAACGCTGTCACCGTCTAATTGAAAGGCACTTCCGATATAATATTTTGTTTTTACCCGCAAGTGTCCTTGTGCAAACAGGGCTCTTATTGCCAATGGTAAAAACAAGTACACGCAACAAGCAAACCTCTCCAATAGTGTCTTCTTTGTCATTAAAAGGGCCAATAGAGCGTAACAGTGACCGCCCCTTTTTGAACGGCTGTTTTCCGAAAGTTAATTAGGGGTCCAAGCCAACAGGTTGGATCCCTATTGTTTTTGTAGCGATTCCAATAGCATGACTAGATCCAGGTCCGGCACCGCTACTCAGATAACAAAATCCATACACGCCGGTCACTAGGTGGCGCTATACAAAGGAAAGACGCGTTCGGGGCTATAACTCCCACACCGAACCTCCGACAGTCCAAAACGTCATACACCCTAGATGCACTGGAGTCTGCTGCATCTTTTGGCATAGGCCACGCCCATTTGCGTCTATAAATTTTTTTCGCAAAATCGCGGATACCGCAAAACTGCCTTTACGCTACTCCTCCCACATTTCTCGCCCGATCGACACAAAACTTTGCACACGACATCTTCAGACGGACACGAAAAGAAATCAAGGAACACTTTTTTGATCCGACCTTCGACGACGAAACGGTAGCGTTTTGAATATTGGTTTATTAGCTAAATTAGACGTGAAAAATCTAAAATCCCAAAAAATCCAAAATTAGACATCGGATCGAGTCCAAATTTTACACACATGTTGGTGCTAACCTTAATGACGTTCGATAAAAAAATCGCCATTAGGGGGCGCAATAAACGAGGAAATTGTATATCTTCTACAAAATTTCGCCATTAGGGGCCGCCATAAACGAGGGAAAACTGGCCAAAGGAATGTTCTGAAAACGCGTTTGGGGATATATCTCCCACACCGAACCTCCCACAGTCAAAACCTTCGTATCCACAGGTTCACGGTAGCGTTTTGAACACATGCTTCGCGTTGTGCCGGCGAAATGCACATTTCTTGGACCCCTGCATAACTGCTTGCAGTTCTAGTTTCCCATTATTTTTCTCCATTGACTTTTTAGAAAATCCATGTAGAGTTTTAAGACTGCACCCAAGCCAATTAATTATTTGTCACCATAAAAATATTGATTAGGGGCAAAAACAAATTACGTTATTTTGTGAAGTAGCTGCAGTCAGATGCCTGTAGTCATATTATAATAGAATCAGTTCCAACTTAATTGGCAGAGTTTGCAAAACATCTAAGGAAATCTACGTCTAGTCAACCTCCCTGATCAACGTGTGCTGGTTTTAATATAATTATTATTTTAAAAGTGCTGGTTAGTCAGTATGATCCTTAAACAAGCACTGCCTTTCCGTGTTGCTCTCATCTTTGTGTAAGAGCCACACTCATTTTGCACAGAAACGTTGCACAACACTGAACACTAACAGCATGCAACTTACTAGAAACAACAAAAAATTGTATCGCGTATCTGCAAACGCAAAAGCCTTTCATGACCGCAAAGAGCATTGTTTGATCAATTACAGATGTTTACATCCAATAGGAGCTGTCCTTGATTCACCGGGTCAGCAGTTCAGGAAAAGGAAAGCGTCACGCTGCTGTTCCTGCAGTGGTGGCTGAGCACCAGAAGCTCTGTGCAAAGCAGGTGTTTGCGTTTCGGGCAATGCATGCGTTGATTTATCCAACGCATGTGTGTGTGTGGGACTCACAATCTCATATTAAACCAGAAGATGCTGGAAATCCATTATCTAGTTTTAATATGAGATTGTGAACACTGAATTTAATCGCCTTTTTTTAAATTACATTTCTTAAATGAATGTGTATTTCTTCTGAAATGTCTGTCTGTCTGCACTGCTCCACCAAGCATAAAATATGTGCCATGGGAGGGTGGAGGACAATTTTATTCTGAAAGTCCTCCAATGAGAATAAAAGAGGTGGTATGTTGAGGGTGGAGCAGGCTTTTATTCTGAAAGGTATGAGATCTTACCCTTCTCCATCTGCTCATACTGCTGCCGGTGCTTCTGGGCCTCCTCAGCTGACTGGGTAGGAAGGTTACTGTGAAACACACACACACACACACACACACACACACACACACACACACACACACACACCCCCATTTCAAACTTCTTCAATGAAATGCATTTTATAGTTTTAATAAAATTGTGAGTGCTGAATTGAATCGCCTTCTTGTTTTAAGTATATTTCCCACATGATTGTGAATTTTATATTAGAAGAAAAGATGAGGTCCAATCATAGCAATCTACAACAAACATTTTTATGTTGGCTCCCGCCTATCTTGGAAGGAAAGATGTTTTGAAGGGGCTTTCTACCAATTTAAGTAGTCAAGAAAACTGCCTATCACATCTTTTAACAATGAGACCAACACTGAAATGAAGAACGGAGAGGAGTTTGTACTACTGAAATGTATATCATTTCCACATAAACTAGTCATATAGTTTCAATATAAACGAGTTGGTCGACACTGGGTCTCTTCCTAGAGGTGCCGCGACCGGTTCTTTAAAATGTTTGTTGGACATTTATTTTACAATACAGCTATAATATTATACGTTACAGAGTGCAACAGTTTGTTTTGAGAATATATAATTTCCACCACCATGAACACGCCCGATCTCGTCTGATCTCGGAAGCTAAGCAGGGTCGGGCCTGGTTTGTACTTGAATGGGAGATCGCCTGGGAATACCAGGTGCTGTAAGTGGTCGGGTGGTGGCAAATAGGTGGCACTCTTCCCTCTGGCCTTAACATCAATCCTGATGCCCTAGTGCAGTGACCGGGACACTGTGCTGTGGAAGGCGCCGTCTTTCGGAGGAGACGTATAACCCAGGTCCTGACTCACTGAGGTCAGAAAAAATCCCAGGGCAGTTATCGCAAAGAGTAGGGGTGTCCTGGCCCTACCAGGCTCATTCAATCTCACCCCCTAATCATCCTCTGGTATAATTGGCTGACTCATTAATTCCCTCACTCTCCACCTCAAGCTGGTTTGTGGTGAGCGTTCTGGCGCAGATTGGCTGCCGTGCATCACCCAAGAGGGTGCTACACACCCTAGCTAGGTGGTTATTGAGTTCCCCCCTTCACTGTAAAGCAGGCATGTCCAAAGTCAGGCCCGCAGGCCAATCTTGGCACAGGGTTACATTTTATATGGCCCGCAGCTAGGTTGACCAAATCCCAATTCACCAGAAGTGGGACAAAGTCTACGTTTGTGTGGGACAATGCGGGACAAAGTGGGCAGGCCCGATTTTACGGGAAATTACGCTCTACGCGACACCTCAGAGTGGGGAAGGTGGGGGGGGGGGGAAATCGCCTTTGCATTGCTTCTTGTTGGTGCGCGTGCCCTTAACCGGCGTCCGCGTCCAACTTTGATTGACATGATCAAAAAGCCCGCCCCTCCCCCTGATGACAACCCTCACTGCCGTCTCTGCACACAGCTATTTGATAAATGCCAGATTCTAAAACACGCATTTCAAAAAAAAGAAAATCGAGTCTGACTGTCAATAACAATGCAGGACAACGTCTCAATTTGCGGGACGTGTACAAAGTCATTGAAATGCGGGACTGTCCCGCACAAAGCGGGACAAATGGTCACCCTACGCGGCTCCCTTACTGTATTATTTATGGCCCGCCAGCCCGCCACCGATGCAGTTTCTCCTTTAACCACATGGTGGCAGCACCATTCTGGCGCTAGCCACATCGGCGACCCCCATGAACCTGACCCCTCCCCCCCACAGGTAGGCTAATAAGGGTTAGCAATTGCATGGACTATTCCTACATCATGGCTGCTGTAGATATATGTAGTGAGCAAGCAATGTATTTACAGTTTAAAAATAAATCAAATACACTATAAAATGTAATTTTTGCTACAATTGTTAAGTGCAAATAACTAGTATATCGTTTAAATCAACTCATACATATAAGTTATCTTGATTGGGCTTTATTTTCATCAGTTAATAAATGTAAGTAACTCACAGTATATCAGTTAAATCAAACTATACATTTAAGTAATCTTGATTGGGCATTATATTCAATCAGTTCATAAATGTAATTACAACTCATTAGTATATCAGTTAAATCAACTTATACATTTAAGTAATCTTGATTGCAGTTTATATTCAATCAGTTCATAAATGTAAGTACAACTCACTAGTTTTGTAGTTGCATCAACAATGTTACTTATAATGCTATTTAAGTTTAATCGACTATTGAATCTATGCAGTATTGACACAAGGTTAAATTATGTCACCTAACGGTTTCAAGTAATATGGGCTGAAGATGGAGTAGAGTCAAATTGCAATATCTATTTAAGTTAACTTATTATCTTCCCAAATTAACTTGGACAGCTTTTCCTCAATGCTTGTTACTTGTGTGGTGTGCTATGCAAGTTGTGAAAGAGACTTTTTTTCTTCGAGCAATTGTTATTGTCAAATTGAAGTCTATTGCAGACTATTGCATATCGTTAAATAAAAATGATGAAATGCAATTAATTTGTGTGCGACTTTATTATGGTCCAAAGATATGACGGCAGAGGCATTCGGCCCTCGAGGTATTTCAATTTTTCAAATATGGCCCCCTTTGAAAAAAGTTTGGACACCCCTGCTGTAAAGCGTCATTGAGTGTCTAGAAAAGCGCTACACAAATTCAATCCGTTCTTCTTATTATTATTAAAATACTAAATCACAGATATACTCACACAGAATCAGTTCAACATGGGCATTACATAAGCTTAACGCGTTTTCTTCATACTATAATCATTCACACTAAGGTTATGCTATACGACTTTCATACTGCTTGATTCTATTATTTGCATATCAAGTTTGAACTTATGCATAGCTTGGGCAAAGCCTTGGCCAGCTTTCAATACATTATATATTTTGTTCTTCCTTCATCGTAAAGGCGGCTGTCTTATCGAAATTCTTTAACTTTTGACCAAACTCACGTGATTGAAGGGTCAGACGCTGTTGGACAAATGTTTGTTGTCTTCTGAGCACCACTGTGTCAATCCACACGATCCATGTTCAGAGTTTTCTGAGAACTGAATTATGTTTGAGGCCAGGTTCTTTATACAAGTCATTGCTGCGTGATTATTGATCCCGCCCGCTCATTTTGAACAGATCCGCCCACCCTACCAAGAATGCCGCTGTGTGCGGCTGGCGATGACCCAAGCACACAAACAGGCAGTCACTCTGTCCCGAAGCAAGGTACTTGCACAAATACTAATACCCTAACCCAACTATGGAATCTTGGTCAAAATTCGCAGTTCCAAACTGTCAGAGGTAGACTGCACAAAACTCTTTTATCTTTAATACTTTTTTCTTTTTAAAAAGTACCACAAGGAAACTGTAATATGCATGAAACTTGTTACGCATGCACCTTTTGTCATAATGAACAACTTTCAAATTGTAACTCCATTTGGATATAATCATGGGCGTCACAAGCATTTCAAATGTACAGTATGCTCTACGACCGCTAAACCAGTTACTAGGGCATACAAATGCCATTTTACCATACCTACCAAGCCCACTATATTTACCACGCATGGAAGACTGCTCCTTCTCAAAATATAGTGTCATCTGCCATTGGCAACATACATGTAGGGTGGTAGTACAGATATAGTACAAGATAATTGGTCGAAGAGGCTTAAGTTTTGATTTATAAAAAATGTGTGTAACTGTCAACACACATTTGAACTAATGCATCAGAAGTTGCACATCTCTGAAATATTTCCTCACAAATATTAATTCGCCCGATTCGCGTCTCTACGTTTACGCATGAACGCACAGTAAAACCAAATAAAACGTGGGTTTGGCGATCCCGAGATCGCGTTGTCTGAAATCGCGATTTCAATCAGAAAATGATAAATCGTTCAGCCCTAATTGGCCACAATGATAAATAGATCCATATTCAACCCTGGGGAGAATTTAAGGCACAAAATTCATGCATGCATGGTTGAGAAGGAATTGGACTCTCTGAAGTCAAGACTGAACCACGCAGTAGTCCCTTCACAAGCTCTCATTCCACACCGTACGAGACAGACGCTGGTAGCGTGAAGCTGTCTGTGCATATCAGACATTGCTTCCGAAAGGGATTGTTGCCGTTTGCGGACTCCCCGGAGCTCAGCTGAGGGGGCCGGAAGGATCTCGGCCCCTCCGGCACCGGAGCTCCTCTGGCACCGGAGTTCCTAAATCGCCGACGACATAGCCTCGGTACGACTCTGTGTACCCTTCTTCACCCTACATACATGTAGGGTGGTAGTACAGATATAGTACAGGATAATTGGTCGAAGAGGCTTAAGTTTTGATTTATTAAAAATGTGTGTAACTGTCAACACAGGGCGGAAACCACTGCAACGGCACCTCCCTTGAGATTAAAGTGGGGGCAGAAACGGCAGAAACGACACATGAATAATAGTTATACCGGAAAACATTCTGTTCACCTTTTTATTATTTCCGGAAGTTGATTTACTTTTTAGTCAATTAGACATTACTAGACATTACAAAAAACAAGCCATTATGTCGTTACCATCCAAGGTATACTTACCACGAGCCAAGATATTGTGAAACAATGGAATTTGCTCCTGTAGAAGCTACAAGTTAAAGAACGGTTTGAATAAAACATATTTTATTCGGAATGTCATTTAAAAGCACTACACTACCTACAATAAAGTGTAACACAACGTCTTCCATACGTATAGCTCACTGTTACCATTGAAACATTTACCGCACCCGCAAAAGTCAACTGAACTGGATCGTTTACCACAGAGAAACCAGGTTGTCCCTTTCTGAGATGATGCAGTATTTTAGAGATGATGAGTGAAGAGTGTCCAAAGGAGTGAACACCACTACAAGTTAGGCCATGCGCTAGAATGTAGTGTTAGTGAGGGCCAGCCTGTGGGTTTGGTCAGAGCCAGTATAAACGAGAAGACAAAAAGGGTTGCGGTGAGTTTTGAAAGTTTGGCTAGTAAGGTAGCTGATATGAGTTGTACTAATCATGTTGTATTATGCTGCATTGAATATTAAAAAAAGATACATACATGATAAAGCAATGCTCTATAGTAATTTGGGTAGGATAAAGGCTAGGAATACATAATATTGAATAAATACGTAGCTGGAATACGCAACTGAATTCACAGGTATTAATAACAAATAATCGTATTACCTTATATAACCATCCACCGTGTCATAGCAACCACACTCTGTGGGAACCGGTAGAACCGGTATTGAAACCCGAGCGGGCTTTGCTGTCAGGAATGAAGGAATGTGGAAATAAGGTACAATGCGGTGGTTCCCAAAGTCAAGGTGTGCTAAGCCTTGGGTCGGGAATGGGTGGCCTAGTTGAGTCTCCTCACCAGCTATGTCAGCAACGAGGAAATGCATGCTCACCTGGCGGTTGTTGATTTGGACAGGAATGTATGCCACACCGAGTACAGGTATGTCAATAGGCCCGATACCATCAGTCTTTGTAGTTGATGGTTGAAGTAGTGGTCAGACATCTGGGTGATAGCGTTGTAAACACACTCTTCCAAAGGAAACACACTCTTCCCTGCACTGTCCAAAACAGCACACACTTCCAACACACACTTTCAAAGGCTGCTCTGAACTTTCAGGGTAGGTGGTTGAAGCTGAGGCTCTGGTCCTTCTCCTTGGTGAGGGGCGGTCTCTCTTCATGTGACCCAGGCCTGAACAGTTATGACACCAAATCTACTCATCATTATCACTCATCATTGCAGTTAGCGTCATGAATGGGTAGGAGTGATTAGTCACTTTCCCAAATAAGCCTCCATTGTCTTCGGCTGCAGTGCATCGGTTGGCGGCTGCCATCTTAGCTTTACAGTTAGCTTCTTCCCCAGGTTGAAAACATGAACTTCAAGGCTAATTGTCTTATTGGTTTATTTCTATGAAGGTATTATTGAGGGAAAATCGTCGTAAATATTTATTTTGCATCTGTACACTAAATTCACAGTAAATTTGGAGTCATAAGTATTTTTTCTACCATTGTATACAAAATAGGGGCTACGAGTTCACAAGTCCTTTGTTACAGGTGCACAAATTCTATCCTGTGCATCACAACTTCAAAGAGTCATGCACTTGAGACTTTTGCTACAATCATTGTAGCGCAGTTGGTGCAAAACACATTTTGCACACCCGAGTTTCATAACCGAGAACATGCACAAAATTCATGCATTTGTAAACCCAAATGTGAACTAATGCATCAGAAGTTGCACATCTCTGAAATATTTCCTCACAAATAAAATTACATAGATCACTACGTTCATTGGGCATTTTACAGACCTGCAAACTCCTCAGAGTAAAAAAGAGTGGCAGTGTCAAAGGGTTGGGCGAAAATCATCGGTCCAAGGACTGATCGTGTTTCAAGATGCACGGCTACTCGAATTCGGAGCTACCCTGGGCGGGATTAAGCTTGAATATTCATTACGGAGGTTGTAGCATACAATACAATGGAAAGATTTCAAATGACAGACTTGGATGCACAATGTAGCCCTTTATTATACAGAAAATTGCTGTTAGTGTATTAGCCAAGGACAACACCCTTGCCAGATTATTTATCTAAATTGCCCTATGTTGCTAGAATTTACTAACTTTATGCAAGGTCTACGTTTGTGCAGTACTTGGCGTTGACTCGGTCCTAAAAATATAATATCATTGTAAATGATATTACATCAAAAGCGGTAGCTAACGTTAGTTGAATCAAGCAAACAATAGCTGTTATTTTTGCTCCAAAAAGCTTGACTTAGGCCCCGTTTACACGATGACGCTTGCGGGTAAAAAAATTATATTATATATACAATTATATTGTATTAATTCGCCCGATTCGCGTCTCTGCGTTTACGCATGAACGCACAGTAAAACGTAAAATCTTACCATTTTATCTTTTAACAAAAATAACACAAAAAGTGATAAAAATGAGTTTTGCATACTCACAGTAAAAAAACGTGGCTTTGGCGATCGCAAGATCGCGTTGAAATCGCGATTTCGATCAGAAAATGATAAATCGTTCAGCCCTAATTGGCCACAATGATAAATAGATCCTTATTCAACCCTGGGGAGAATTTAAGGCACAAAATCCATGCATGCATGGTTGAGAAGGAATTGGACTCTCTGAAGTCCAGACTGAACCACGCAGTAGTCCCTTCACAAGCTCTCATTCCACACCGTACGAGACAGACGCTGGTAGCGTGAAGCTCTCTCTGCATATCAGACATTGCTTCCGAAAGGGATTGTTGCCGTTTGCGGACTCCCCGGAGCTCAGCTGAGGGGGCCGGAAGGATCTCGGCCCCTCCGGCACCGGAGCTCCTCTGGCACCGGAGTTCCTAAATCGCAGACGACATAGCCTCGGTACAACTCTGTGTACCCTTCTTCGCGCTTCACCGCTTTGAGGCCAGCAGGTTGGTCTTCAGAAGGTGCAAATGCTGTACTAATAAACTTCAATATTCCGCTCACTAAACATATGCCGTTTCTCTCTCTTACCTGAGTGAGATATATTCTTATCTAAAAGTGAATATAAAAAAAATATATATAAATATGATGTAGAAGTGCTATATAGTAATTTGGGTAGGATAAAGGTTAGGAATACATTATGGTGAATGAATAATTAACTGAACATTTATTAAAAATGTGTAATGCTATTACCTTATACCTATCCACCATGTCTTGGTGGATGCAACCACACTCAGTGGGAACCGGTGGAACCAGAGGCCTGTTTCAGGTAGCTGGTTTTGAGGCAACCCCGAGTTTGTTCGCTCCGAGTTAGTGGAAACTCAGGGTTTTCCGTTTCAGGTAGCAGGTTCAGCGCAACCGAGAGTTAGTTGCTGCGGCAACATACGCCGTGGACCTAACCTGCTCGGGAGGTGGTAAGACCTACTCTGAGTTTGTTGTCTATAAGGCTGAAGGCAGCTCTCCGACAGAAGGAAGTGTTAGAAATGGCATGTCCTTTTCTACGAGAGCCTGTGGATGTAGAGGCTGCGATCCTCAGAAGGAATCTCCGTGAGGAACGATTATTAAGAACCCGGTTGGATAAACTTTCTTTTCCTGATAATTTTCTTCACGAGCGCTATCGTTTTTTAGCGCAATCTATCATTTATTTAGTCCACCTTCTCAGTCCCCATGTTAACTGTCAAACGCACCGGGGGCATGCTTTAAGTTTAAGTTTGTTTTTTTTACGCAATTAACACATGTGCAGAATGATCCGCCCCGTGCTTCCCGCCCGCTCTGTACTACATTCACTTTAACGTTGTGGCTTTCCCATGATCAGAGTAGCTGACTAACCACGGACCTATAACTGCTGCAAGTCAAGAAACTAATTTTAAGAATGCAAGGCAGAAAAGACCCTGGTACTGCTTTTAAGCTGTTCTTCTCTACATGCACATGCTCCGCATAATCGTCTGCATTGTTCACTGAAGTAAAACCCTTTGAGTAAACTGTTCAACAAAATAACTTTTCCCACCACAGCCCGTGTTCTAATAAATACAATCTACTTTTTATGAGGATTTCTTTATTTCCTGAAAGCACAAAAAAAGTCATTCATATCGGGTATGTTTTTAGAGCAGGGAACAGTATCCCAGTTTGCACCTCACTCACCTTTAACTTATGTTCCAAAATTTGGATCTCCAAAGCATCCTTTTGCATGTTTTGAATTGTTACAATTGCATGGAGGTTGGTGAGGGCATCTGGTTCAAGTAGGGCGATGACGCCATGGAAGAAGATGATTAGACAGTGAAATTATTACTTGAGCGCAGAATATTGCCCCATCCAATTTGCAACATGCTGGGTTGCGTGTACATATTTAATTATTTTGAATAACCAACCTCTTATAAAGGCACTTCTATCCTGGGGGGTGGGGGTGGGGGGATCAGAGGAGTTCCCCCCAGTGATGCCCTCAGCCACAGGACGCATACTCTGTTGTCTGAGGGCCATCTCCTCAGCCTCTGTGAGGGCTGCAGAGGTGGCCTCTGCTTTTCTTTCGATTTGCTAACATGGAGGAAAATGTTACCCTAATATTCAGTAAGCGCTATTTTGAAGACAATATATATATATATATATATATATATATATATATATATATATATATATAGGCAGTGTTGGGGGTGGCTGGGAAATGTACTACTTACATTTACTGCTTAAATATAGGCCCATCACATGTTGAATATAGCTGTTAAATTAGGTACAGCAGGCAAAACCGCACAATTGATTTGATTTCAATTCAACATTAGTTTACCTGTTTGAACTATATTTTTGTACTTCATCTTCATTTGCTGCCAAGTCCTCTTGGGGCAACTCGGGGTTGCGTAAATTGACACACACACACACACACACACACACACACACACACACACACACACACACACACACACACATACACACCATTTACATATTGAATAAGTGGAAGATATTAAACTTTCCTCTTATTTTTTTTTATTTTACTTATTTATTTTACTCACGCATTGACTTGTTCAGCTATTTCAGGCCAAGCTCTCTCTGGGTAACTGCTCGGCATACGCGTTCATTAGAATTTTCAATTCCGTGGGAGAAAGTAAGTGGATCTACGCTTTTGGTCCATGTTTGATCATGTTATCAGAGATCCATTGATGATGGCTCTTTAGAGTCAACAGGCACGCCCTCAACCCAGAGTGAACATACTCAGAGTTGATTAACCCAACGCTGATCACCTGTTCTGAAACCGAAAACACAGAGTTTCTTTTCAACCCTGAACTCTGAGTCAACCAACTCAGAGCGCAGTAGTATGTTAAACCAGTATGTTAAACCAGCTACCTGAAACAGGCCTCAGTACTGAAACCCGAGCGGGGTTTGCAGTCAGGAACGAAGGAACGCACTCCCTCGAACAGCACAATGCGGTGGTTTCCAAAGTCAATGCATGCTTGGCCTTGAGTCAGGAATGGCAGACTTGGAGTTTCTGCTCACCAGCTATGTCAGCAACGAGGAAATGCATGCTCACCTGGCGGATGTTGATCTGGACAGGAACGTGAGCCACCCCGATTACAGGTATGTCATCAGGCCCGACACCACTCAGTGTCTTTGTAGTAAATGGTTGAAGTGGTCGTCCGGCATCTTGGTGAAAGCATTGTACTGAAACAAAGGAAACACACGCTTCCCTGCCCTACTGTCCAAAACAGCACACACTTCTTCATGTGACCAAGGCCTGAACAGTTATGAGGTGAATCCATGTAATTCATTTGTATTTGTATAGCCCTTAATCACCTTTAATGTCTCAAAGGGCTTAACAGGCCAACTATTTATGACATCTTTCTGACCTAAGCCCCCACAAGGGCAAGAAACTCCTTTAATCAGCAAGGAAGAAATCTTGAGAAGGAACGAAGAGTGGGGGATCCCTCCTGCCAGTGATGGTCAGGAGTGAAGTAGGTTCCATAATTGACATACATGCATATATGTACAAGCAAAACATTTTAAATTGACCATGGGGTGCTGGCCGGTTAACCATAAGGAGAGTCCAGGAATACAGTTGTGGTCATTTACCGCAACATGCTAGAACAGAACGAATTATGAACTAGAAGGGAAAAACTGTGTAGTGGAATTGTAGGCTGGTACTAATTTAGTAACTGCGTGAATCAAAGCACGAACAAACATGCATCGATCTTCACATCGCACCCCTATGTTCCAAATGAAAGGCTGTAGCGGTGCGTTTTTAGCTTTGCTTTGAATAGCCCGACAGAGTCAGCTTCACTGATTACAGGTGGCAGACTATTCCATAGATAGGGGGCTCGATAGGCGAACGGTCTGTCCCTTTTTTAACCTTTGGTAGCGCAAGAAGGCCAGCTCCTGAAGACCGGAGGGGCAGTGAAGGGCTATAAGGAATGATGAGGTCCTTCAGGTAGGATGGAGCTCATCCATCCAAGTTTTTATAAATCCTCTCTGGCAGTTATTGGAAGCCAGTGCAGAGAGGCGAGAATAGGGGTAATATGATCAAATTTTTTTGTTTTAGTCAGTAGTCTAACTGCAGCATTACAAGCTTCGGACTTCTCGTGGTTTAGTTAGGTAGACCCGAGAACAATGAATTACAATAATCCAGTCTGGATGATATATCTGGATCTGGGCTAAATCCTCTATTTCTACAAGGTTAAAGAGTTGGGTGTCATCCGCATAGCAATGGAGGCTGATTCCAAAGCCGCAGATAACGAGCTTGAGCTTGCATTGCTATCCAAAGCAAGAAGGATATCATTTACAACTCTAGTCACAGCAGTTTCAATTGATTGGAAATTCCTGAACCCGGACTGAAAAGGTTAGAAAAGGTCAGATAGTCTACGATTTTCTTTGCTCCAATCCTTTCCTGTACCTTTGACAGGAAAGGGAGGTTTGATATAGGCCGATAGTTGCTGACTAATTCAGGATCTAGGCCAGGCTTTTTGAGTAGCAGTTATATCACTGCAGCCTTGCAACTAAAGTGAATAGTATTCCGCCCTCAAGGGCCCGTACTCACTTTTTGTATATGAGTTTTCTGATTTTCCAGCTGATCTTGTTACATGTTCAGACAATGTTTTGCTTCTGATTGCCATGCAAAGGCTTTTCTGTCCATTACAGATATGCTTGGCTTCAAACAGCTCGTCCAGCACCCAACCCACATCGGTGAAAACACGCTGGATCTCTTCTTAACCCGCGATGTAGACATCTCAGACCTGGTTGTCTCTCTCTGTCTCCTACACCTCAGCTTTGTCAGACCATTTTCTGCTCACTTTCCAGGTGGTGGTAACCCACCCCTGCAACGACAACCAGGCTTGTACAGCTGTGGTCACATCGGCCTGGCAACCACTACATGGCAGATAAGTTACCCCTTTCACTTGCCCTCCTAACTATAGTGTTTCTGTGGATTCAGACAATGTTTTGCTTATTGGGGATTTCCCCAATAAAAAAAGAAATCCCCAATAAACAAAACATTGTCTGAATATGTAACAAGATCAGCTGCAAAATCCGAAAAATCATCTACAAAAAGTGAGTACGGGCCTGGGGGGCGGAATACTATAGCTTAGAAGAAAGACTCTGAAACTCGTTTTGTTTGTCGAGTAATTGAGGAGACGAAAGCGAGCATCTCAAATTATGTGAATGTATATTTATTCTTTGTTTAAAGTTTAAGCTTAGAATTAGATATTAGGGCTACTCTACCACCTTCCTTTAATTCTCTAGATAATTGGGAGCTAACGTAATTGGGGGGAGTAGCTTCGTTTAAGGCTAGAGACTAATCTAGTTTTAACCAGGTTTCCTGCATCCAAGCGTTTTTATGAGTGGAAGAGTCCCGCCTGGCCAAGACATCTATATGTTTTTTGAGATAATTGAGGCGGCTAACCCAGTAAAGGTGAAGGCCGTCTCTCATCAGCACGCCAGGGTCACACAGGGTGGGCCAGTAATCTATAAAACCAAAGCCCTGCTCTGAACTATATTGTGCCAACCAGCGGTTTAGAGACAATAATTTATTATAATGCTCATCATTACCCCTGTCCAGAAGAGGACCAGAGAGAATTAATCGACTGACACATCTTTCTGGAAAAGTCACACAGCATAACTATGTTGCTCTTTGTGATCTCGGTTTGTCTCATCCTAGTATCGTTGGTGCCGACATGAACTACAATATTGTCGTAACTAGCGTTGGTGTTTGGTGCATTGCATCTAATCTAACTCTGTATTGGGGCTTTCACACCAAAAAGAACCAAGAGCCAGTTCCGGGCTGGTGCTAGGGCCAGTTCCAAACAGGTTCCAGCCTTATCCCAGTTATGAACCAGTTGGTTTCACACCGACCAGAGCCAGCCATGGAGCCGGCGAGAGCAATGTCATGACGTCACTGCAAACGTCTCCGCTTTCCCAGCAACCCTCGCGCCTTGCCGGAACTGTACAATAATAAGAAGAACCCTCGCGCCAGTTTCAAACACAACAACAACAATTTTGTCTTCACGTCAATCTAGGGCTGGGCGATATGACGATAACATACCGTGGACGATATGAAAGTGTCTACCGGGAGAGATAAAAAATGGCGGTGGATGGAACTGCAGTTAACTGCAGTTGCGCCACAACGGGGCCCTGCAGCAGAGTGCTTAGCTGTAAGACATTTAACTATTCCCAGAAGAAGAAACTTCACCAGCCAATGTGCTTTCAGGTAACGTAACCTGCACGTAATTTGAGGTGAGGAAGGCAGGAATCATGGCGCAGTTAATGACAGATTGTTCGCTACTTACTCCTTTGTACGCATGGAAATTCAAGTTCAAAATAAAAGAAAAAACGGATCAAATGTGAAGTATGGTTGTTAAGCCATTTATTATTTTAATTTACTTCAAAAATACCATATCGTGATATATATCCATATCGTGATATAAAATTACTCATATCGTGATATAAGATTTTGTCCATATCCCCCAGCCCTACGTCAATCCGTGTATGGGTCGTTCTTTGAATATTCCGATTTAAAACAAAATCTGAAAAAAACAATTAACAAAGTTGTTTTTTGGTTTTTCTGATTTGGTTTTGAAGCCGAAAAAGGGCAAAAGGAACATACAAATAAACGTTATTTTTCTGTTTTTTAAATCAAAACGGGAGAACTGAATAATCCAGTTGCTTGTTTTGTTTGCGTGATATTTAGGTAAAACCGCAATGAATGCTGGGAAAAGGGCACGCGGATTAAAAAAAAGTATGTATAAAGACGTTTCAAACGTTCCATCAAGTCTCTCGCATTCTACAATGGCCAGCTTTATTGTTTTCCGTGGGAGCAGGCGACTTAGTCTGCGAGTGGACGATCTGAAACTAAAGTGCCTCGGATACTAGATTTCTTCTTCGAAGGATGTGCTCCACACAGAACCTCCTCACCGTCATAACGGAGCACTTCGGGGCACCAGATTGCTTTAGAGCGGTACTGATCGCGTCGTGTGTCTTTCCAGTGTCAAATAGTTCACGAATAAAATCCCCATAAGGTTCAAGTGCGGCCATAACTAAGGCTAAATATAATTAGACAGTCTATTGCTGGTTTAGGTGGTGTTCCTTTTTTCTTCGCTGCGATCTGCCTTCTGGTGTAGCCTATAACTATAAATATGTATCTATTTTTGTTTTTCTGTTTCGGGTTTAAAAAACCAACACAAAAAACACAAATGTTAAGCTTGCTGGTAGTTCTACCAGGAGGACTCAAATCACGCGCGGCTGGCCGCCAATCACCAGCTACCAATCACCTGCCTACACCTGCTCTATAAAGAGTAGTCTAACATATGTCTTTGCTGCTCAGGTCTTCGTTCGACGCATGCTGCTGCTTTACTGTGCTTCTGATTATCTCGCATATCTCGTCGCTTAGTTGCTACGTCGGTTAGTACACACCAAGAGGTCATAACTTCGGATTCGTGCTGGTCGGCCTACTACTTCTGGTCCCGGCAAGCGAGCGCAGAAAGCCGTTCTTTTCGGTCCCCGGTATCCTCAACAACACCACCAACAAGTTCCCAACACGGACATCCGCCCGGTTCTACAAACCCTCGCCGAGTTGGTGCAAAGCATTGGCGCCAGGATGGACGCCGTCGAAACGCCATGCGGAACTCCCGGACGGGTCCAGGCCCCCAACCCGCTGTCGTCGGTCACCACGGCGCCTTTCTACTTCCAGCAACCATCAGGCTCGGCTTCCTCCGCCTTCACAGGCTACGCACCTTGCACGTGCCCTGCTACCATGGCTACTGCAGTCCCCGCGTTAGCCCCCGCAGCGTATTTTCTCTCACAGCTCTACCAGTCCAGCTTCAGGATGCGGCTCCCTCGGTTGGGTTAGGGGGTTTCTTCCAAGGGCAATGGTTTGCTGAGGGATGGCCAGTCGAAGCTGGTACGTTCGCCCTCGGGTCAGAGTCGTCTGCGCTGTTCGAGCTTTACCCTATCGCAGCAGCTAGCGTTCTGTGGGGCAAAGCATGGCGGCGTTAACGTATAACCATGTTTTGCGATAACAAAGAAGCGTCAAAACGGCTGGGAAGGTGGTCTTCCACAGCATACGGATTTTACATCCGGTTGAATTCGTTGAGTTCGTTGCACACGTCGGTGTGGTACAACACAGAACTCTACGTTCGCAATCAAAGGTTCATAATTATCTTTATACCGTGCACTGTTTGGTTAACTCCTTGTGTCTGAGGTTTTTCCCTTCACTTTAACATGAATGAAGTTGATGGGTTTTAGGCACTGTGGTAACTGATTATTACTAAAAGGTTTTTATTGACGAAGGGCCTTTTAGATTGGTTCAGCTGCTGCTCACTAACTCTCACGTTCCTCTGCTCGCAATGCGATTCACATATCGTTCAATTTATTCAAAAGATCCAAAGACAAAGAACCGGTACATTATGGTATCATTTTATATGATTATTTATAGTCTTATTGTTAATGGCTTCAGTCGCGTTGGTATTTAATTTTTCATTTGCTCGTTTAGCTACGTATGACAGTTAACAATGTTGGTGTAGGCCTATTACAATTATTTACGCGTGTAGGCCACTCCAACTCGCTCGATATTTCAAAAAGATTAGTGTGCTCTCTCAGAGCTGGGAGATTTCATCCTTATTTTAACATATTACTCGAGACGGTGTTTTCTCAGTTCTACGGGTTCATGCGTTCTCGGGTTCATGCGTTCATGCGTCCACGTCTCCTACTCAGACTTTTCCCCTACACGGGGTATTTAATTTTTCATTTGCTTGTTTAGCCATGTATGTCAGTTAACAATTTTGGTGTATTACAATTATTTATGTGTGTTGGCCACTCCAACTCACTCGATATTTTGAATAGATTAGTGTGCTCTCTCTGGGAGTTTTCATCCTTATTTTAACATATTACTCGAGTCAGTGTTTCTCACAGCGTTCTACGGGTTCATGTGTTCTACGGCTTCATGTGTTCTACGGGTCATGCGTTCTACGGGTTCATGCGTTCTCGGGTTTATGCGTTGGGTTTATGCGTACACGTCTCCTACTCAGACTTTTTCCCCTACACGGGGCCTGACTTTCGCTGATGTCACCTTCTCTGCAAGGCATTTTTCATCTAAAAGCGATAGCCTAGGAGCAGCTGTTACTATTATCATTTCAAGAATCAACAACTCTCTGTCCTTACGCTTCCATGTTCCTTTATCTCAAGCTTCGGCAACGCACGTCCCCGAATCACCTGTTTATTTGCGGCCTGCCAATGACTAAAGGGTGGTTCAGAGTCAATCTCGCGACGGTGGTAGAAGGGTGCGGCCCACCATCTCCCCCCTACATTGGCCACTCCTTCCGGATTGGAGCGGCAACCACAGCCGCTGAACAAGGGTTGCCGTTCGCGTCTATCAAACGGCTGGGAAGGCGGTCTTCCACAGCTTACGAATCCTACATCCGGTCGAATTCATGGTTCTTCCTTCAAGCGCACACGATGCTCTAACGTCGGTTAAGGCAGGTTTATCACGTTTGCTACTACAGCTGTTTTTGGCGGCCTGTTTCCATTCTAGTTTTAGTCTTTGTGTCAAGGTGTCACTTTTGTTTTTATTAGTTTAGACACGTTCATACTCTTTCTAGTGATATGTGATAAGTATTTTAAGGAGCTGCATTTCCCTCACATAGCCACAAGGGGAGCAAGACCTTTGTGGCTGCTCCACCACAGAAGGAGCCGAAGCCTTTACGTCACCCCGGCCACGCCCACTAGGCCACGCCCACTTGACGTCCTCTCTAGCGGGTGGTTTCGAACTCGAGAGGCCAGAGATCAATAGGTAGACGGCAGAGAGCCACCCCGGGCCTAAGCCCGGGGGCTCGAAGTAGATCACGGTATTTTCCTCTCACACGCGTTAGATACAATTCCCTCCGTTAAGCTTCAGTTACCATACCGAAACATGCCGACTTTATAATAAATGAAGTCAGTTAAAAGCATCCCGGGATTGGACAACTTTCTTCAAGAATATGCAACATATTGAAATTCCGTTTAGGTATTATTAAAGATACAAGTGCGTAGATTTGTTAAATAAGGTAAACGGTCGAAAATTGATGTTGTTATGTCTTAAACAGTTGAAGTTCCGTTTGGACAAAACGTTATTACAGTTTATCAGTTTATCGGTCAACGGAAATGAAGACATTTTAAAACACTTTCAGTCTCGTTTGTATTCGCCAACAACATCGCACTACGCATTTAATTATAGTTATTGTCATATGACCAGCATTGTTTTCCTCACGCGATAAAGGTTTGTCGATGACGACATTTAGTCATAATTTTCGGTGTCAAAAGCAACACTATTTGCAACTACTGGTGGTGGTGGTTATCAGGTACTAAACTCATAAAGCAAAATTCGGCTATATAACTCAAGGTTAACCTGCAGCAACCCCGGCAAGTTCGACCACGTCGGTGGATCATCTAGAAAACACTCTTTGAGTTTGGTGTCACGTTGGTGGCATATCATGGAAAAAATAAAACTCTGTTCGCTGCGGCGACCCCGGTGAGTGCGTTGACCAAAGCGCAGCGGTAACAACTCGGGCACTCGTGACTATGACCACGTCGGCGGCACGTTATCTATTACTCATGGTTGACTGCAGTAACCCCGGTGAGTGCATTGACCACGTCAACGCACAACTGGGGCACAACTCAGGCACTAGTCGTGAGTTCGTTGCACACGTCTGTGCGGTACAACACGGAACTCGACGTCCTACATCCGGTCGAATTCAAGGTTCTTTCTTCAAGCGCACACGATGCTCTCTAACGTCGGTTAAGACAGGTTTTACACGTTTGCAACCATAGCTGTTTTTGGTGGCCTGTTTCCTTTCTAGTGTTGGTCTAGTCTTGTGTCAAGCTGTCATTTTAGTTTTTTTTTTTAGTTTTAGTTACATTCATACTCTTTCCAGTGTTATCGTAATTCCATTTAGATATTATCGAAGTTACAAGTGCGTAGTTTTGTTAAATAAGGTAAATGGTTGAAAATTGATGTTATGTCTGGAACAGTTGAAGTTCCAGTCGAACAAAATAACGTTAAGTCTTTATCGCCTAGTTTAGGTCAACGAAAATGAAGAGACATTTTAGCAGTCTTATTTTCGTAAAACACTTTTTAGTCTTGGTTTATTCGCCAACTATATTGTACTATGCATTTAATCACTGCTATTGTCACATGCCCAGCATCTCCCTGCATCCAGTCTCGTTTTTCTCACGCGATAAAGGTTTGTTGATGACGACTTAGTCATAATTTTCATTGCCAAAAGCAACACTATTTGCAACTACCGGAGGTGGTGGTTATCAGGTACTAAATTCATAAAGCAAAATTCGGTTTCATCATAACTCAGGTTAACCTGCAGCAACCCCGGCGAGTGTGACCACGTCGGTGGATCATCTAGAAAACACTCTTGAGTTCGCTGTCACGTCAGTGGCGTACATAGGAAAATAAAACTCAAGGTTGCAGCGGCAACCCCGGTGAGTGCGTTGACCACGTCGGTGGTAACAACTCGGGCACTCGTGAGTATGACCACGTCAGTGGCACGTTATCTAATACTCATGGTTTGACTGCAGTAACCCCGGTGAGTGCGTTGCTCACGTCGGTGGGAACAACTCAAGCACTCGTGAGTTCGTTGCGCACGTCGGTGCGGTACAACACAGAACTCCACGTTCGCTGCAGCAACCCTGGTAGTGCGTTGACCACGTCGGTGGGCACAACTCGGGCACATGCAAATTTAATTACCACGTCGGTGGCATAATATCAAACACTCAAGTGCAGGGCACTCGGAGTTCATTGAACACGTCGGTGTTCAACACGGAAGTACACAATATTTGCTGCAGCAACACCGGTGAGTGCGTGACCACGTCGGTGGCACATCAAGGGCACTCGTGATTTTGTTGACCACGTCGGTGTTCAACATGGAAGTTCACAATACTTGCTGCAACAACACCGGTGAGTGCGTGACCACGTCGGTGGCACATCAAGGGCACTCGTGAGTTCGTTGACCACGTCGGTGGTTCAATGCGAAAGCACTCAGGTCACGCAGCGACCCCGGAGAGTGAATCGACCACGGCAGTTGGTACAGCACGAAAGCACTCGTGGCTCGCTGCGTAACAGCTGCAGAGTGCTCTCAATTTTAATTGATCTCGTTGAGGTATTTCATGTCAACTGCTTTTACGTGATTCATCGATCTCGCTGACGGTTTTAAGCTTATCGTTTTACGGTATGTATGATTGACTCTTAATATGTCGTATATTGGGTATGCCTTTTATCTTCCAGAAGCAGTATAGATCCTTGTCCACTTCTTCTACGCAGGTATGTATGGTCTCATTACCCCCTTTCGCTATTCTATTTTTGGGGTCGGCTCCGCCCCTGCCAGTCCCGGCAGGACATGCCGAGTTATCACCTATTTCCGGCGTAGGCCTACGTCCTCTCTTTTGGGGAAGGCTCCGCCCCTGCTAGTCCTGGCAGGATACGCCGAGTACGCACGTCACCCTGGATCAGTGACGGGGCTCATGCCAAAGATTTACCATGCAAAATATTCCCATGTTGTTATTTAAATAAATCCTGTTCATACTTATCAGTGATCGAGTCTTTATGGGAGAAATGTTAAGCTTGCTGGTAGTTCTACCAGGAGGACTCAAATCACGCGCGGCTGGCCGCCAATCACCAGCTACCAATCACCTGCCTACACCTGCTCTATAAAGAGTAGTCTAACATATGTCTTTGCTGCTCAGGTCTTCGTTCGACGCACCTCCATCCACCCCACCACCACCAGGTCGGCCTCAGTCTACTCGTCCAGGGGAAGGCTCCGCCCCTGCTAGTCCTGGCAGGATACGCCGAGTACGCACGTCACCCTGGATCAGTGACGGGGCTCATGCCAAAGATTTACCATGCAAAATATTCCCATGTCGTTATTTAAATAAATCCTGTTCATACTTATCAGTGATCGAGTCTTTATGGGAGAACTACAAATAAAATGCTGTTTATTTGTTTTTTCCTTTTGCCCTTTTTCCGATTCAAAACCAAATCAGAAAAAAACAAATAACGACTTAATTGTTTTTTCTGATTTTGTTTTTTAAATCGGTAAACCATAAATCTGTGTATGGTTAAAACTAACCACACACGGATTCACGCCCATGGTTTGCTCAGATTTTGCGGCGGTGTGAAAGGCCCATCTGTGGTCTGACCGCATGCCAGCCCCCTAAGATTATCTTCGATGTGAGCAAATAACCTTCGCTTGCGTGTGTAGTTTACCGTTACGTATAACGTTACGTATAACTTCTACAACTTCAGTTTTTAGCCCTGAAAAAGACTTGCTAGGCGGGCTGCTGTCCGCCTTAACAAGTGGTGCTTCTGACAGGGTTGCCTTGATGGAGCAAGTGCTAACGATAGCGTCAGCTCTATAAGTCTGCCTGGTGGGTCTCTTCTCTATACTTTCTGGAATCTTCTTTATGCTAGCTACCTTTTCCTCCTCTTACTAACAGATACGTCTCTTTAACATAGCTATTTTATCTACTAGTAAGGAGGAGCAATAGCAAGAACAACCAGAGACCATGCTTGCCGTGGTTGATGCAAAAGCAGCTCCTACGAGGAAACAGCTAATACAATACAGAGTATACAGTACAGGTCGCAGATATAACAAACCAATTTACAACGATATCGCTAAATGACAATACAACTTCACAAAGTGTTTAGCAGATCGACGTTATGCGTCCTGGTATCCAAACCAAATATACCAAACCGGATAGGCGGAAGTTGCCGGCTGAGCATGGCAATAAGTAGCCATGCCCAGCCGGTCCACAAGCTTGTTGAACCGGGGCATTGGATAGGCATTGAACTTAGAAACTGCGTTCATCCTACGTTAATCCGCACAGAATCGGACAGACCCCTCCGGATTTCCCACCACTACTGTGGCTGCAACAAACACTGGAGGACTCCTCTACCACGCCCAGCACTGCACACTCTCTGCAAAACGTCCTGTTTATCGACGGGCAGCCTATAGGGGCATGTCCGCACCGTTAACACGGGTTGCATCTCGATGTTATGAGTAATTAACGGGATGCAACCGGGCAAGGACGAAAACACAGACAAACAGGAGTTGCAAAGTTCGCTGCCTGGCTCGCAGAGAGATGGTCGCTTAAACAGACCAGAGGGGTGGGATCTGGAACAGGGACCTCCGGCTCAAACTCATCTCTCTCGGATCAAGTTGTAACCAGCGCGACAGGGACAACATCATTCCACCTCTTAAGGAGGTTGATGTGGTATATCTTTGTGCTATCGGCCCTGTCTGAAAGCACTACCTTGTAATCCACGTCCCCAACTCGCCATTTGCCATTTTTTGCGGCCTTTTTTGCCACCTGGCGAATAATTTGCTGATAGAGGTGGGCAACAGTACCATGACCTTGTCCCCCAGTGAGAGATCGCCTAATCTAGTCCCTCTCTCACGCCTCGTGCCCACTGCACCGTCAGTCAACGGACGTGGGAAGGCGTGGCTGACGGATGGGGGAGTAGTCTTTGCAGATGCATCCGTCAGCCAATCAAATCGGTTCGCCGGGTTCTTCCCGCTTCTTCCTGCTTGTTGCGAGGCAAGATGACCCGCTTTCCCGCTTTCCAGTATCGTCAGAGCCCGAGTCGCGTCACAGTGCTTACATTTGCATACGCGATCTGATTGGATGACGGAACCGTCGCTGCCGAAAAAGTTGAACATTTTTCAACTTTCTGACGGTGGCGAACGCTCCAACTGAACGGACGGATCCACAATGCATTGCGCGTCCGTCCCCATTCAAAGTCAATGGGCAACGGACAACTGACGGAGGTAGTGGGCACGGGGCGTCATACAGGCGTCTCTGACACTCCTGGGCTCGGTGCAAATCCTCACATGACAATAGACCTAGTGAGTGAAGCTTTGCACGCAAGTCCATGACGTACTGTATTTCATTTTTGCTGTCTCTGGACCCCTCCTCCCAGTTTGCTTTAATGAGGTCCAGGCGCCCCTGGGCTTGCGCCCAAAAAGCATTGCCGCATTGCAAAAAACAGAGGATCTAGCCATTGATGCCAATTTCGAGCATCATCGTTTACGAATATACGGATCATAGACTTCATGGTCTTGTTGAAACGCTCACCGTCTGTGGCTAGGTGATAGACGCTTGTGCGGCTGGCCTTGACGTTTCAACAACCAGTTAAGTTCCCTGAACAGTCAGCGAGAATCTCTTCAGGAATTCCACCCACGATATAACCTGAAACAATGCCTGCGCAACACTCTTGCACAAAGGAATTGCTTCCAGATATCGGGTTGCGTAGTCGATCAGGAATAACACAAATCAATACCCCTGTGCGGAACGTTGCAATGCCCCGATAATGTCCATGCTAATGCGGTCGAAGGGGGCTTCAACCAGGGGGAGGGGCTGCAAGGGAGCCCTGGGGATGGCCGGGGATTTACCAACTGACATTCGGGACAGGAGGCGCACCACCTGCACCTCTGACCGAAAGCCCGGCCAATAGAAACTAGCCATTATCCGGTTAAATGTTTTATCGTATCCCAAATGGCACGCCATTGGGTTATAATGCCTGGAAATCATTTCCCGGCGGCTCCTGGAAAGTCATTTCCCGGCGGCTCCTGGGCACCAGCAATTGGTCACGACACACACGATGAAGCCCATCCCTCACCATCACAAATTGTGGGTAAGCAAACACTGCGTCTGGGTGTACCCAGGTACAATCAATCACCATCACTTGGTCGTAGGCTAAGTGTAGGGTAGCGTCCCGAGACTGCTCGAGGGGGAAATCCCATACTGGCGGGAACCTCGGCGCTGGGACCACGGGTTGAGGATACACCACCGCCCGCGGCCCTTAAGCAGCGTCGGAATGTCATTTAAAAGCACTACACTACCCACAATCGTAAAGTTTAACGCGACATCTTCGATACGTAGAGCTCACTGTTACCATTGAAACGTTTACCACACCCGCAAACGTCCACCGAACCCGATCATTTACCACAGAGAAACCAGGTTGTCCCTTTCTGAGATGATGCAGTATTTTAGAGATGATGAGTGAAGAGTGTCCAAAGGGGTGAACATCACTACAAGCCATGTGCTAGAATGTAGTGTTAGTGAGGGCCAGCCTCTGGGTTTGGTCAGGGCCAGTATGAACGAGAAGACAAACAGGGTTGTGGTGAGTATTGCAGGCTGGCCAGTAAGGTAGCTGATATGAGTTGTACTAATCATTCAGTGAATATTAAAAGATATATATGATACAGCAATACTATATAGTAATTTGGGTAGGATAAAGGCTAGGAATACATAATATTGAATGAATACGTTATAGTAATACGTCAGGTATAAATAACAAATAATCGTATTACCTTATATAACCATCCACCGTGTCATAGCAACCACATTCTGTGGGAACTGGTGGAACCGGTATTGAAACCCGAGCGGGGTTTGCAGTAAGGAACGGGGAAATAAGGTACTACTTCAAAGAGTACAATGCTGTGGTTTCCAAAGTCAAGGTGTGCTAAGCCGTGGGTCAGGAATGGGTGGCCTAGTTGAGTCTCCTCACCAGCTATGTCAGCAATCAGGAAATACCTGCTCACCTGGCGGTTGTTGATTTGGACAGGAATGTAAGCCACACCGAGTACAGGTATGTCACAAGGTCCGACACCATCAGAGTCTTTGTAGTTGATGGTTGAAGTAGTGGTTCAAGTAGTGGGACATCTGGGTGATAGCGTTGTAAACACACTCTTCCAAAGGAAAAACACGCTTGAACTGTCCAAAACAGCACACACTTCCAACACACACTTTCAAAGGCTGCTCTGAGCTTTCAGGGTAGGTGGTTGAAGCTGGGGCTCTGGTCCTTCTCCTTGGTGAGCGGCGGTCTCTCTTCATGTGACCCAGGCCTGAACAGTTATGACATTGAATCTACTCCTATGTAATGTACTTATGGCTTCTTTGTTGATGCTGTTTGTGGTACCTGTTGTAGTTGGTGTCAGGAGGCTTAGGCTTCCAGGTGGCTGCTGGGAATGCTGCAGTTCTCTCCTCCTTTGTGCCTTCCCTGACGACAGCAGCACGGGTTCTCATGCTGGGTTCCCTTGATTGCATGAGCCTGCTAACTAGGGATGGGCATGATTAATCGACGATCGACTAATTGATCGTTAAGTACTTTGTCGATCACGTAAATTTTTCATCGATTCAACTAATGCAGTGTGCAATTATACATTTTAACACACAGGGGCAATATTTAAATTTGCGGCTCCTCCCCCGCAATAAACATCCCGAATTTGAACGGTGAACTCTTTAAGCCTAGCAGCTATAAAAACTACAAAATGACTATTAATGCAGGCGATGTGGAAAATGCGCCGACTTTGGCTCAGCCTGGCTCCGCCCTCTTCCGCTACGTAGCTAGGATGGCTGCCGTTGAGTACGAAAAGTGTACATCGCCACACACTTTGACCGTTTTCAGTAGGGGTGGGAATCTCTTGGCACCTCACGATTCGATTCGAAATCGATTCAGAGGTCAACGATTCGATTTAAAATCGATTATCGATTATCGTTTTTAAATCGATTTTGTAATAAAAAATATTTTTTTTTATAATATATATATATTATTTTTTTAACACATCCATTTTATGTTGAAATGCAAGTTGCATCGATTATTGCATTGCTCAAAAAAATCAATAGATGAATTACCTTTTTATAAAAGAAAAAATATCTTTGTCACAAATATGAATTTCTATCGACAACACAATAACCAATGCAGCTTGCATTTCAACACAATATGGAAGTAGCCTAGTTAAAATGTAAATACATTAATTTTTCTTTTAAATTATTAAAGAAAAAGCTGCTCTTAGTCAATGATAAGAATAAGACTTCAAACACAAAATGCCACTTTTATTTTTGATAATAAACAGCATGTCCCTGAGAAAGAAAATAATGCACTTCCGATATATATATATATTTATATATTATTATTATTATTATTATTATATTATATAAATAGATATATAAGTTAAGAGTAACTTAAGCAACAGTTGTGCGTCTTCTCCATATTGTCCGCCATCGTACTGCTGCGAGTGCGAAATGCATCCTGGGATTTATAGCGATTGCAAGCACACACGAGCCACCTCCGATGCATGCTCGGTGAAACGGCGAGATCGAGCCAGGCCCCCAGGACAGGCATATACTTCCGCAATCCACCCGTGCTCAGAGGCCAAGCCTGGTATTGCAGCTGTTTAGCTGGGAGTGGACGGGGGTCCGTCATTTCATGTGGCCCAGAAGTAGATATCGCCGTCCACTCCAATACAAGTGGGGAACAGGATTGTGTCTCCGCAAGAAATGTTTGGATATCAATCAAAGGCTCATAATTATATTTCTACCCTGTTCTAAAAAAATGTAAGTTTTTTCTTTTCAAAACGCCTCCTCAAGCGTTTTATTAGCAGTTTACGTTGGGTACAGCAGCTGAGAGGAGCCGTACTGAAACAAACGGCTCCTTGCTATGATCCTATTTTGAAGTGCACGGCTCCATTAACTTCCGAATTAAATTAAATTCCGAATTAACTTCCATTAACTCCATTAACTTCCAAAGTCTGAGATTTGTCCTTTACTTGACATGAATGGCGTTGAACACGGATATATAACACACATATCATTGAAATAGCTGGAACAGGCACGCACGTATTGATTACCTGAATGATTATGGGAGACCTACGTAATTTTCATAATATTGTAAATTGTGAGTCTATGGTCTTGTATATACATGTTTCATGTATTCATATGTTTTTTACATGTTGTGACTGTCTGAGTTTGTGATGTGAGTCTATGGTCTTGTATATACATGTTTCATGCATTTATATGTTTTTTACATGTTATGACTGTCTGAGTTTGTGATGTGAGTCTTTGTTCTATTGTGTCTCGTATTCATATACATGTTTTGACTGTCTGAGTTTGTGATGTGAGTCTATGGTCTTGTATATACATGTTTCATGTATTCATATGTTTTTTACATGTTGTGACTGTCTGAGTTTGTGATGTGAGTCTTTGGTCTCGTATTTATATGCATGTTTCATGTATTTATGTTTTTTACATGTTGTGACTGTCTGAGTTTGTGATGTGAGTCTTTGTTCTATTGTGTCTCGTATTCATATACATGTTGTGACTGTCTGAGTTTGTGATGTGAGTCTTTGTTCTATGTTCCCACTCTTGGCCTGCACCTTGACGTGGTGAGTGGGCTATAAACTAAGCCAGGCCTTTTATATTTTTTCGTTTGTTATTCACAGTCTATCTTATTAATGATACAAAGCCTTAATTAAACCCCTTCTCTTCTGTTTGCAGAAACTGGAAACTTCAGAGTATAGTTTATCTTAAGTTAGATAATCTTTTTTTGTTTCCTCATCAGATCCCAGTCCATCATGCTTCTCTACTTGTCTGCCGTGCCACCATCATGCCTCATGCATCACCTCTCAGCGCCTACCCAGCTGCATCTTATTCCATTTCGAAAAAGCGAGCATCTCACCAAGCAAAGTTTTTCTAATGCCTGCTCAAGTTATTTAAATACTTCATTCTATGGATATCTGAAAATATTTACTGATGGTTCTGAAGATCCCAAAGGACAATGTGGTATTGGCATATATATTCCAGAATTTGAAAAAGGATATGGATATAGAGTGGGTGACTTTATCAGTATACTCAATCGAGATGGCCACAATAATAACCGCTCTTAGATGGGTTGTAGATACTAAGTTTTATAACAAATAATTCAATACGTGAAGATTTGGTGATAGAGGTAAAGCATCTTCTTTTAAATATTATAAGCCTTGGTTTAGTTATTCAGTTCTGTTGGATTCCAGCCCACCATGGAATATATGGCAATGAAATTGCTGATAAATTAGATAAAAGATACTAACCTAATTAGAAGAATTTAACCTTAAGTATATATATTTTTTATTTTTATTTATTCATTTATTTTGTTAGTTTGTTTTATTTTGTTTCGTTAGTTTGGTTTTTTCTTTGAATTTATTTGTATGATTTAAAGTATGATTTGCCAACGTCCTTGTCCTTGTCAACGTCCTTGTCACAAACTCCTTGTGTAGTAGTCCAGTAGGTCGCGGTATATGGGGAAAAACTATGATCCGCCACTAAACTAGAAGAAGAAGAAGATCTCTGCATCCGGTACGTCACGGACTAGGTCACGTGTCCTGGCCACATAACGCGGAAGCAAATCGCTCCTGTATGTTGCCATGCGCCACTGAGCAGTTTGCATAGGAATGAATGGGCGGCCATTTTCCAGTCCGTGGTCCATCCTTTATTATGTCCATGGATCGAGCACGCATCAAGAACACTTCCGGGTTTTACGACAGTACTCGCTTGATGCGTGCTTCGAATTGGAACAGTGCTCGGGCAACGACTGATGACGTTTCACGAGTCCACGAGCACACGAGCACGCACAAGTACGCGAATTGAGAAACGGCTTTTGTTTATAAACATTCAACATGTGCGTTTAGTGCGCTTAGTGCGCATGCGTGTATAGCGGAGCAGAGAGGGGAGTTTTCTGTTGCGTTCTGCAGCGGGCGAACAGAATGTTGCAGCAGGCGAACTAATTTCATTTTTAAAATTCCGATTATGAACCTTTCTGAATCGAGAACGAATCGTTCTAGAGAGAATCGATTAAAATCTGAAAATCGATTTTTTTTCCCCCACCCCTAGTTTTCAGTACACTTATTTTCGCCCGATCTGAATCGGAACGCCCTACGTACTTAGACTAGTAAGTACGGATAGTATGGATATTGGAACACGGCGATGTAATCATGAAGCGGACGAGGCCACAGCGAAGTCTGGTGTGGGACCATTATGATTTCAAAAATGACTTCTTGGGGAGCACTATAGACCTACCACTCAAGGCGAGGTTAGCATCGAAGCAGAAATAAAGAACTTTCTGAGCCCCTGGATTGTGGAAAGTTGTTCCCCCGCCTTGCCAAGTTAGCACGGAGGTATTTGTGCATCACGGCAACGTCGGTCCCCTCAGAGCGGGTGTTTACGGCGGCTGGACTGACGGTCACCAGGCTGCGGTCGCGTCTTACCCCAGAGCATGTCACATCCTCATCTTTCTTAACAGAAATCCGTAGACTGGTTGGTTAAGTTATAATATAACATGATTTTTTTTGATATTATTATTGTTATTATTTTGGGAAGAAACTAGGGTTGTGTTTATGAGCACCGGCTTCGAGCTGCGTGCTCCGTTGCTTAGAGCAGAGTAGCACATAACTATTGAACGGATCTGGTTTAACTGAGTTGTTCATCTAATAATAAAGATCCCAATGAGGAAAACACGCTGCATTTGTATTTATTTCATTTTGAATATATATATATTTTTAATTTTAATGTAAAATATTAACGATTGATCGACTAATTGATCGTTAATTCTCCCGACGATCGACTAAGACAACTTAATCGAATGCCCATCCCTAATATATATATATATATGTACACTTAAACATTGCAATTATATTTTCTAGAAACAAACTATTGCAGGTCATCTACCAAACGAAGATAAACGGTTGGAAATTGATTTAGTTACGTCTTAAACAGGTTTAAGACGTAACTATGCGAGGACGGCAGAGCCGTCCTCGCATTGAAGCGCGCGATTCCAAGCTATTCTGAAAATTTTAAAAATCAAATGGAGTCTCTTGCTGAAAAATTGAGGAAGGAGATAGGTCCCACATTTTGTAGGGAATAATAAAGAGGAAAGAAAGAATAAAACTTATGAACAATAGTTGAGCGCTGCATGCAGCACTCACCTCAATATGAGTATTGTGGTGTCTGTCACTGTCAACAAAGGGCAGAACCACCGCTGTAGTGCTTGGAGCGTTGGTTGTCCAAAACTCCAGTGTTCTCAGGTGCTTCTGGCTGGCATAGCAACATCGTCCATTACCACAAAAGTGTGGCGAAGATGTTTAATATTCCTTTTGATCCTGGAATCATCTTCATCGTTAGTTCAAAGTAATTGTCAAAGTGCCCTGATCTTCAAGGATGCGGCTTCAGTTGAGTGTACCGTTTATTCAAGTAAGATAGAAAGCACAGTCTGGCAAGCGGCTACAGTAGGCCTTTGATATCCTATGATGATGATATCTTGGTGATGTTCTGCGTATTTTAGATGGCTGTGCGATTGGTATCATGGAATCTGGCCCTGTAACTTATAATCATAATAATCTTTTTGGCCCGTTGTCTAAGGTCACGCCAACTCATAAGTGCAACTAGAAATGTGTGTGGAATATCTTCACAATTCCCTCCTTGGACACATAAGTGTCCATACCAACCTACTTGCCAACAGCACCATGCAATAGGACTATCTCACAATCATCACCATAATACAAAAACAATCAAATACAAAATATTCAAATACAAAACATTCAAATATAAAATATTCAAACACAAAACATTGAATATTGCGTAGGGGTTTGGACCTATCCGGGGCCCTACTGGGTTCTTTGTAGTTAGGGTTAGGGTTAGGGTTAAGCTAGAGAGACAACAGGGGAACACAAAAAGCCTGCTGTCTGTTGGCTGAATCAAATTGATCTGGATGACGGAGAGGGTGAGAGAGGGTGAGAGGAAGGGAGAGAGAGAAAAATAAGGAAATAGAGATCACGTGGGGTTGAATGTAGTGATGGTAGTCCAACACTGAAGCTTTAATGCATGCTTCATACCAGTAACTACACTAACCATAAAACCACTGATTTGAATGTTGCTTTGGTAGGCTAAGGAAAGTTAAGTGACATATGACGTCAGAAACAGCAACTGCTTCTTTCTCTGAATGAATCCCCTGAGTGGTTTGCGGCGCCACAAACTGCCACTGCAACTGGCACTGGCACCGCCTCGTTTAAAGTCTGAATTGTAGCGCCTTACGTCTTAAACAGTTATTCTGCTATTCTGAATATTTAAAATTTTGAATGGAGTCTCTAGGTGAAAAATTTAGGAAGGTGATAGGTCCCAAAGTTAGCAGAGAATAAGAAAGAAAGAAAGAAAGAAAGAAAGAAAGAAAGAAAGAAAGAAAGAAAGAAAGAAAGAAAGAAAGAAAGAAAGAAAGAAAGAAAGAAAGAAAGAAAGAAAGAAAGAAAGAAAGAAAGAAAGAAAGAAAGAAAGAATAAAACTTATGAAGAACAATAGTTGAGCGCTGCATGCAGCACTCACCTAATAAAAACACACACGTCTTAGGGCTTATTTGATGTGTTTACATGCCAAAACAAAGACCCCTGGGATCAATCGTCGGTATTACACAGGGCCCATCTTCGTCACAGAGCCGTATAAAGGGCCCATCTTCCTCCTTTCAGTTCCCACATGTATACATCCCACATGCCCACGGTTAGCAGGTCACTGCAGTTCCGTGCCCATTGTGCGCATTCACCACATCACCAAACCACCCACCCACCCACACACACACGGTGTGTCTTCATACACACATGCAAACTTATACAAAGATTGTGATATCATAATTTTTTTACAAATCAAGATTAATGAATTTGTGTATTGTGTTATTGGCGAGAGAGTGCTTTGGGAAAATTAGGATGTGCTTGGAAAATATGGCACAAGTTGGATGTGTTTGTGTAACCAGGGGGTACGTGTGATAGGGAATACTCAAAGATATTGATTTAGGACACTCGTTCAGAAGGAACAGATGAGGTTGGCATATATTGGGCCAATATAAAGAGATGAAGGTAGGCCTACACATTTTTGTGATTGATCCAGTACACCGGTGGCTCCTCAGATCTTTCCAGCGGTGGATCGGTCATGCACCACTGATCAGAATAATAACGACCTCTCTTCCTATATGCTTCCATAATGATGATAAATCAATACAGACGTAATGACTGTCACAGTAACCTATGAGATAGGCTACTACGAACCAAACGCAATGTTGTGCATAGTTTTTATGCTTTGAAGGCGCTACAATTCAGACTCGAAACGAGGCGGTGCCAGTGGCAGTGGCAGTGCGTGGCGCCACAAAACACTCGGGTGATTCATTCAGAGAAAGAAGCAGTTGCTGTTTCCGACGTCATATGTCACGTGATTTTTCTGTGCCAAAGCATCCTTCGAAGCAGTGGTCTTATGGTGCGTTCATATCGCTGGAAATTATGGGGAAAATATTTTCGCAGCGTCCGAAAGTTCTCGTGAACGACCTCATGACGCTCTTATGATTCTACTTCCATTCGGCAACTGTGGCCAGATTTTGATATCAGAGTAGCCCAGTTGGTGATGTATGGTTTACTAGTGACGCGCATGAACGTTTTACTCAATATAAAATAATCTACCATCATATCACATACTTTACTATGGATTGACGTTGTAACCGTCTGTTGGCATCGACTTTGGTGCATTGGTTAATCAACTCTAGATAAGGGCAAGCGTTGCCTTCCATACAATGGCAATACTGTATGTGCTTCTCATAAATAAAAGCAAAAGGATCGGAAATAAAGGCATGCAAACTTGAAACTGATCCTACTAAGCTCCGTTTAGTTCTGACTGGTTTTTATCAGATAAAACTATAGGGGTTCTCCCTCAAATTCCACTTTTCTCAGAGTGTAATCTTTCGTCAAATAATTTGAAAGTAACATTCAAAAGAGGCTGATAAGATAAAACACTCTGAATATATTATTATTCAAGTTCACTTATCTGTTCTAAAAAAGATGACGACGGCACATATTTGCATATTACCAGAGGTCCTGCTTCACGGCGAGTTCCGAGTCACTTTGGCACTTCGGCAAATATAATATATATGATACATATATATATATATATATATATATATAATAGTGTTGGGGAGTGACGGAATACATGTACCGGCGTTACGTATTCAGAATACAAATTATAGCTGTATTCCGTTAGTTACAATTTAAATAGTTGGTATTTAGAGTTTACAGTTACATTGTTCAAATCAATGGATTTCGTGCTTTCACACCAACACCATTTAGTGCACACTAAACGAGTTTGGTCCCCTTGGTTCGGTACGTTTGCGTTGGTGTGAATGCAACCACCTCACTTTGTTGTGAACCAAATCAGCCGACCGAGACCTCCCTGAACATCTGGTCTCGGTTCGCTTCTATTTTAAGGCGATTTTATAGGCAAAACCAATGCACTTAGCTCAGTGAAAATGTTAGATGTAATAGCAAATATCTTTCGCATGAACATACCCTTATAGTCTTTGTTCCAGTACAGCAAATTACATAAAATAGTTCACTTTCAGGGAGACTTGGGCCTAACACATTCAGCCAGCTTGAACAAAAGAACACACCAGAATAGGCCTGTTTAGTAAGCAGGATTTGATGTCGCATTCCTACACTTATAAAATGCAATTCAATGTGGAAGTAGGCCTAATCCAAATATTCAGAATACAATACTCAGATTGAGTGATGAAACCGAATACGTTACATATTACATTTTTGGGCATGTATTCTGTATTCTGTAACTGGATACATTTTAAAAGTTACCTTCCCAACACTTATATATTACATAATAACTTTGACGGAAAGTCCTCCTTAAGATAATGTTTCTGATTCCGCTTTAGCTTCAGATCCCCTTGCGCTGCTTACCTTGTCGTGGTGGGGAAGCTTATGTGTCTCTATGACCTGGGTAGCTATACCGACAGGGACTTATGGCGCGTTTCCACCAGAGGGTGCGGCTTGGTTCGGTTCGCAAAGGTGCGGTTGAACCGTCACGGATCTGCGTCACGGATCGTGTTTCCATCGCCAAAAGTGGGCGTGACCCGGACTGAGCCGTACTCGTCTCACTTCCGGGCGACATATGGGAAATGAGGAGATACAAGGGACCAAAAACAACCTGGCGATCCTTGACCGCTGAGCTGAAGGAGATGAACCTTACATGGGGCGAGGCACAGCATGCAGCGCAAGACAGGTCCCGATGGAGGCGGATCCAGTGCCCGTCTAGGGCACTGGATCCGCAGGAGTTATTAGTTACGCTCCTGATATTTTCTGTTTACCGTCGTCAACGTTATTGTCATCGTCGTGCATTATCTTTTATTTATTAGATTTCATTACCATCAACAAGTTTCCATTCATCAGTTGTTATTCCGTCTTTTCAGTAAAATAAACGTTCAAACTATATTCACATCTGGACTTGGATTTGTTTGGAACGACGCACAACTGCACGGAGTCCACGTAAGCCTGTTAGCGGCCTTTATTGGAAAGCCGTCGCTACACTACCTCTTACGAAAAGAGTTACACAATTATTTTAAACAGTGTAGACAATTTTTATTATTTATTTTTTATCTATAAAACACAGTGTCCTCGAGTACCTCTCTACTCGGCCTATCCTCGAGTACCTGCTCTGCTTAACCTTGAGTACCTCTACTTGGCTTAACCTCGAGTAGACCAGGCCTACCTCTTCTCGGCTTTCTATGGTTCTTCTCTACTCGCTCGCCAGTCGGTACTTTTGGGTTTTGCATGATATAGTTTATAGTATAAAAAACAATAGTTGTTAGGTTTTAAGGATTTAGGTTGCATTACTATTTTACTGTTTCGACAGAAGTCCTATCCCCTTGATTCTCCCAACGCTTCAGCGCGCGGCTGGGCCTTCGCCACTCCCAACTCTCCCACCTAATAGTCCTATATTCTAACGATGCAGATTTTTAGTTTGATCCCGTCTGAGAGTTTGAGAGCGCTCGGCCACCCGCTCCAGCCTCTGCGTTGTCTTTGGAGGATCACTACGGGGTCACCAAATTGTAGTGATCTTTTCAAGGATGAGGCTTCAGTTGAGTTTACCGTTTATTCAAGGTAAGGTAGAAAGCAGTCTGGCAAGCAGGTACAGCAGGTATAACTATGTAAACAAGGAGATTCAAACCACTAGTCTAATGAGCCGCTCCAATTGTCCACCAATCTAGGGTGTGTTCGCGTATTTATGCAGGTGGCTCCTCCGTAAAGTGCTGTACGTAGACACGGAGAGCCCTCTGCGTCGTCAGAGACCCTGTAGGAGACCCACTCCATAGCTCTAAGTGCACTTCCAATATTTTTTTACTATCGGAGACGGCAAGGGTTGTGATTGGTCCTCTAACCAAAACATTGCACCTTATTTACTATGTATTTTTTTTTACTTTGCACATATTTTTACATGGTGAGTACTAGTCAGCATATAAAATTGATCAGGCGGCGAATTGCATTGCGTATCTGACATCCCGACGGAGAACTGCTAATGCTCGAGGGGTCTCCGTAGTTACGGAGGCTGATTACGGATTACAGAGTCTGAGAAGTATACTTTGGCCTTAAGGAGGGGTTGTGATTTTCCACAGGTTGGACTGAGAGTTGTCGTATGATGACGATGATATCTTGGAGATATTCAGCGTATTTTAGCCCGCCGGGCCTATGGTATCGTGGAATCCGGCCCTGTAGTCATTTGACCTTTGGTTAAGGTCAAAGGTGCCATGTTTTGACGTAGGCAACCCAGGGTTCAGCAGATTATGCAAATATGGTATATGTTGGATCATTTGTATGCCTCAGTAATATTCAGGACTCCTATCACTACAGGGAGGGCGGGGTGTATCAGCCCCCGCCCGATTCACAGCGGTGCATAAGCATGCATTAAACCCCCATTTAATTTATAACAATAAAATACTACCAATTTTAATTAAACTTGTGACATTTCCATTAAATAACATTGCTGCATTTATTTTGTTCAATTAAACCAACTGTTATTATTATTACAATCTTGTGAAAGGCACCATTTATTACTGATTACTTATTGGGAAGGAACATAACGAATCGGGTTTTATCTGTCAGCATTAAAAGTTTGGGAGTTGAAAACTAAACTCTAAAATGTAAGACAGAAAGGCAGTACAAGAATAGTATTGACATTTAGTGGTTCACCTATATACAAACAAATTCCAAGTTTGAAAGTGTTCTATCCTTGACTAATACAGCTTAAATGTGTTTTATTTTTAAGATACAATGTGAATGACAATGTAAAATTGTCAATGTAAAAATGTCAAATATTCTGCCGCAATTTATTAAAACATGGGTTACTTTTGCATGCAGTCACATGTGGGGTTTTTTTCACGGTAGAATTCTGTTATTTTTTACACCTCCCACACAGGGGCGGACTGGCCATCGGGAATACCGGGGACATCCCCGGTGGGCCGATGGCCGAAAATACTATTATGTACCGGCCCACGCCCAACATCGCATCAGCCCTACAATGGTTATCACAGCGGCACAAGCGTAATTTTCTCCAAGAGCTATACCTATCTAATCAGAATCGCACTGACTGACTTTTATACTGCTACTCGCAATCGGTCTTCACACTCATGGTGACTATTTTTCGATTTTTTTTAAGTGTCTTCTAATATGTGTTTTACAGACTTCGGAAGTCCAAAGTAAGAAAAGATCTCCACCTTATTAATAAACACCTCTAAATTGGTTCTTACACAGCCGAAGTGTTCTCAGCTGTGCGGATTGAGGTAGAGAATTTGGATTTGCATACATACACGCAACGCGGCACCCAGTTCTACGCATGCGCTCAACCCATGAGGAGAAAGGGATTGTTAGCGGAGAATGTCTCCAGCTTGAGACCCGCTGAGGGACCACCGCCGGAGGCGGAGGTGCCTAAGCGCTGCCCGGCAACGATCCCTTTCTCCTCCTTGTCGTGGTTCAGTCTACTTCACATTGATGAGGACGTTGAAGAACCAGGAACGTCGGAGAACCCAACGCGGTCGTTTGAGATTCATAATATCGGCTCACACATCCCGTTATAATATTATATGATATAGATATCAATGTAGGCTATATGATAATATTTTGATATAGAGCTCCAGGACTCCCGTGTGTTCTAGAATATTTACAGAACACGGCTAAAGGCTGTGTGAGCCTCGCCATTGCGATACATCCACTGTAAACAGAGCGAATGGTACCGTGGCTGCAAGCTGCTCAGGGCCACACCCCCACCCTCCTACTTGACCCGCCTCGCTCCTCCTCATTTGCATTATAGCTACAGCCACCAAAACAGCGCATTTGGGGGAAGCTCAATGTGCGACTGGCTCGGAGTGGCTGTAACTCTGCACCACGGCTGAATTTCGGGAACGTCGTTATGTAACTTACTGTTTTGTTATGCACCTTCGGCACCCCTACACACACAAACAATCACACACCCAGCATGCAACACTACTGATACCACTGATGTTCACACCCCATCGTATGTTCTGTTCTGTTCATTTCTAATATATTGTTCATGCTAATTCTACCCTCTGATTCCAGTTTCTTTATTGTGTGGTCTTTCTCTGCTGACATTCATTCCTTAAGGCTTTGTAGTTATACTTGTATAACCATCTGATACTAGCCAAGAGTTAAGCATATTCATCTAGCAAACTATACCTACCTTGGAGTGTTACAATAGCCAATAATCATTTTATTCCATGTGTCCATCCAGGCAAATTGTTGGATCCAAATGTTATTAAAAAACAAACATACATATATGATGTAATTTCTTTGTAATCATCCAAAATAATGTTAAGTGTATGGGTATTTTTCCCAGAAGGCCACTGACTGCGATCCATTGAGTGGGCAACGCGGCGTGTACCACTTTTTTCCCCCAGTCCGCCCCTGCTCCCACATATCAAAAGCCTTTCTCACATCCAAAGCTTGGATACCAATAAGCTGATGTTGCAGCTGAAATGTTCTCCACATCAGAAAGTTATGATGTGATACCAGCTTTCAAGCACAGACTGGACAGTAAATATTATTGTCCCAACATGTGAGTAGAACTACCCAGAAGTGCTTGTCTATCTGCTGGTGGAGAGGCCTGTGTAAAAAGCGAAGTTTGAAGTTGTGTTCCGCGGTTTGGTAACTTAGTATGGATTGTTAAGCATTGCTTAACAATAATTCATTTTTTTTGGTGATTTGTTATAAACCACGTATCGGAAGCCATTTCTCCATTATTGTTGAATGTCTTTGAGCGTCAGTCTGATTGTTCCACTTTTCCTTTATGATCTGCTTCCCCCTAGTGGTAGGTCTACATTGGTATCATTGCCATCCGGGAATTGCTTCCATGAGGAACTTCAGAAGAGAATAAGGTTTAATGCAACGATTTAATTACTGTAATTTAGAAAAGACAGCCATTGGGAGCATAAATGAGACAACTTCATAGGCCGTAGTACAGTACAATGTTTAGCCTATTATATTGAATCCTTGAAGAAATACAGAAAATAAACACCAGGGGAGCGGTTTGACAGGTATCCTCCTACTTGTCATATCCAAGAGTATAATAGGACCATAAAGTATATTCTTTAATTATTTATTTTTATCAGATAAACAAGAAATCTGTATTTTTGCCCTTCTCATATATTTAAAGTCACCATTTTCCCATGATAAATGTCCAACATTATAGGATTGTTTTCCACCCCTTTTATAATCTATATAACAAATGACAAAAAATACTGTGGACAGAAATATTTATATTTGTGGACAACTTGTGCTTTGCACAAAGTGCACAAAGCACGCCATCTTCCAAGAATGTTTGAGATTAAGTTCTTGATGTGATTCTAAATCAGCCATTTAATATCCCCACCCAATTATGGTCAGCGCTTTTGGGGATGGCGCTTGTAGCGCTGAACATCTCAGCATTTTTATTGTTTACATCTTTCAACACCGTTCACCTCGATATGCAGTAAATCACACAAAGTCATCTTATTGCATCCATAGCGGTGAACTCCATTCTTAAAGTGTAATTCTGGTGAAAATTGAACCCAGGGTCTTTCTCAGCATGAAGACCCATAAAATAAGGCAAGCCCTCCAGACAACGCTGATGCGCCAACAAATTTAAAACAGCCAAGCATCAAGAGGGGAGATTAACTTAAATTTGTTGGCGCCAATATCATATTATTTACGGTAGCCGGTAATGGACTTGAAACATGGACCTACCGGTAAGGCACAGACTTGGAAAACAGTATTTTTTAATAAACTCCTGCTACGCTAACTAATTTGTTGATGCTAAGTTGTTTATGCGTATAGGGACCCTAGCACTGTTACTGCAGAGGTTTGGTGCTATTTTGAGCAATATTAGTGGTTAATGCAGATTTGGAAGGGTTTGAGGTGCCCCTAGCCAATAACATGGCAGCTATTTGGGCTGTTAAATTGCTCCGGGCAAGCTCTATTATTATCAACAAAAATAAACACCTGGAGGCCTAATTTTATTGGTCTTCACGCCGAAAAAGACTCTTGGTTAAATAAATGTTCACCGGAATAATACTTTAGCTACATATAATTGTAGTTGAATTGAATAATTAGCACTTTCTGTTACATGTGTTGATCATTCATCTTGAAGCAGTCAGCACTAAAAAACAATATTGACTCGTTCTATACATTAGCCCGCTTATTACACGGCTCCTTGCCAAAACAAAAAAATAACTTCACATGGTGTGTCTTTTTACAATGTATTTGTTACCAGCATTCGTAGTGTTCGATTAGCAGAGAAATAGTCCGCCGTAGACGTTGACGTCGCTTAGCAACAAAAGACGCTGGGGTTGACAAGTTACCGGACTACTTGCGGAGTGCTACCAAAGACATCGTAGAGGCAAAAAATCCTTTGTTTACCTTGACAGCGGTCAATTATACTTAGCAACGGTGAATTATCAATTATAATTCACCGCCGGAAGTTTTGAAGGGCCCATGCAAGTGAACGGAGCGTTCCACGGCATTGAGAAGAGCCGTGTAGGCTATAAACAAGGCTCAGCGCTGCAAGCCCCATCCCCAAAGTTCTTCTAACCATAATTGGGTGGGTATTTTAAATGGCTGATTTAGATTCACAACAACAGACTTAATCTCACACATTCTTGAAAGACTCTGTGCACAAAACAGTTGTCCACAGATGTAAATATATCTGTCCACAGTATTTTTTGTCATTGCTTATATCCTCATCCTCATCCTCATCGTCATCCGCTTATCCGGGGTCGGGTCGCGGGGGGAGCAGCTCAAGCAGGGGGCCCCAGACTTCCCTTTCCCGGGCCACATTGACCAGCTCTGACGGGGGGATCCCGAGGCGTTCCCAGGCCAGTGTTGAGATATAATCTCTCCACCTAGTCCTGGGTCTTCCCCGAGGTCTCCTCCCCACTGGACGTGCCTGAAACACCTCCCAAGGAAGGCGCCCAGTGGGCATCCTTACCAGATGCCCGAACCACCTCAGCTGACTCCTTTCTAAGTAAAGGAGCAGCGGCTCTAATCCGAGTTCCTCACGGATGGCTGAGCTTCTCACCCTATCCCTAAGGGAGACGCCAGCCACCCTTCTGAGAAAACTCATCTCGGCCGCTTGTACCCGCGATCTCGTCCTTTCGGTCATCACCCAGCCCTCATGACCATAGGTGAGGATAGGAACGAAGATCGACCGGTAGATCGAGAGCTTTGCCTTGCGGCTCAGCTCTCTTTTTGTTACAACGGTGCGGTAAAGCGAACGCAATACCGCCCCCGCTGCTCCGATTCTCCGGCCAATCTCACGCTCCATAGTACCCTCACTCGCGAACAAGACCCCGAGGTACTTGAACTCCTTCACTTGGGCTAAGGACTCATTTCCTACCCGGAGTAAGCAATCCACCGGTTTCCTGCTAAGAGTCATGGCCTCAGATTTAGCGGTGCTGATCCTCATCCCAGCCGATTCACACTCGGCCGCCAGCCGATCAAGTGAGTGCTGAAGGTCACAGGCCGATGATCCAATGAGGACCACATCATCTGCAAAAAGCAGTGACGAGATCCTCAGACCACCGAACTGCAACCCCTCCCCACCACGACTACGCCTCGATATCCTGTCCATGTATATCACAAACAGGATTGGTGACAAGGCGCAGCCCTGGCGGAGACCAGCACCCACTGAGAACGAAACTGACTGGCTGCCGAGAACACGAACACAGCTCTCGCTTTGGGAGTACAAAGATTGGATGGCCCTGAGGATAGACCCCCTTACCCCATACTCCCGCAGCACCTCCCACAGTTTCTCCCGGGGGACCCGGTCATACGCCTTCTCCAGATCCACAAAACACATGTAGACCGGATGGGCATACTCCCAGGCCCCCTCCAGGATCCTTGCGAGAGTGAAGAGCTGGTCCGTAGTTCCACGTCCGGGGCGAAAACCGCATTGTTCCTCTTCAATCTGAGGTTCGACGATCGGCCGAACCCTCCTTTCCAGCACCTTGGAGTAGACTTTACCATTGCTTATAGGACTATAGATTATTAAAAGGTGTGGAAACAATCCTATAATGTTGGAAAATTATCATGGGATAATGACTTCAGATATGACAAGGGCAAAAATACAGATTTCTTGTTTTTCTAATCAAAATAAATAATTAAAGAATATACTTTATAGTCCTATATATATATGACTAGTGGGAGGTTATCTGTCAAACTGCGCCCCTGGTGGTTATTTTCTGTATTTCTTCAAGGACTCAATATAAAAGGCTTAACGTTTTATCTCGTACAGTTTGTTTTAAATTTGTGACGACACCCTGCACTTCATTTTGGGTAATAGCTGCCACTACAAGGGCAGGGCTATGCCTCAGTCATAATGACTGAATTGACCCCACACCAGAGTTAGAGAACAGAACCTTATGGTTTTCACCCTATTTCAGTGGGGCACCCCTTTCGGTTGATGCAGGTACTCGTTCACATTTGTACTTTGCCATTTGTACATTGTACCTTGCAGGTAAAGCAATTGTCCCTAGACATTTGTTTTGCCTTGTCTGTATTATTTCAAATAAAATTCCCTTTTTGATTTGCGATGGTGTACGAGTCCACCGTTACAAATTGTACCACGGCCTATGAAGTGTTCTCTTATCTGTTCCCAGTGCCTGTTATTTCTGTCAGTAATTAAATCGCTAAACTTTATCGTCTTCTGAAGTTCCTCATTGAAGCAATTCCCGAACGGCAATGATACCACTGTAGACCTACCACTGGGAGCAGCCAGGGCCGGCTCTGTACATGTGGGGACCCTAAGCAGGATCATTTTGGGGCCCTGCTTTGCGGTTGATAGAGTAGTTTTGTGTGTGTGAGTGTGAACAAGACACGATGGCCTACTGTGCTCTGTAAGTTTAGTAAGTTTAGACTTATTAAAACATGACGTAGCCTATTTAATGCAGGCCTTATAATAATATATATAAATAATATAGCTTATTTGTATAATTTGAATGAATACAATACGTTTACTCAGACAAGTTCGAAACAGAACGGAAAGGCAATTATATGGCTGAACAAAACTTTTTAATGAAATAGCATGTAAAAAAAAGATTTCCTCGCTAAGGTTACAATCACGCAACCATTAAATTGTGCAGTTCATACAGATAAACAAAAATCATGTTACAACAAAACAGTCCACCACAATCCAGGTTACAACAATTCAACAAAAATATAAAAAATATATAATTTATTTAGGCTTCTAAATATCATAGATAATAGTTTGGAATTATCATAGATAATTCCAAGCTATTATCTACGATGATATTTCAAGCATTGGCATTTTCTTCTCAAAGGGGACATATTATGAAAACAGCCCTTTTCCTGGGATTTGGGGTGTTGTTGGTAGATGCTCTCTCACACGCATACAAACTTTGAAATAAGTCTGTACATGATTTTTTGAGGGAGATACGCATTTCTGGAAGCAGCCCGCCTCCAGCTACCGAACGAGCGAGTCAGTTTCGGCGCCCCCTACTACGTAGGAAGGGGGCACATTTGATTATTACCTCCCACTTCCCCACTCCCCTCCAATCAGAGCATCGCTAAGATTTTGAGGACCAGCGGACGAGCAGCTCCGGCGGGGTGTACTCGCCGCTAGCCCTGCAGCTAAACTCCGGGAGTACAATCCCTTTCTCTGGTGCCGAGCTCACCCCGCCGGAGCTGCCGCCGAAGGGATGCCGGGAGGAGGAGACATGGAGTAGAAAGGGGTTTTATACTCCCGGAGCTGAGCTGCCGGACTGCCGCCGAGCTACCCCAGCCGGAGCTGCTCGTCCGCTGGAGCTGCTAGTCCGCTGGAGCTCCGAAGATTTTTAATAAATCTTTGCCTTATCTGACAAGTACACTTTTTTTACAATATTGATCAATGTTATACTTTTTATGCCGGTTTGATGTGTGGGTTAACACTGCATAAAGATCCGATATATTTGTGTCTCATTGTAAAGATGATGTATATCATAGAGAAAGCTCAACTTAATTGGCAGATTTAGTATTCTGGTATAGTAACTTTTGGGTTGTTGATATGACTTTGGCCAACAATCCCATAAATCCCATGAAATCCAATAAAACACTTGTGCAAGTGGTTTGACGAATATTGGTGGAGGAGTTCTCTTGTGAACACCAACGTTTCTTTCCACCAATTTACTCAACCATGGCCGAGATAACCACCATTGCAAGACGGAAGGCTTTACTTGTTGTGGAAGTACCAGAGACGTTGCAGAACTCAACGCCGTCGTTTAGGGTTACCAATATCATCCAGAGGCGCACACAGCCTTCGGCTGTGATATATCATTTCGCGATTGCTCATTCGCGAGTGCCGCAAAGGATCCTGGGAGGGTTCAGACCATTATTAGTTGGACCATCTAACGCCATCCTGGGTATTTTGCGGTAGTGATATTAGATGGGGTGCAGTTATTAGTGCACACCTAGATGATTAGGGTGGTGGGATAAGCCCTGTGTTGGTTATGTGTTCTGTGTTTGTCAATAAAAAGGCAGTTCTCATAGTCGTGCGGTGTAAGGGGCGCAAGAACTGTAGTTCACATTTGAAACCCTGTTCCTTCCGAGAAGGAACCCTGTGGTTCCTTCTCCGACGCTACAATATTATATGATATAGATATCAACGAGCTCCATGAGTCGGCAAACTGCAACAATTATTTTCACCTCTGTATTGCAGTTCAATTATTTTACGCCGCAGGTTATGCGAGTATTCGCCCCTATTCGTGTGAATTCAAGCAGCGCCTTCATTTCTGGTGGGACCACAATTGAATTCAGTTTGTGCGACTAGTTCCGGGTAATTTGGGAAAATCTTAACTGTGAAATGCTTCAGGTGATGACGACTACATTTATTGCTCTCGCAGGGATTTGTTGAATAACCACTTTCATTTGATGCGTTGATATTTCACACTTGTGAAATAGTGTCATTTCCACACACATTACTACCTATAAATGTTTTTAATCTGCCAAATATGCCGGTTTTATGCCAGCCTTTTTCACGGCATGTTCCGCACGTTTACACTGACCGAGGTAATATGGGCATCTGTTTGTTTTTAGAAGAGGTGGGGACAATAACCATAAGCTTGAGTGTGGTTTGAAAAGTGCTGGGTACCCTTATGTAAGCTATTCATCCATTCAACGCTGCATTACAATATGCTCTACAGTGTATTGTCAGGTGTTGAAAATCCTATTCGAACAATAAAAGTTGAAAACCACAGTTTGTGTTTTGACTTGTTTTGCAAAACGGCGTTGGAAACACCAGGGTATTGGCTCGAGATATGCAATACTAATACACACAGGACAAAGAACATTGTTGGCAATTTAACACTTATCTTGACATCAACAAAGTTTACCAGACAAACAATGCCAGACTGTAAAGAGGGTACGAAATGAAACGAGGTACTGAGCATCAGCCTTTTGAAGACGAGCAAGGGCTGCTGGTAGCATATATGCTGCATTAAAAAAAAAAAAAAAAAAAAAAAAAAAAGCGCCCAGAGGAGAATTGCATCTGCCAAATCCTGACCACCAGTAAACACTCGCGAAGGACCAATGTAGACTTCACTCGTTAAAACATCATAAGAAAATTGCCCGCAAATAAAATCCCCTACAGTTTAAGATAATCACACAGGTTATGCGAGAACATATTTATGTCAGGATAGGCGTACCAGGCTCCAAGTCTAAAGTCACATATCTCAATCAGACAAAACAACTATAACCACATTGGCATAGCAATCGTACAGTATGTAACTACTAGCTGCAATCTATATGCATACTAGCTGGAGCACCAACCAGAATCGGAGCACCAACCAGAATCAGATCACAATGCTTAGGACCGTGGGTAACCTTTGGCCAGGTCATCACGAGCAAACAAAACCAGCAGCAAAGTTTACGTAAACCAATTTCTTACCTTATGTGGCCCTCCACATGCAGGCTAGATGATGTATCCATATCGTTATCCAGTGTCACAAACATGCTTTTTACAGGAAGCAAAATGACCGGCTATTTTTTTAATCAAAATGTCAATTTTGGCTGTCTCTCTTGAAACTTCTCCATTATAACGCTGTGAGCACACGCCCCTCCTCCCCCTCCCCCTTGCGATGACATTAAATATAATTTAACAAATTATACAAACAAAAGAGGCTTAAGTCGCAAGGCTATGTAAATGGATCCATAATGTCTAAGAGAAAAGCTGGAACCCATATAAGATCCTTTTTCAGCAGGCAAAAATGCGCTGTAATTGCAGAGAAACATACAAATCACCTTGTTTTACGATGTTTGATATTAACTCAGTTAACTGCTAGTTCTCATCTATTGCTAAGGTTAACGGTTAGCACTGCAGTAAGCTATACCGGCTTTAGCTACAGTCTATGCTTTGGCCAATACAAATTTCTGTCTTCCACTTTTATTGGTTGAGTGGAATACCTTTTGTACAGTAGCGATGGTTTATAGTGTTCCATATACATCTCAAGTTAATTCCATGATATTGCGTTAGCATTCGCTAGTACTAGAAGTCATAAAAGCTAGGCTAGGAAAGCTAGCCTTCCAAGTTCACGTTCTCTCAGGTCACAATGTTCGATCTGAATGCGCCACCATGGGAATGCACCGACTCCGCTGTCATTTTACGACGCCATGTTTCTACAGTGGCTGACAGTTGACAAATCAAACGACTAGATACCAATTTGCGTTTTTCACATGTTTGCAATCTGCGGATTAACCACTAGATGGCAGGTGTGCATGCTTTGAGGATGTCTTCGTGCGCGCCTATCGCATGATCTCGACGATTTCGGATGTGGGGATTTATTCGGTCGCAATTGGTTTGCACATTTTGGTGGGGACAAAATTTGTATTTTAAATAGTGATGGGGACATGTCCCCGTAATCGACGCCTATGCCGGCTTCTTTTCAACCCAATCGTTATCTAAGAGAAAGTACCTTTTCTTTACAAGGCTTTTATTAATTTATTTATTTTACAAGGCAAAATAAAGAATATGTTGGCGTTTTTTGCACTTGTAAATAGTTAATTTGTAGCCTACACTTAGATGTATACTCATTCTTGCATGCAAGGGTCTTGAATCGTAAAAAATAACATTCTCCAACTAACCAAGAAAACCGGCTCCTTGACGAAGGAGGATTATACCCCCTCGGTTTTACACAGGCAAGACAGTGAAATTGCAGGGCGTGCCAAGCAGCGACCGTACCGGCTTGGCAGTGTAAAAATGACTTATGATTCACCTCCTTTACGTTTGCTCTCCTCCTTTCAGTCCCTGCAGCGACTCAAGACATTTATGTAGCTCTTTATCACAGTCTCAAAGGGCCTCACAGGCCCCACATTATAGTAATAACTCTAACCCTCAGCCCTTGAATGACTTGTATGGAAACACTCCCCAGTCCCCCAGAGGGAAGACACCACGAGGAACCCAGAGGAGGGATCCTCTCTCCGGAAGGAGTGTAGAACGTGTGGGCAGACATATAATGGTAGCTATAAGGAATATTTTAACGTTTACCTTAGTGTGTGTATGTGTGTGTTTGTGTGTGTGTGTGTGTGTGTGTGTGTGTGTGTGTGTGTGTGTGTGTGTGTGTGTGTGTGTGTGTGTGTGTGTGTGTGTGTGTGTGTGTGTGTGTGTGTGCTCATTCTACTGTAAGTTTCAGACAAGCTTTCTGAATAATTCAGTTTTAGGTCTTGTTGCCATGGTTAAAGGTTGGTCGGACGACATGCTATCAGACATGTCCACACACACGCACACACACACACACACACGCACACACACACACACACACACACACACACACACACACACACACACACACACACACACACACACACACACACACACATACATTCTCTCTGTATGTGTGTTTTTTGAAGTTTTTTGAAGTTGAAGCAACCGTTAAAAAAAAAAAGTGCATGTACCCATCATATGCAATGATCTTAAACGTGCATTGACTAACTGCTGTGACGACGAGTAGGGGAAGCAAAAATTTAGCAAAATCGTCCTGTGACGAGACGTTGAAGTCTGCCTTCAGAGGCCGGACATTTCTGGACTTTTGGATGCAGCGACGCAGCGAATATCCAGCGCTTTCAGACAAGGCTGTGCGCTTTCTCATTCCACTCGCGACCAGGCTTCTCTTGGTCGCAAATGGTCGCAAATAAGAGCGATGACTACTGTCATGTCATCGCTCTTAATTTATCCCAAAAAACGCAGCTGATCGGACGCATCACACGATTCGGAGGCATGCATCACATTTAAGGATTTTAAAAACTGATTCTGATTTTTTCAGAAATGCATTCGGAAGAGAAGGGAGACTAGCGTTGCTCACGGGTTGGAATGAAAGGGAGAAAAGGGGACAGAGTTGCCTGCGGAAGCGATGTCTGAGATGCAGAGACTGCTTCACGCTATCAGTGTCAGTTTCGTACGGTGTGGAATGAAAGCTTGTGAAGGCACTATTGCGCAAGTACGCCTGCGTGCTTGCACAATAGCATACTGCCCGAGAAGGCAGTATCGCTGTCAAATCTGTCCCTGGGAAAAGTAACGTTGCTTGCGCCGAATTGAAAAAGGAAACCGCTATAATGAAATAGAGGTAATATTTCCACATTAATTGATAAAATAACAGGGGATGGGAAGGGGGGATGGCTGTTTCAGAAGGGGGATGATTTTGATCATTTTAATTCCAAAGGGGGATGCCATCCCCCCTCATCTCGAGTGCTGAGCAGGTTGGATACTGAACCAAGTCTGAGGCTAAAGCTTACCTCAATCGACCCAGACATCACACCCCTCTCACTAAGCATGATAGGCCTAATTTTCAATGTGTGCCTGAGTACATTCTCCTTCAAACCTAAACATAGTTTATATTCTGACCTTATGGCACTTACTGCAGTATTTTTTAATACTGAATACGTTTTTTTTCTATGATACGCTTGTTCTTACTCATGATAGTTTGATTACAGTGTTTTCGCAGTACACATGATTTCTCTCTTTGCTGTGCATGATTGCTTATTATAACAGGATTGTTTGACTCCAGTATTTAAATATTCATGTTCAATTCTTTGAATGTTTTGATGCAGTACAATTTACCTCACATGATTGGTTGACTGCAGTTGTTAAAATTAATATTCAGTGCTGTGAATGCTTTAATGCCGTATACTTGTTAATAACCTCACTAGATTGACTGGTATGTTATATGCCAGATGATATCCCCATTTGCTGGGTAGCATTATTGAAGCAGTTGTTCAATTGTTAGTATTATCCCGTTGCAAGTGTTTAAATACAATACATGAGTTATAGACAGGTTGCTTCAGTCAAGTAAAGTTATGTGAATAATAAATCATATTATTAATATTAATGCCTTCTGTGTAAACTATAGGCCTACGCACTTGATTTTAATTCCGGTGGTACTTGGAGAGCCAACTCATTTCTAAGGTGGTACTCATGGTAAAAAGTTTGAGAACCACTGCTCTAGGTTAAGGGATGTCCTCAGCTATTTCTCGAATGAATAAATGTTCATCCCTCTTCTGTTTAGCAGGCCAGAGACAGAAAGACAACAGTCTGTTTTGAAACAGCTCAGTCTAAAGTGTGTGTGTGTGTGTGTGTGTGTGTGTGTGTGTGTGTGTGTGTGTGTGTGTGTGTGTGTGTGTGTGTGTGTGTGTGTGTGTGTGTGTGTGTGTGTGTGTGTGTGTGTGTGTGCGTGTGTGTGCGTGTGTGTCGGCAGCAGCTGAGCATTCATAGGGAGGGAGGGAGGACCCAATGCCATGGGGAGAAAGGAAAGGGGGAGAGAAAAGGGAAATCCTAAATTGTATGGGGGCCAGAATAGGTAACGAGTGAGCAAGAAGAGAAGGAGTGGAAAAGGTTGTGAAGCGCAGAGAAAACCAACATTTGTGTGTGTGTGTGTGTGTGTGTGTGTGTGTGTGTGTGTGTGTGTGTGTGTGTGTGTGTGTGTGTGTGTGTGTGTGTGTGTGTGTGTGTGTGTGTGTGTGTGTGTGTGCGCGCGCGTGCGTGCGCGTGACCACGTAACGTCGAATTCGCAAGGCTCGCGCACGTATCTCCCGGCACGAGGAGGACAGTGTTGCCAGATTGGGGCAGATTTCCCGCACAATCTGGCAACCCTTGAGGAGGAAAGAGCCGAAGAAAGGAGCCATCCGCGCGTGTGATTTGTCTTTGTAGAGCCGACTCGGTGAACGTCTCGCGTCGGGAACTTTGTTGGCTTTTCTGCATGAAGTCGAGTCAGCATTCCTTCAACTCGAATGCACTAAGATTGCAAATTAAATCCGTTTTTGTTCGTCCTTTTTGTTTTTGAAAAGGGGACGGATGCCATGTCCATTTGGTTTTGGATTTAAACCAAAGGTCTAACTGGGACCACAAAAGACCGTCCACACACAACAGGTCTACAACTCGCTCCTCTTTGTATTTTCAGCCGTTAACAGGGATTTCTTAGTTTTTTTTATATACTTGACCTATCATGGCTGCTGTGACAAGCCCAGAGACGAGCCCGCAACCCCGGGTATATTTCCAGACGCCGACCGGCACCACGGAAGAACCGGAGACACCGGTCCGTAAGCAGGGACGCGTCACGGTCAAATACGACCGAAAGGAGCTCCGGAAGAGACTGAACCTGGAGGAATGGATTATCGATCAGCTCACGGACCTCTACGACTGTGAGGTAAGATTCTGAGAATAACCGGGCCTCACCAAAAAAATTAATAACCGATCGATCGCATGGATCCACCGTCTCGCTAAGTAAAAGGGGCTGCCGATTATAATCGATCCGTTTATAAGCGGCCGTTTACATTGATAGTCCTTTTCAGCATTCAGTGTGAATTAATAGCGTCTGAAAAAAAAACAACGTTGTTGCTTTTTGGCCTAGTGAGGTTTGATCTCGTTCATGGGCCACATGCAAGAAACACTCCAGCCAGAAAGCACAAATATAGGGAATTAAAATATTGTGTTGGGGTTTACCTGCAGATTTGCAGCACAATGTGCTCATACATATGATTTCTTCCTTCAGCAGAACTTAATTTCCTTCTTCCAAGTGGTATAGTTATATCCTATGCTATATATATATATATATATATATATATCCCTTAAAGCTGTAATTATAGGGTAAAAACGTTTTGACCGTACACTGCTCCAAACTAGCGATGTTGAACGCCCTGTTCACACCGCTAGCCTCAAACTATCCGCGGGGACGCGGCAACGAGGGGTGGGCGGCAGTTGCAGCGGCGGCGTCAGGCGGCGGTAAGCCCGCTAGCTCGAGTCGGCTACTTATCTGGCGGTGACCCATATTCTATTCCTAGCGCCCAGCGAAGACACAGCTACTAAAGGGTTGTATAGTAGTGGAGCTCTCGGTAGGCTAGGGTGGGGGTAAAAGGGAGTCCAACTCAACTAGAGAGGACGGGAATTGGAATGAGTGACGCAGACAAATGTCGGTTGGGAAGACGATGCACGTGCTTGGTAATGGCAGGACTGTGTGCACATCCACACCTGGTGAAGATTATACCCAGCTCTTCCACATTCTGCCTCATTTAACGACTCAAACCCACCAGCAATTAAATCGGTTCAGGCAGGGATTCGCTGTCTGAATTTATCTGACTAGCCGATACATTCCTTAAGGGCCTCTGATGCAACATCAACGATAAATGTCTGAAAAGTTGGATCATTGATATCAACAGATTTGCATTCCCCATTGGTCCGATCTGGGATTTTTGCTGGAACAGAACATGCATATGAAGCAATAAGAGGCTATCCGAAAATAGTCGAGAATAGAGTTTCCCATTCAAGCCCTAACCCGGAAAGGGATTCATTGTCTTGTTTCGTTATAACTGAAATGTTTCATATAAAGGCCTTAGCAATAGGCCTACTGCTAGCTCAATTAAGACCTCCACTCCCACCTTCATATAAAAGTGTTTATTCTCTCGTTTTTAGCGCAAGGTCGGGGCATCTCACCCACTCTGGGGTTTGAATGCCACATGTAAATGGGCCGTCTATACCGATGTAGGCTCGAGAACAATGAGCTCACAGGGCCACCCTGCTGGGATTCAAATGCCATCGGAGGTAATTTGAATAAAGTAGGACATTTTCTTTTGTTTTCACACGGGTGAAATGTGATATTTTTTTTCTTTAAGAGACCGTTCCCAATACAGGCTGATGTTTTTGTTTCGGTGAAATGTATTCTCTCGCAACTGAAACTGGGTAGCAAAGATGAATAATGAATGCATCCTTCAGAAGGGGAATCCTGTGAACTGCCACTGCCCACAGAGTACCCCGTGGTGTCAAAGTTTAAGGAAGGAAAAGTCATTTGGCCAAACGCACTCCTACACGATGCAGTCATTCATTCTTCATTCACTCATTGTTTAACCTGTTCACACATTCACCTATTCATCCACTTTTTAAATGTGGTTATTCATTCGTTATTATCAGTTATTAATTTAGGCTTTGCTTGTTTGCATATAGACTATGCGTTATTGCATCAAATGCCTATTTTTGTTGTTGTTTTTTTTAATTCGTCCCGAAAGTCTCCAAAAGATGGAGGTCTAGACCGCAGACAGATGGCGGCCATTTCTCACAATGGGATCACCTGGCGACTCATGTCGCTCTTGAGAAGGAATGATGTAATTATTTATACCCTAAACCGACAGGAGTTTTGTCCCTCACTTCCCTTAATCAGTAATTGTCTTGTCAAACACACATGGACATGACTAATACACACACACACACACACACACACACACACACACACACACACTCACACTCACACTCACACTCACACTCACACTCACACTCACACTCACACTCACACTCACACTCTCACTCACTCACTCTATACTCTATTATTATTTAAACCCCAATTCTGCCGCTTCGGATGACAGAGATTACTGCAGGCTTGTTCTCGTTGAGCCATTTCTGCCGTATTAAGTCTGTGTTAGCAGGGAACCTCTTTGTTTTCAGACAACACAATGCTTGGGATTCTCTCTAATGTGTTCTCTGCTGTTTCCCGTTCTCTCGCTCTATGTCTCTCTTTCTGTCTCTCTCTGCCTCTCATCATCTCTCTCTGTCTGTCTGTCTCCATTTCTCTGTTTCTCTGTGTCTCTCTCCCTTATTTTGTGTGTTTAATGTGCCTCCGGCAACAATCCATATCTCTGCTCTTTATTTTCTTTGTTCAGCCGTGCACTATAACAATGTGCATGCACATCTTCTGTCTACCTCTACACCACACAATGGGCCTTCGTATGATATTTTAAGGTAAACCTAGAATCGTTCAAGTTGAGTGAGAGAGAGACTTCGTAGACAACTGGTGAAATGTGTGTGCTTTAGTGTAAAGTGATATGGGCCTTGCTGGTTCCCAGCGTAAGATGAAGGAGAAGGTGGTGTTTCCTAATTGAGACATTTCTAGATGTTGTTGTTGTGTCACAGAGTAATTACAATTATAACTAATCTTATTGAATATGTGAATTGTGCATATATTTATCGACAGTCCGTCCACAGTCGGTCAGTTGGTCATTATTCTAACTTGGTTGTATCTCTGTTCCATTGTGCATGTTCAATATGATACTTACACTGATATGGTCACTGATTCTTCTTTTGGAATCAGGCAATACATCGTCCTCCCTGTTTCATGATTTTGTTAATATTAGGTTAGATGTTTTGGAGGAAGAAATTCAGACCCCTCTACCGTTGTCTTGTAAATAAACACTCTTCTGCCCATCATCTCCATGGCAACAGGCTGGTTTAATGTTTATAAGTTGACACAGTCTTTCACTGCAGTTCTTTTGATATTATAACAGCCTTTTTTTATAGATACACTCTTTATTCAACCTTTTAGAAAAAAATAAAAAAACAGCTCGAGTCCTGCGTTATTATGAAGGAGATTCCCCCACCTCACCGACACTGAACGTGAATCCACGATTAAAGAATGAATTTAATTAAACATTTGGGGGTACAACAGCAAAATCTGTTGCCATGCTTCCTGCCATGGTTGTGACACACACACACACACACACACACACACACACACACACACACACACACACACACACACACACACACACACACACACACACACACACACACACACACACAGTCGATGGAGGGAGGGGACTAGGGTTTGGGCTGTGCATCAGGGAAGAGGTGTGATTGGCCAGCTGTAGAAGGACAAAATAGCAGAAACGTATGTGTGTGTTTGTGAATCAGGATGTAACGTGTTGGGCTAACACAAGGTCTATAGGTAGAGTTTCTGTTATTGACTATCATCATTTAAGACCTATATGATGTTTCCTTAAGTTTCTCGAACGTACTCGACTATTCCGAACAATGCTAGGGACCCTTAGATGAGTAGTAAATGTTGTCATTGTGTCCGATAGTGTTCTGGGTAAGAATGGTTGGGCTCTGTGTAATCTGTATGTGTGCCATATCCATGATGCACTGCACACCCGACGTTGATAAAAAAAAAAAGAAAATGATTTCGTCTTTTACAAGTCTTATCGACAAATCAATTAGGGCAGTTCTTAGGCCCTGATCAATAATCCACAAGATCATTCGCCTGTCAAAAACGATGTTGTAGTAACGCCAACTGGATCCGATTGTTGTGAGCTCCTGGTACATATAGTGAGGTACCCTCTTCTATAACTCACCTTTAAAAATCTGTAATGATACTCCATCTTATGAATTAATTAATCGATGACCAATGAATCCTGCTATTGATTCATGGATGGCTCACTACGGTGTTATAGACATTTGCTTTATGAGCAGCTAGCAGTCTTGACTCGGGGGGGGGGGGGAGTGGGGGTTAAAGTTAGTGCGCGGTGGTTGTCGGGAGATAAGTGAAGTGCTCTCCTTCTGACCCAAGTGTATTTATTGTGCCTGCACAAGGGCCGACACGTTGTCTTAAAACTCTCACACACAATGGAGGGAAGTAGTGATCAAGGGCCAAATAAAGTGTGTGTGGATGTGTGTGTGTGTGTGTGTGTGTGTGTGTGTGTGTGTGTGTGTGTGTGTGTGTGACGTGTGTGTGTGTGTGTGTGTGTGTGTGTGTGTGTGTGTGTGTGTGTGTGTGACGTGTGTGTGTGTGTGTGTGTGTGTGTGTGTGTGTGTGTGAGAGGGTATTTAGGGAACCTTCGGATCATGGGTTGTTTTGGCCATTTTTGTAAACCTCAGACCCCAAAGACAACATTCCAGTGTGTGTGCGTGTTTGTGTATGCGCGCACACACACAGGAAGCCAAAGACGGCCTCCTACAAAGATCGTTTGTTGCACAGCAGGGATGAAAGACTGGCGTTGTCTGGAACCCACCCTTACACACATACAGATACACACACACAAACACATGGTCACAGAGAAGCATCCTGGCTGAGTATGGGGTGAGTCAGCAATACATTACATATTCTACTGCCCTACTGACACAGAGAGAGAGACAGGGAGAAAGGGAGAGAGACATAGACTTTGACTGGATATCCAAGTTCAGATTCTAAGTTGTGTCCGTCAGTCAATCATTCTGTTTCAGTCATTCTAGAATGGGTTGTCTGAGGGTTCTGATCGCAACTGACGCGCGACCATGCACATGTTAGATCTGGATCATTCTTCAGAGTATCGTGAAGTCTTATGGAGGATAATATTAAGCAAAATCCTCCATATTGGCATCCATTTTGGATTCCACCACCAAGCTAGCTGGCTAGTTCAAGCCAACAGTTGGACGACTTAATTCAGTTGCATTACGTTGGGCTTTCCCTCTAATCTAAAAGTGTTGTTGGAAGGGAACAACCTATGAAATCGTGGAAATCTTTGGCAGCGAAACAGAAGTAGTACCATGTCGAGTATTTCAAAATGGGGAATAAGCCCGAACTTGAAGGACCTGCAGAGACGACACCCCCTCCCTTGCTAACATGGTGTCGGTGGTTTGATTCCCAAACGTGTTCAAACCTGTTTTCTCTGGATCAACAGGGTGCTTTTAATCCATTAAACTGACTGAACGGGGTCCTGTAGACCATATAAACGGACATAGCCGTGTCTAGGCCTAAAAAAAAAAAAAGTTTGGTTCCTGTTGGTTGTCAGTTGAGGTCATGGGTAGGTAGGGAATTTTTTTTATTTTTTTATTTTATTTTTTCCAGCGGCAGCGAATGATAGGTAGGTTGTTTTCATTTAAAAACGAGAAAATTCGCTCATCCTTGTACAGAATGAAGAGGTGCTGTACCAAAACGTAATCATAGTTTGCATAAAAATTATTATTATTATTATTTTTTTTATTTTTTTTATAAAGCTCATGAAATAATTTGGGTCGCACATAAATTGACAGGGTCGGTCGGAAACCGGAACCAAACAAAAAAATTTTTAGGCCCTATAAACTGAATATAACAATGTGTGTGCTCCCTATGGTGGGCGTGTATCAACAGTGTTTGGGTGAGGGAGAGCGAGAGAGGGATGACTTGGGAGTGGGGCGAGCGAAACAGGAAGTGAATAAGCTGGCGAAAAGAAAGAAAGAGGGCGAGAAAGAGGAGTGAGGGCGACGTGAGTCAACACGTGGAATGTTATGCTCCATCTGTCACAGGAAGAGTGTGTTTATAAAATAAATGGACACACAGCAGGCAGACACACCACTTTCTAACAAGTCCGCTTTTTGCACGCATACTATTTCACACCTATTCCCCAAACAATGTGTTGCTCTATTTATGGTGAGGTGTCTGTGTGTGTGTGTGTGTGTTTTTAAATAGATCTAAAATGAATTTTTTTTCCCACTTAAATCGACCTAAAGATTTGATTCTTCGTCTTTGACGTCATCAGTTTTTTTTTAAATTATTTTATTGTATTGTCTGATTATTTTTCCAAAACGAGACAACATTTTTTTAAGCTGATTTACTGGAAAGGAATATTGGCTTTGATATCAAATCCCAAGTCAAGCATGATACAACCGTTTTGCTGTTTGAACACAGTTCAAAGACGACACTATATTCTCTTTGGTGAACAATAGGGAAGGTATTAACGGGAGCGGGACATGACTAATAAAGATATAGGGCACACACGACAGTATGGTAAGATGTGTTCTTGTGTTTGTTGGCAATTCATGAACTTCTTAAACATTCAAATATTACAGCCGTTCATGTAGTTCTATTGCAGTGCCGATATATACAGTATATCAGCCTGCCGATATTATCAGCCGATATTTGCGTTTCTTACATGTATCGGCATCGGCCGATTCATTTATTTTTTCCCCGCAGATTTTTCTTTTTCTTTCTTCTAGAAATGCAGTATCAGCTCCAAATATCGGCTCAAGAAAATCAGTAATGGCGTATTAGTCATCGGCTAAGGCTGAAAAATCTATATTGGTCGTTCCCTAGTGATGATACAACCCCAGTGGCGGCAAAAAAAATTAACATGACGACGTGTGATTAAACATTAGGGATCGTATTAAAGAATCACAATGGGTCATAAAAGTAGAAGGTACACAAGAGGGGTTTTGTGTGTGTGTGTGTGTGTGTGTGTGTGTGTGTGTGTGTGTGTGTGTGTGTGTGTGTGTGTGTGTGTGTGTGTGTGTGTGTGTGTGTGTGTGTGTGTGTGTGTGTGTGTGTTGGCCTGTCTGTATGTGTGTGGTTGTCTCTCTGATTCTCTGCGGCCCGGCACCCTGTCATGTGTCACTCTGAAGGCAGTGGTCACCGGCGAATCAAATTACCCAATCAGGTAGCTTCAACTGACAGGCTACCATGGGTCATGCCCTGATTATAACCAGAGTAACTGACGAGGCCATCTCCCGCAGTCTGTGATGCCCGGGCATTCTCAATACACATAAAGCATATGCTAACCAACTGCCAATTTACAAATTACAGCAGAAGCTAACTATTGTCATTATTGATTTATCGCTAATAATTTGATATGGTAAAACATTAATTATGCAGTTCCTCCTCATTCATTCATAACTAATTTTATAAGAAGTTATAAACAATATTTGTAGCACTTGTTATTGAAGTATTGAATTTCCCATTGGGTATGAGTAAAGAACAGGTCCCTACTCCAGACGAAATGCCGTGTTGGGACCGGATATTTCCTGATAAGCCCTCGATTGGCTCTTCAGTCTGCCCGTCTGCTTGACTCCCTCCCTCCATTGGATACGGTCGTGATAAGGGGTGGAGCTGAAGGATGGTCTTCCCATCCATAAGCGCGACTGTCAGACCCCAAGCATGTGGTATCAGCTGCTGGCCCCTTGTGTTCACCCCCCCCCCCCCCCCCACACCCTTTGTGAGACTACAGTAGTTAATCTGTGCATGGGGGGGGACAACCATCTCTCTCATCTCTTAAGGTCGGTTCTCCTCTTCCCCTCTGGTGTTGGGGGAGTCAGTTCCCCAGGCCCAGCCGGTGTTTAGAACCAAGGCGGACTCTGGGGGAATGAGGCCCACGGTGGTTGTAGCAGAGGCCAGCTCCCCCGCCGGGAGTACATGGGAGTATGTTAAACCAGGGGCGGTGTCTGCCAGAGCTAGGGACTTAGTGGTTTATCGATGCTGTCATTGACGTGGTGTGTGTGTGTGCGTGCGTGCGTGCGTGCGTGCGTGCGTGCATGCGTGCGTACGCGTGTGTGTGCATGCGTGCGTGTCCAAACAGAACGTTTCTGGGTTTGATCCCCCACTGTCTATAATCAAACCTGTTGGCTTCCTCGAGCTAGATGACCCCACGACCCCTCCCTTTTCCTTATTGACCCGATCCAAACTCACAGTATGTCATTTTGGATAAATGTCGGACATGTTTAGTCACGGATAAATCTCTACACTCGTCTTGACATGTTTTATTGGAGGTGAGCGCCAGAAAGAGAGGGAGGGTGAGAGAGCTCAGAAAGAACCCATATTGGAGTGAGACTCTCCTTTACCACGTCACCTGTGGTTGGCCGGCCAACTGTGTGAGATTGGCAACGGAGCCGGCAGTTGCTTAGCAACGGTCACGTGCGCGGAATAGCCGACCGTGGAAAAAGTCAGTTGGCTCCAACTCATCTCATTAGAGTAAAGTTGATTGTTATTATCACGCTGGGGCTTTTAAAACGAAAAGCCTTTTCTGTACATCGAACGAGACCGCTGTCAAACCTATGCTTGCTCGGGACGTGCTCCATCTCCGTGGCGACGCTTGTCAGATTTATTCATCATCATTAATGCAAACCACCGGACCGGTTGGTCTTCTGCCACTTGGGGTTCCAAGCAGACGAGTCGCTACACATTTGCTGCTCATCTGGGGGTACAATCTGAATCTTTCACGTGTGTTTTGTTGTACGCAATAGTGCTTCAGTTTATCACACACACCAGCAAGCCACATGGTTCTTGAAGAAGAAAAATCTGGACAATTTTAAATGATGTCTCAAACAATGGTTCAGATATAGAATCGCAGAAACGGCAAAAACGTTTATTTTACTTTGAAGGCCTAGTTTCGCACAAAAAAGCGTTAAATACATGAAGCCTGATTTAATGTTACACCGACGGCGGCCATCAGACAAGATGTTTGCACTGACGTTGACTCCCAGTATAGCCCTCATCTGTCCTGCACAAACCAACCAACACACACACACACACACACACACACACACACACACACACACACACACACACACACACACACACACACACACACACACACACACACACGAACGACTGTGTCTCCGTCAGATGTATTATGTTAATGTCCTCCACGGTGTTAATATCACTTACAGTAATCCCCCCCGCACACACACCATCACTCTCGCCTTGCCTTTTAACCAAGCCCGCGAAGAGCTCGTGGAGGGGTTGCCATGGAAATGGCAATTAGCCTTCCCCTATCGAAGTGAGCAGGAAGGAACGCACTGCCATGTTTGGGTGGATGTGCGTATGCAAAATCAGCATTGTATCGACCTTGATTATAAGCTGCTGATGCATTTGCCCTCTTTCTTTCCCTCTTCTGCTTTGTCTTTCTCTTTCTTTCTTTCCCTCTTCTAGTCTTTCTCTTTCTATGCATCCCAATATATAACACAAAAAACTTTATAAACGTTACAATGGTTAGACCAACAGCCATCATTCCTGTGGACCATTGCTAATGCTTTAGATAACCAGTCTTTTATATAAGTAGGTAGTCGTTCCTTGTATACTAAGTTAATAAGTGGCCCGATGTTTGTCAGAGTGGTTGAGCCTTCATCACTGCCAACCTGGCCCTAGTAAACCATCCAATAGGGCATGTACATCCTGACGTGAGAACGCAATGACCACCTCCATTTCGGTATAGAAGTATATGAATGTTAATGGGACTACCTGATGGTGGTTTGGACATGGTTTCGTAAGTAATCATAAAATGATTTATCATTATTGGGTGACATTGTTCTGATGCGAGACTTGGCAAAACAACATTTTGGTTAGCCTAGGATACGTTATATTAATGTTTATTTATTATTCTACATTATAACAACTCTCTTGAGTTTTCAGCAAAAAAAAAATCCCATGATGCAGTGGGGTGGGTATCGCCAACCACCTCGCGATACGATACGCATCCCGATACAGGGGTCGCGATACGATATGTATCGCGATACATGCGATACATACGTATACGATACGTATCCCGATATTTTAGGCTTATAACACAACATTTTTGCCTGTAACTCCTTGACAGTACATCATAAAATATTTGTCACCTCATGTGGATTCTACAGAGACTCTGCTTTCAAATTATACCATCAACTGGATGATGGGTCAAAGTATGCAGGCAGGCACAGGAACCAAGTAGACGCTGTACAAAGAAACAGACATATGTAACCAAATATAGTTTTTTTTTTATTTTGCAGTAGACCAACAAGTACTCTCTAGTAGTGCATGTAAACACATTCACAAGGAAGTGGTGCAGAAATAAAGCTGCCTTTAAAAATAAGTAAACTTAAAACATAGCCTTTACAACAAGGCCGTAGTGTGAAAAGACTGGGTTGCCCTCGACGTCCACACGTCACACGTAATGGCTACTCTGCTTGCTTCTGAAATGGAATCGATAACGTGTCGTTTTACCTCATCATACAGGCGAGGCACAGCGGTTTCAGTGATGAAGCGACGAGTCGGAATAGTGTAGCGAGGTTCACATTCAGCGATTAGCGCCCGGAAGCCTTCATTCTCAACCGAGCTGTACGGACGCAAGTCCTTACATATGTATGACACAAGAGCGTCGGTGATTTTCTTCGCCTTTGGTGAAGTTGTAGGGAATTTAGCTTGCAACCCCGCCGTCAGACTAGCTTGTGTCCCTGTGGCTGTAGCATTTACCGGGGTTTCCGAGATGCCAACGTGATGCCTCGTCATGTGCAGATGGAGGTTTGTTGTGTTGCCAGAGTACTTAACTTTTTGCCCGCAGTGTTTGCAGACGGCGTGTGTCATGTCCAGCTCTTTTTTTTCATTTTTGTGGAATCCAAAATGCTCCCAAACGCGAGCTTTCAACTTTACTGGGGGCGAAAATATTTTTTCCCTACTGCCTTCCTCCATGTTAGTTTTGTCTGAAGCGGCTGGAGGTCACACTTATTCTATTGTCAGCAGCGCTGCCGCCTAGTTCTACAGCGCTACCGCCGTGTGGCCGAAATGCACATAGCAAGGAGCAAATGTCATGCAGTTTCATGAATTTGATTAGCGGTAGGGATTTGTTGCACGTGAAGTATCGATACTGACGCCTCCGTATCGATACACGCATCGTAAAGAGGCCCGCGACGATGTATCCCCGTATCGATATTTTGAACACACCCCTATGATGCACTCTGATGTAGAAACCCTAGGAGTTGACTGATGGGCCAGGAACGTTTGAGTGTGTAAAACGGCCAAATGTGACAACATGCTAATCCATTGTAATCCTACTTAATGTCTTCCTTGTCACCCTGATCTGCTCCTAATCTCCTCATTCACGCCTTATTGTTGTGGTAATCACTCAATGTTTACATGCATGTGCACTGCAGACAAATCTCTGAGGACTTTTAGAGTATCTCTCACTTTGTCTGACCATGTATATCTCTCTCTTTCTCTCTCTCTGTCTCTGTCTTTCACTCACTCGCTCACTCACTTCAGTTCACATTCATCATGGTTCATGGCGATGTGTGAGACTGTGAACAATTGGGAAATATCACCAGTGTGTTTGAGAGAGACCTAGCATAACCTCTGGTGTATATTATAGGAGATGGAGTAAGAGGAGATGGTGGTGTGAGGGCCGGGGGGGGGACACTCCTAGAAGTGGAGGCTTGTTGCTAGCCCACCAACCCTCTGGGAGATGGCTCGCCTACTAGCGAACCCTTGGTGACCAGGTGTGTCGCGCCAGATGAGACTCTGCCAAAGACACCAATTCGCCTCTAGGGAGGAGCCATTGAACCCAAAGCGATTTAAACATATTGTCCATGATGTGTATGTTGTGAACGTTATTGTCTACACTACTGCAGAATACAGTTTTTCATTTTGTCCTCCCAGAAATCAGTTTGGGTGTGTAGATATTTGTGCTGTGCTGCTACAAAACTACTCCTCAACCAAGCTATGTTCATGCTATAAATACTCAGCGCTCTCTCGATTCGGTTTTAGTGGAAACATTTAAACACTAACCGCACTTAACATTGTGCTCCAGTATTGATTGTACGCCGCTCGTTCTCGGTCTGGATAACAGCGTCTGCTAAGAATAACTAAACGCTGGTATCAGAGCCCCCGTTTAACTGGAGTTCATGTCCGCGACGCTACTGCTATAAGGTTGTGATAACATGACTGGTATCCATGGAGACAAAAGCAGGCTCCAGACCATAATAATACACAAGCAAGGCCAGGAACAGAGGACTCCATCATCATCCTCCTCCTCATCATCTTACTGGCTTTCTTTCCTTTATTTTTCCGACCAAGGAGCCCTGAACATGCAACCTGGAAAACCCTGGAATTAAACACTTTTCCAGTTGTGGAGTACATCGGAAAATTTTTTAGAAAATGAAAAAAATGGCCCTTGCTCTGGAAAACCCAAGGAAGATATTGAGTAGTGTTTTTGGACCCATTCAGATCGGTTGCACATCTAGGCGTTTATCAGCACACTAACGGCTTAGTGAGCGTAATCCAAAATTCAACTCGCTTTTACTTTTCGATGCACATTCCTATCACATGCTCCTGCACCATATATAAACACAGTCAGTGTACACTCTATCCCTCCCCTCTCTCTCAGCCGTGGGAACTTGCGAAGGGGAATACTCTGAGTGGGAGGCGGCCTGTAGAATGTTCCGGTCATATTAATACGGCGAGAGAATGCTGCCTTCATGGCCTTGTAAAATACGGCACCGCTGCCCTCGCTGTTACGTAGCGCAAACAACGCAGGACACAGCCCGCCTGATTAAACACTGTGTGTGTGTGTGTGTGTGTGTGTGTGTGTGTGTGTGTGTGTGTGTGTGTGTGTGTGTGTGTGTGTGTGTGTGTGTGTGTGTGTGTGTGTGTGTGTGTGTGTGTGTGTGTGTGTGTGTGTGTGTGTGAGACACGAGGCCTAGCGTCAGAGTTGGAGCAGATGCATAGATGGAGTGTAGCGGGTTTAAACAGGATTGTTTTATCTTATTCCAGGAAGGAAATGCTTCTATCTGATTAGATGGGCTAGAGAGAGACGCAGAGACACACACGCTCACACAGCCACACACACTCGCTGGATTAAATGTGTGCTGTATTGATTGCTATCGACGTAACGTCGTGTGGTTTGTGCTCGTTGTTGACTTTTTCATTAGGCTGCTCAGTGCACACACACGAGCGCGTACGCACGCACGCACACAAATTTGTGTGTACGACTATCTCCCAGGGTCAGGTGACCAAACAGGAAGTGGCCTGCTGCTATTCTGGAATGTTAACTCATCCAGACCTCTCTAGGCAACACTCATGTAAGCTCCCATCTCCCTCCCCCTCCCCCTCCCACCGCTCTTACCTAACCCTCCCCCGCTTCCTCACAGAGGTAACCACAGAAGAAGAAGAAGTCCTGTGCGTGTGTGTGTGCGTGTTAAAAGATTCCCAGCCACCACGAGTCTAGTTCTATAGGGGTTAGATCCCCTTGTTTCTTTCTACTAGGGTCATTTAACAGACACATTCATCCAGAGGGAGCTGCGTCGTGGATACAGGTAGGCGGTCGCAGGTGGGGTCCAGGGGTCGTCCTGCTCCATGCCCACAGGTTAGGCCGCGCACGTTAGGGGGATCGAACGCAGAGCCTTTGGGCGCGGAGTCAAACACTGGACTGTGGTTCTTCTGCTCTCTCCATGTCTTGAGCGCAACGTGAGAGCGTTGGACCGTGAGCTGTAAAGTGAACCGCAGATCGACTGGAGGAAGGATTCTTCCGTCTCTCGTGGGCGCATCAGACCTGTGTGTGTCTGTGTGTGTGTCTGTGTCTGTGTCTGTGTGTGTGTGTGTGTGTGTGTGTGTGTGTCTGTGTGTGTGCAGTCGTGTGTGTGGGCCTCAACCCGGGGAGACGTGCTGCCACCCTTGGGGAGCCTTTCTGAGAGCGATGTTCAGGGGCTGTGGAGTGACTGACTGTAGAACCACAACAAAGGAACAAAGCACTTCTCCAGACCTAGAATAGACGACATGGTACACACACACACACACACACTCACACACACACACACACACACACACACACACACACACACACACACACACACACGAGTCAGGCAGGTGGGGGGGATATGGGGGAGTGTGTGGGGTCTTTGTTCCACGCCACAGCGATTACTTTTCCTTCCTTTTCCTCTTCCTCCCAGACGCACACACACTTAACTCACTCTCTTTTGAAAGCGTTAGTAACATTTGAACGGCCATCCACTGGATTAATTCCTTATTGATTTCCATCAAGAATGAAAAACATTGGCGCAGCCTTGGCATTTCAAGTGACACGTTCCCCCCAAGTACACACACGCATACCGACCACCACACACCACCACATCAACAACGGTGAACAACGAATCAGGACAATTAAAATGATCATCTAAGTTGGTTTCTTTGGGTTTTCCTTCCGTCCTACTCCTCTGTCAGACATGAGTACCAACTGCCCTCACTTTAGCTTTTACAACGGCCAGTTACCACGACAACCCCGTTACGAGTGATCTGGAAGGTCCTCGGATAGAAGCATGCTTGTTGCAGTGACACTAAGTCTTATTGTTGAATAAAAAGTGTAGTTTCAGACTACAGAGGAGACACAAAGACTCTGCTTTGTCGTTGTGTGCGTGTGTGTGTGTGTGTGTGTGTGTGTGTGTGTGTGTGTGTGTGTGTGTGTGTGTGTGTGTGAGGTTTCCAGTGTACTTCCCATTTCTGCAGAACATCGCTTGAGTCATTTCTGTTGTCATGGCGAGCGAGAGAGAGTGTGTGTGTGTGTGTGGTTTCCAGTGTACTTAACATTTCTGCAGAACATCGCTTCAATCGTTTCTGATGTCATGGCGAGAGAGGGTGTGCATGTGTGTGTGTGTGTGGGTGGGTGTGTTGTTGTGTGCGCAATATATACATGTGTGTTGTCGATGAAAGTCAGCAGTCTGCTTAGATCTTGTCCAGCTTTAATGTCACTGGCCTGCCTCAGTCAACCATAACACACACTCGCACAGACACACAAAGCAATAATTCCCCTCTTCCACTGGCAGATGCGCTTCGGACCCAGCACGCCTCAGCCCAGTAGTGAGGGTGCGGTATTAACAGCTCAGTTACGGCTCGCGTCTCCACCGCCAACAGTACTCTTGGGGTAGGGCGGGGTTTAAGCCGTATGGTGATAACCGCGGCAGCAACGTAATCATTGCGATCTCATAGCAGCCCGACACAGTGTAGCCTGCTAATAAATCGAAGGAAAAAGAAGAATGTGCATAATGAACAAAGAGCAACAATGTAGGACGTCCAAAAAGGACGGCTAACTTTTCCGCAACATTTTCTTCAATAAACGAAGCTTTTGCCGTTGTCCAGAAATACGTTGCGGGTACTGCGTTTGTTTGTTATTATCCCCCTGTCGCACAGAAGTTGTATTCTGTCGACCAATCAACGGACGGCTTGTGTAGCTCGAACTTGCCGGCACCCTTTCAGGCGCCTCAGCACCCCAACGGATGAGTACTGCGGGACGAATAACGCTCAATACGGCTCAGTCCGGATCACGGCCACTTTTGGCGGTGGAAACGGGACCCGTGCCGCACCTTTGCAGACTGAACCGACCCGCCCCCTCCGGGGGAAATGCGCCAGGAGGATGTAGAGACACAACTTGTCTCTAGTGTTTCCACACCCTGCCACTCGATCTGTGACCCAGAAGACTGGTTGAAGGCTCGGTGTCTGTACATCATGGGGGTCCCTCTGTCTGTCTGTGATAAGTGTGTCATTGTCTGTCCTTAAAGTCCACCCATGTGCTTTAACACAGCTAAATATACACACAGCTTAATGCCAGTGTGTGTGTGTGTTCCCCTTTTCTGATTTATTTCCACCCGAAAGGGTGGGTGGTGGTGTGTCTGTCAGTTACTGCTCCATTCTGCTGACAGTAAGTCTGGCTCTCACCTTTACTGTAAATCCTTTACTCTCTCACACACACACACACACACACACACACACACACACACACACACACACACACACACACACACACACACACACACACACACACACACACACACACATCCTGCACATTAAATCCTAATACTATTAAACTGAGCTCACCCCAAAGCTCTCCAGAACCCAACGAACACGCACATCACCACGGTAACGACCACCATCACCAGCAAGCAGCTCTCTCTATTAATGCAATTCTGTCCTGCTGAAGAGTTTCTCAGCAGTAATGAGATTGCTAAATTATTTTAGGTTAAACTTTACAATAAGGGTACATTCATTTAACATTAATTCACAAACAGTTATTACGCATTAAGTAACCATTAATTAACAGTTAACGAATGGTCTATTAATCAATTACCATTGGTGTTCATGTTTACCAATGATAATGTTAACTAAGGTATTCATTCATACATTATTTTGTAGATGATATTATTAAAGTTTCGTCTTGAGCCCTGTCCTGAAAGGGACTACACATCGTCCGGGACTGAGAAGTTTCACTGTAAACCGTTATTACGGATATAAACTCATTGATTGGCTCTCATAACAGCACCAAGCCTCACATGCTCTTTTCTTCAGTAGCAGCAAAGACGTGTTAACATGTGTGTTCGCTAGCGTGTCTCTAGTGTAGCTAGTGGGACACATCACTGTGGGACACTTCTTCAAACCAGACGAGAGGTTTACAAACTGCACTCTTGAGAGGCTGCAGTCTGGGTCACACCAGGTGTTAGACCAGATTAATAACACGCACAGTGGAATACACACAAGCACAGTTAACACACACACATATTGTGCAAGTTGAATCAAGCGAACATCGACAGAAAGACTTTGGCTCGTTTGAAAAGATGTGTATGCGTGAGTGTGTGTGTCTGTGTGTGTGTGTGTGTGTGTGTGTGTGTGTGAGTTGAAGTGGGGGGGGGGGGGTACTTGGGCAGGTGCAGAGACAGCTGGTCTGGGCTTCTCTAACTAAGGGGAGGATGAGAGAAAACCAGCGAGGGAGGAAGAGAGACTGAGAGTAAGGGGGAGGGAGAGAGAGTAATACTGGGGCACAGTTCAGCTGTTCAATACAAACTGAAGAGTGTGTGTGTGTGTGTGTGGGGGGGGGGGGGGGGGGGGTAGCCTGGGAATGTGAATGAGTTGCAGACATGCTTTTCGTTTAATTGAGGAGGAGGAGAAGGAGGCGTAGCAGGAAGTGATAATGAAGGTTAAAGGTCTAACACAAACACACACACACACACACACACACACACGCACACACTCACAAAATGGCACCACCACAGGAGCTGTTCAACTTGCCAAAATGATTTTCCACACAAACATGTGGATCCAATATGTAGGGTACTACTAGTTGGATCATGGGAGGGGGGGGGGGGGGGGAAGGAGAGAGAGACAGGAAGAGGGAAAGAAGGACGGGAGCTTATTTTCCATTGAAGTGACAAGAGCACACGAGACTAGAGAGAGAAACTCGGTTTCTTCCAGTGTCTATTTGGCCCAATCCCATTTCTACCCCTTACCCCTTCCCCCTCCCCCTTGTTTTGAAGGGGAAGGGGTAAGGGGTAGAAATGGGATTGGGCCTTAGTCCCAATCCCATTTCTACCCCTTACGCCTTCCCCTTACCCCTTCCCCTTAACCCTTCAAAACAAGGGGGAAGGGGAAGGGGAAGGGGAAGGGGTAAGGGGTAGAAATGGGATTGGGCCTAAGTCTCCCTTTAATTTGATTCACCCGACCGTACAACCCACGAGGGACGCTCCAACGACCAGCGGTGGATTCGGTCATGGGACCTCAAAGCGAGGGACGGCGAGCATGAGCAAAAGGGGTGAACGCTAAACGCTACAAAAGGTCTGCAGACAAAACATGGCTTGAGGAGCTTGAGGAGGGATTTGCGCGCCACACCTTTTTTAAAAAGGAAGGTTGGCAGTTGGCTAAATGGCAATAACGGCATGATCAACTAAACAACGAGTCAGCTGGAGGCCGTTGTTGCAGTTTATCCTTTGTGATAGTCAGCATTAAGAGATATAGCTTCATGTTAATATCAGTGCTGTGGTTAGGAGCGGCGTATGGCGTGAAGCTCGATAAAGTCATGGCTGACTTGTCACTGATGTCCATGTAACACTGATGCCCTATTATCTAGATGTGGATTTTATTTTTCCATCAACTCTTTTCTTCAGAGACAGGTTTAAAGTCGACTTGTGTGTTAGCTAGCGTGTCTATAGTGTGGCTATTGGTACAGATCACTGTGGGACACTTCTTTAAACCAGAGGAGAGGTTTACACAGACACACGAACACCAGTGGTTAGACCAGGTTAATAACACACACATGCACAGTTGAATGCACACAAACACATATACAGTTAGCACAAACACACACACCCACAAACACACACACACACACACACACACACACACACACACACACACACACACACACACACACACACACACACACACACACACACACACACACCTCGGTTTATCTGTCAAGAGATATAGGGACCTCCTCCTCCGTCTCCTTTCACCCACACCACTTCCCTCTATGGCTGTATTTAGTGTTTAACACATTTAATACGACTCAGCAAGGTATTATTTGATGAGGAAAGCTTGTGCATGCTAAATCGATCCATCGATGTGTACAAACTAACCATGTTGGAGGGAAAGCGTATAATTACACGATGCCATGCTGTTCCTTTGTCCTGATCCTGTTTAGTAAAGGGGTATCCGCTACCCCCTAGTGGTCAGATTGGGGAGTTGCACCCGCAGAACAGCCCCTGCATCTTGAACCTGACTTATATCCATTTTATTGGTAGTCGACAGATAAAAATAAACCTTTCAACCATACCAACTTCATCTGGCAGCAACAAGAGTAAATGACTGCTTGTATTTACATAGGCTGCCATAGAGGAGTACTGTGTGATTTCAGATTGTAGTTTGAGGAATTTCTATATTAGATGAGGCATGTGTGTGGTCTTTTGTTTTGCTGACGCTCTCAGACACAGTCAACCATCAATTAAATGCTCCCATAACTCCCTGCTTTCCAATATACACACACACACACACACACACACACACGTATTATTTATTAATAGTAAATGTGGTTGCATGTTTGAAAGCATGATTCAACAAAGAAGCTGAGTCTGACCTTCTTGTGTGTGTGTGTGTCTGTGTGTGTGTGTGTGTGTGTGTGTGTGTGTGTGTGTGTGTGTGTGTGTGTGTGTGTGTGTGTGTGTGTGTGTGTGTGTGTGTGTGTGTGTGTGTGTGCGTGCGTGCGTGCGTGTGTGTGTGTGTTATTGAAGGAGGAGGCCATCCCTGAGCTGGAGATTGACGTGGACGAGCTTCTGGACATGCCCAGTGACCTCGAACGGGCTGCCAGGGTCAAGGTAGGACATGCACGTACGCACGTACGCACACATACACACACACACACACACAGCTGCCCTTTAATTTAATGCTAAACAATTCATAATAGCGTCAGACTCCCATCCCATAATATTCTTCTTGTTGCAGGAGTTGGTGGTTGAATGTTTCAAGCCCACGGAGGTACGTTCCCTGGATTTCTTTGCTCTGCATCCCTTCAGAAGGTTTAGTAACGTGAGGCTGTTTTTGTTTATGTTTAGACCAACAAAATAAATGTTGTCCCTTGTGTCTTGCCGTAGATCTTCGTGTCCGAGCTACTGGATAAGATCCGAGGGATGCAGAAACTCTCCACGCCTCAGAAGAAATGATAGAACCTCCAACATCCTGTCCTCATACTCCTCCTCCTCCTACCCCTCCTCCTCCTCCTCTTCCTCATCCCCCCACCATCTCCTCTTAAGTTCCCTTTGTTTACTCTGTCTTCCTACCTCGCCTCACTTCTCCATTTTCCTCAGTCCTCCTCCTGCCCTCCCCGTTTTTCCTCCTCAACCCTACATTGTTTCTCCTCCCTCCCTCCCTCCCTCCCTCCCCCTCCCCCCCTCTCCTAGGAGAACCCCAGGCCAAGCTGAACTCGAGTCGTCGGTTGCTTTTCACGTTCAGCGTTCTCACCCCGAACCACATGGTTGTCGGGGAAAGATAAAAAGCTGTTTGTCCTGACTAGACAAAAGCCGCCGTCTTCATGTTGGCGATAAACGTGTATATTCCTCCTGCTGGTGTTAGTTTACAACACCGGGCTGGAGATTTAGCAGGAAAATTAAACACGAGGGCGCCATCTTCTCGTTACCGGAGAATAGATTAATTAATAAGAACAAGAGGAAAGGAGTCGGACGAAAGGGGGGCGGGGTACTCTGTCAAAGCAGCCAATCAGCTTCAAACAGGGTTTATTTCTGAACTATTACTTTTTTTTATTTTTTATTTTTTATTGTCTTTCTTTTGTGAAAGGTTTAAATTTGATGTAAATAATTCAATTTCCACGGCCATGGTTTAACTTAAGACTATTTTCGTGGGGTTTTGTTTTATTTTTACTATTCATTGTTTCGGAAACAATGTTTTGGTTTTTTAGTAGCTAATGGGGTGCCAGGAGTTTGTAATATGTTGAATTATTCACTCTTATCCTTAACCATATTCTATCTTCGCCACTATCAGTTTGAAACTTTTTGAGGAAACAGGTTGATTGTTTTGAAAAACCTAATTCTTGAAGGGAAACATTTGCGTACTTCGAATCCACTGAAGTCAGAACCATTTCTCATTCGTATCCCGAACGAATGCAAATTCACCGATAATTAAAAATTACCATCTGACACATCTACCACTATAACACTTTTACTTTTGTTACTATGCGCTCACAAGCATAGCTAAGACCCAAGAAGGGCCTTATATTTGTTCTGTTCAAAGTCCTCATAAAGATAGTGTGTGTGTGTAGGATCCTTCATAGTGTAAGGTAACCTTTTCAGTACGATAGTTGCTCATTCCTGTCTTCTGCTGTTTTCCGTATGACAAATCAGTTTTAGTAAAGGACCAGGTCCTCACTTTTCACACACATTTTCCACATCAACACATGGGGACCTAAATCGCAAAATGCCTTCTTTCTTGCTGTCTCGTTTCTCACCGTCTTTCTGTCTGTTGACCTCTCTCTCTAGTTTCTAGTTTCTTTCAGACGCATCAGCTTACTCTTATCTCTTTTGCTCTCCACACGTTTGGTGGCCAGAAATTGGAATTGAACTCAAACGACCTCAACTGGCCTCACTAGGTCAGCATTCTTAAACTGAAGTGTTTGGTTCAGAGCAATGTCGGTAACGCACACACACACTCATATATACACACACATACACGCGCACACACACACACACACACACACACACACACACACACACACACACACACACACACACACACACACACACACACAAGTAAGGGGTTTAGAGGTGATGAGCGGACCAGCTGGGTGTGGAGAGACATTGTATGGGAGGATAGGCCCTTGTGGAAGATTAAAGCTCCAATGCCTCAATGCATTGAATCACCTCCTACGGGCACCGCACATACAGACAGGGAGCACTCGCGCACAAAAACAAACGCCCCCTCTTGGTCGACGGCAGCGGAAACACATTTGAAAACCACAGCTGCATCTCGCAAACACACAGGCACCCCGTCCTCTCGCTCTCTCATTCCTCCTCATGCATGCTCGCCCTTGTACACGTACATGTGTGTGCACAGGCACGCGCACATACACACGCAGGCAGATGGAGGAAGGAGATCCTTGGACGACTCACAAGGTCTCAGTGTTTTCCTTCCTCGGGTGCCAATCATCTCCAAGAATAAGCCATCTGTTCCTGGTTCTGAGCCAATCGAAATCGAGGACATGGCCCATCTGCCAATGGGATGAGTGCAGGTGGATTGGTAGCAACCAATCAGCAGCGGCCGCGGCGTCAGCTGACTAGACAGCGAAACACTGCTCCCCTCTTCTCTGCTGTTTTCATCCCCCTGTTCTGTCCTTCCCTCTACTCTCCTCTCCTTTTTTTAAACAGATGTTGCCTTAGGTATTATTTATGTTATACAAACCAAATAAATGGAAGACATTTTCTTTTTCTTTTTTAAATGTGTGTTATATTGGAACCTCTGTTACCGTACGGAGTTGTGGCAAAGTGTAAAAAAAGGAAAAAATAAGGAAACAAAAAAATATCTAGACTCTTCTGCAGATCTTTTTCAATCATTGGAAATTGAAAGATTCCAGTTCGCGTTTTTTTATGTTCTAGAAGTGGGTGTTTAATACGTAGGCCTTGATGCAGTGGTTTGTTTAGAAGACCATTTGATTACCGGTCTGTTTTTAATTGTGCTCATGACACTTCTTATTAACGCCAGGCCTTGGGTTTAATATGTAGTCAAGAATAAATCCACTCAGATACATACTGGTGCGATTGCTTTTGCCTGCCCATACTGTCAATCCCCTAATCAGGATGGACTGCATCGTTTGGGGAAATGCTGTGATGGGTCAAATTTGTAGCAGGCATATTCAATCATGAACTAAATCTGAGTGAATTTCGTTCCTTTTTCTAAATCCCAGTTTGGATTATATCTTCCTAGACTGTTACTAAAAAATGTCTTTTTTTCACTGTTCGAGGGAAAATGTCCTAAATATAGATACGGTTTATAACCCGTCATTGGGGTGAAGAGCTAATACCATACAGATTAGAGAGGATTTGATATTGATTTCATCAAGCCACCCAACAAATGTAGCAATATCAACAAAAGGTCTTGTTTTTGCCCAGTTTTGTTACACTTTTATGCAACTTTAATAAAAATACATCAAATAAAACGTTGGTTTTGTTTTTGTGTCATTGGTTATTCATACACTATAGGCCTTCATAGAGATACAAATGATAGATAGCCACCTTGTGGCCAGTTGTAATAGTACACTCAAACAGTAATTACCCGTCCGACATAAAAACGTTTACTTAGAACGATTTTAAAAATAAAAACGTTTACTTAGAACGATTTTAAAAATAAAATAGTTTTCTAAAAGCTATTTTATGTATCAATTGCCTTTATATAATAGTGGATAACTGTCAAACTATGAGCGACTAAACAAAGATTTAGGCCAATGGGGTGAACAGTCCTAATTTGCTTTACCTCTTCTGGTTGGCTGGATAGTTCTGCCCGACTGTGAACCCGAACTGCGATGAGAAACACGACGAATCGTTATTGGCTCCTGAATGCTGTTTCTATCATTCGATTGGGCAGAACAGACCTCGTTTTCATTGGTGGTTGGAGCATTTGTGCAGAACGTTTATTGGCTGAGCGGCGTAGTCGCAGAGTCCGGCAAAGTGTCTCAACTGTAGAATGAAGTGAAGAGGAAGTCGTTTTTAATATGGGATTATAGCCATATTTTATATTTAGCTGTATAAAGCCACATCGACGATAAATAGTGCGGTAAGTGGATGTTTTTTGCGCAGTTTAATTGTTATTATATCACGACCACTGGCGCTGTTCTGCAAAGGCGGACAGTCGTATCCTGATATCCCATGATCCAGGTCCTACCCACAAACCATTTATTATATCAGGTATTTTACGCAGGAATCGTCTTTCAACACCAACAACACAGCAGGTCGCCGTGATGCCCAGGCGTAGACGGTGCGTGTTCGGAGGAACTTTATAACTTCTCCGATCCATCCGACAGCACGACCTGCGGTCGGGTCACTCCGCGGGGCTTCTAACACTTGACTTTACTTCCCGGTACAAACGTGTTTTTGTGTTTCCTAGAACAGAAATAGATATAAGATTGCATATGTATGCTACTCAACACACACGAACGGTCGAGTAGCCGGTTTTGAAGCCCTTGAGCGCGGAGAAAGACCTTGTGTCGTCTCCCGTCGTGATGCACGGTGGCGAGCGGACGGGACTGGCGTCGTTACGGCCCCGTCCTCCGGGTGACATCACGGGCCTCTCCGGGTTGACGTCACGGACCGCACAGTGGCCCTGACCGCTCATCTAGAAAGAGACACGACTGGTGGAAGACCTCAGGTCTTTCACCATATATATAATAGCCACAATTAGTCATCACTAGATACTAAATATCTTTGTACACATCGATATTCATAACTAGTCTCCACACAGTATGGATACAGTCCGGTCAGGTAGATACCCCAAAGTATGGCCTCATTACCAGTTGTTAAAACCTGTTTACTAAGGGACAGCGGGACCCAATAAGGCAAAACAAGATAAGAATAGACTATAATAGAATAGAACAGAGTTGACTCCTAGGTAAAGGACTCTAATGCCCTGGAACAGACTATAATACAGGTCTTAGACCTGTATTATAGTCTGTTATAGTATAGTATGTTGTATTACATTCTATTATATTATATTTTATGAGTATTTCCTATTCTGTTCTATTCTATTATAGTCTATTTAGTTGTATTACATTGACTTATATTGTATGAGTCTTTTCTATTCAGTTATATTATATTGTACGTATATTCTGTTGTATTACTATATATTGCATGAGTCTTTTCTATTCAGTAATATAATACTAATATTGTAGTATATTCTGTTATGTTATATTGTAAGTATATTCTATTCTGTTATATTCTATTGTCTTCCTGTTTGAGTTGATTCTATGACATTTTTCCGTTTCCATTTCATTAGAGTATATATACTTAAGTCTATTATATTCTATTTAAGTGTATTCCGTTGTGAGGACTGTGTCCACAGACATGATTCCTTTATCAGTGCTTTACTTTGTTCAGGGCTAAACGTGCATATAGTCATAACAAGACTAACACTACATGCTCAATGTGTTTAAGCATGACTCTATTCATAACAAGTCTCCTAACACGATACTGAATTATGTATACGAATGTAACTAGTCACAAGTGGTCTCCTAACACTAGTTTTAGAATATGTTTGAACACATCAACGGTCATAACTAGTCCCCACACTGTATGGATACAGTCCTGTCAGGTTAGATACCTCAAAGTCTGGCCTCTCATCACCTGTTGTTAAGGGACAGCTGGACCCAATAAGGCAGCACAAGATAAGCAGAACAATGTACTACAATAGAAGAGTTCAAGGTGAAGCAAACATGGTCTTTTTATGGCAGAAATGCCACCAAGGTTCGACAGTGTATACAATTAACAAGTAGTTAATGCAAAATTAAAATATGATACAATATTTGAATGCAATTACAATAAATGTAACTAAATAATAAATATATAATACATGAATAATAAAAATGAATAATGCGTCTCATATGAGTGTGTGTGCGTGTGCGTGTGCGTGTGTGTGTGTGCGTGTGTGTGTGTGTGTGTGCGTGTGTGTGCGTGTGTGTGTGTGCGTGTGTGTCAGCAGTCATGCCGGCCCAGCCCTCGGCTCTGGAGCCTGAGGACGAGGAGGAGCAAGTGATGGAGGAGGAGGAGCAGGACAGGAGGAGGAGGTGCAACGGGGAGGCGGAGCACGAGGTGGGCGGAGGAGGAGGAGGGGGAGGAGGAGAGGGGGAGGAGACGATGGAGGACAGCACCGAGGAGCGGGACAGCGACCTGGAGGAGAGCGACGACGGAGATGAGGAGGAAGGAGAAGAGGAGGAGGAAGAGGAGGAAGGGGAGAGCTCAGGTAGGGAACGCCAGCGTCAAACCTTTGAGAAAGGAGGGCGCCCTTTCTGCCGCTACGGCGTGCTCTGCTCTCGGCATGTCTGTCTGCGTACACGAGACGCCGGCCCCTCTGAATTCTATGTCTGTTCCGACCTCTGACCCCCTCGCCCCCTGCGACCCCCAGAGATGGACGACGAGGACTGCGAGCGGAGGAGAGGAGAGTGTCTGGACGAGATGACAGACCTGGAGAAACAGTTCCACGACCTCAAAGACAAGTATGGAGGGGGAGGGAGGGAGGGAGAGAAGAGGGGGGAGGGAGGAGGGGTATAGAGGGAGGGAGGGAGGATGGAAGGAGGAGGTATAGAGTAAGAGGGAGGGAGAGAAGAGGGGGGAGGGAGGGAGAGGTATAGAGGGAGGGAGGGAGGATGGAAGGAGGAGGGATAGAGTAAGAGGGAGGGAGAGAAGAGCGGTATAGAAGGAGGGAGAGATTAGGGGGAGAAGAGGGATGGAGGGGAAGAGAGAGAGAGCAGAACAAGGAGGCAGTGAGGGAGTAAAGGATGGATGGATGAACCGATGGAAGCTGGACAATAAAAGGACGGATAAACGGATGGAGGGAAGGAAAGACGAACAGGCGAAGGTTTCAATGGGCCGATATGGGCTGAAATGCATTTTCCCAGACACAGGGACAGACAGATCAGCAGACGGAGGTAGATAGACGCAACAGAGGTGACCCCTTCTCTGATCTGATCCCCCCCCCCCCCCCCCCCTCCCTGCTCCCTCTCCCAGGCTGTTCAGGGAGAGGGTGAGCCAGGTGAAGGAGAGGCTGGAGGAGGTGCTGACCGGGAGGGCGGGGGACTACAGAGAGCGCCTCAGCTCCCTGCAGGGCAGCACGCAGCTCCGCACTCAAGTGGCTGGTAACTACACACACATACACACACACACGTGCAATACACATTGACACGCACACATACACAGATAGCATCTGCACCCGCACGCACACAACCACAAAGTGTTAGGGGTCAGCATCTAGTTCAATTCAGTTCGTTTCTGTCCCTTTCTGTGTCCCTCTCTGTGTCTCTCTGTCTCTGCAGGAGTGTATCGGGAGCTCTGTCTGCAGGTCATCAAGCACAAGTATGAGTGTGAACTGCAGGGAGCGAGACAGCACCTGGAGGTAACACACGCACACACACACACACACACACACACACACACACACACACACACACAAGAGAGCTGTTGTGGATCACAGTGCATTCTATGTTGTGTTTATATTGTGTGCGTGTGATAGAGTGAGCGGACACTCCTGTTGGACGCCATGAAGACAGAACTACTGGACAAGATCAGGAGGCTGGAGGAGGACAGAGAGAGCACAGGTACACACACGCACGCACACACACACACACACGCACACACACACACACACGCACGCACACACACACACACACACACATAGACACACACACACTCAGACAGACAGACAGACAGACATACAGACAGACAGACAGACAGACAGACAGATAGACAGACAGACAGACAGACAGACAGACAGACAGACACACAGACACACAGACAGACACACAGACACACACGCACACACTCATTGACTTATAAACTATAGATATTAGGGCATCCTGATGCACTAATTCCTTCCTAATGATTCAAAGCCATGCGCAAACCACTATTAACCACTCAGTTTGTTGTGATGCGCTTACGCTCCCTTTGGTGTCGGGACATGATGTGGCGGGCAGATGTTGGTTGAAACTGTGTGTGACATAGCAGATATATACCACAGATTGAAGAAGTTGGAGTGAATGATAACTTAAGCAGGGGTCTCAGGCTCATTGAGTTTGGTCGCCGGACTGTTAGATCGGTCAGAGCAGGTAACCACAGGTTGTAGCTGCAGTGCCCTGACTGAGCACTAGAGGGCAGAGTATTCACAGCAGACTGTGTCCACAACAGAGTGGTGGAGCGACGATGTGAAGAGTAAAAAGTGCAAGAGGAAGAATCTCCTGGCTCGGTCGGACAGGAAGAAGAAAGCTGCCCTGGTCTCAGGTTAGCCTGCTCCCCTCCCTTTCCTTCCCATTCCATCCTCCATCCCTTTCTTCATCCTCCCCTTTCCTTCATTCCCTATCTCCTCTACATTCTATTTGTTTTAGCTATTCTATCCTATCCTTTACTGCCCTAGTCCCATAATTTATCCTCACTGTTCTCCCCCTTCTTTAATTTTTTCCTCCATTAACAATATCACTGCTAACTCAAACCAGCATGAATGTGTTTTTTACTATCTGAGCATGGGCTTTATGTCTGTCTGCCTGTTTCCCAACACCACAAGGGCCCTACATCGTCTACATGCTGAGGGACATCGACATCATGGAGGACTGGGCGGCCATCAAGAAGGTAGTCACCGGACTCGCTTTTATTTTTTAAAAAAATCGAAAAGAAAGAATTATTGATTCATCTATAATAACTTGATGAATTGAGTAATCATTTTTTCCTTAAAATAGTACACATATCAAAATATTTGACCAAATATTATCTTTTAGGAAGCTGAACACAGAAATGTTAATACGTACAATTGGTATTTTTATTCTAAATATTAATAACTCTGTCAATCAAATGATCTATTGACTGATCGTATTAGTACAAATTGAGTATCTGCTGGGAGTGCCATTAAAAGTATATAAAAAGTTAAACTACATATATTGTTGTTTAATTTCCCCTAGGCCAAAGCAGCTCTTACACCACTAAAGAAGAAAACCGAGAGTGAGTGACACATATCTATCCATCTGCTACACCACCTTGTCTTTTACGATGCTCAATGATCTCTCTCTCTCTCTCTCTCTCTCTCTCTCTCTCTCTCTCTCTCTCTCTCTCTCTCTCTCTCTCTCTCTCTCTCTCTCTCTCTCTCTCTCTCTCTCTCAGAGCGATGATGGCCATGAGGGACGTTTCATGGTGACTTCTAAAGGACCAACTGGCAGCTGAACCAAAACCAACAGAACCATTGATATGTAATAAGAACCAACCCCCTGTCCTTTAGCTAACCATATACCAATCTACTTTGACACTATCGTAAACATTGGTGTACTGTACTGCTGTCTGTGGGCTCCAAAGCAGTACACACTAGCAGACATTTTTTTAATGATATTTAAAAAAAGAAAGACCTGTCCTGTGTATTTATATAACATTTATTTTACAGTGAATTAAATTGTAATCGTTTATGACGCAGATTGAATTGTTTACTTTTTTGTGTTTTTGTTTATGATTTGAGATTTAAATCATGATATGAAGTGGTTAAAAAGTATTAGGTGCTTGGATAACCACAACAAAACAATCGCAAATATTTTAAAAATAAAAAACTATCAATTCGATTTTCTATTGTCAGGAGCAGAAATTAGATAGTCGACGGGAAAAGATTTACCAATAAACACACAAAAAAAACTTCCAAAACTCTTATGTATTAATATACATTTAATGAGAGGATAATATAAATTGCAGTAAGCTAAAATTTGCATAATAAGAAATTATATTTCCAAAGCTTAGTCTGTAAAGACTATGTCTGCTTCCAAAGGCAACATTAAGCTTGGTTGCGGTGAGGATAACACTATTAACCACGGCGTCAAAGGTTGATCTGATCGAGTCGTTCCATCAAGTTCTTGACCCAGGTGGCTTCAGGGTTCACGCAGATCCGGACGTTGGCTATGGTCCGCAAACTGTCACAGAATTGACATGAAAGTAATTATTATGGGGTCATACTGGGTTAACATGGTTTAGTAATCATTGTGATGCAAATAAAACCCATTTCACCATGTAAGATGTCAGCATTAATAGACAACTTATTTTAGAAGCATTTTCTGTCCTATCGGTAGAAATTCAATTGGCATTCTGTGTTAAAATGGTTTAGTAATCATTGTGATGCAAATAAAACCCATTTGATGGTATTTGGTCAAGGCTATGCTTACATAACTGCGGGCTTTGAACAGCGTCTATCCGTCCAATCATAGTTCCGGACTTTATCGAATTTCACCTGTCTCTCGTAATATTTGAAACAGCAGCTATTAGGAAGCGCTCCATCTGAGAAAAAGCAAGAAACATGTTAATGTGGCAGATAAATTAACAATTTTAAATCTTAAGCATATGGGTACTTTCATAAGGATTAGTTAATGCAGTAATAAGCCATTATTATTGATTAAATAATGGATACCTTAGTAAAAATTTACGCCATGATTGAATGAAAAGCCAAGCCATAAGGCAATGCCTAATGCTGCAATAACTAATCTTAAATTAATTTGTGTACCCTTGTTAAGTGTTACCGATGTGAGTCAGTTAACTTACAGTTGGCCACGGTCAATGAAACCAGCGTGGATCCAAAGACACACAGCAGGAGGAGGGCAAGAGCACGCATGGTTACAGGTCCTGAGACGGCGACAAGTAGCGGAACACAGCTGAAGGACACCGATTTAAAGAGAAGATGGGCGGAAATGTGGTGGGGGGGGGGGGTGGAGCCGTCGGTGCTGACTGGTGAGCCCATCACAGCTTAGCTAATGGCCCCAAAAAGGTGTGAGAATGAACGGTGTCGCACAAAAGAGAAATGCACAAGGTGAAGGAATAGAAACAGACCGAACTCACTGGTCTAGTTTTTGAGCATCGTTGATCAATTATTGACATTCATTAGCTAATGTCAGTCTTTGTTTGAATTTCTTGGGCCAATCATTGCTTTTCAAAGAATTTATCTATGTATAAATATATAGCCTATATTTAAATATGTACACGCATACATACATAGGCCTACATACATACATACATACATACATACATACATACATACATACATACATACATACATACATACATACATACATACATACATACATACATACATACATACATACATACATACATACATATTATTCAATTGAGAAGTTCAAAGGCAGGACATTTTGACGTTTTTGAAAGTATTTTCCGTGACCTACTGGCCTACTTGTGTAGGTTTATTTTCACACCGTTTAAAGCAGTGTGTGTGTGTGTGTGTGTGTGTGTGTGTGTGTGTGTGTTTTGGTGTGTGTTTTCGCAACAATAAACCACTTTTTATCGCTTCTCACGATAAGCGTTTGCCCTGGCTTACACATCCTTTAGGCCTTGCTCAATCGCCTGCACATTTCCATCACCTCCTCTAGATCATATCAGCATCAAATGACGAGCAGAATGTGCCAATGGAGAATATGTACACCTCTGTATTCAATATAGACAGTTCTATATTCCGTTTCAAGTGGGACGGTCAAAACCACACAACAGAAAGCCTATTCTCAGAGACGACCACAAACGCCTTGAAATGGAGTTTCCACACACCTTTCAAGAGTGCGTGGGGGTACAAATAAGGGGAACTGGAAGGTCCCGGCCCTGGTATTCCTGTCTGCAGTACAAGGCTTTTTGAAGCTTGATGGTACTGTGGAGACGAAAATTAGGAAGGAGTGGGAGAGAGAGGGATCCAGAGATCCAGAGAACGTTCAAAAGCGCGAGATCAAGAGAGCGAGAGAAAGAGACAGAGACACAGAGACTGTGAACTAGGGCGACCCTCCACCTTATCTTGTCCTCCATCTCACCCGCGTGCAACACGCTTAGTCTGCAGAGCTCCAACCACAAGTGCAGCAGAACCGCAGCGCCCTTCTTCATATTATATTATCTACCAAACACCGAGACAGACCGAGGCAGAGAGAGAGTGAGAGAGAGACAGACAGACAGAGAGAGAGACAGAGAGAGAGACTGAGAGAGAGAGAGAGAGAGAGAGAGAGAGAGAGAGAGAGAGAGAGAGAGAGAGAGAGAGAGAGAGAGACAGCGACAGAGAGAGAGAGAGAGAGAGAGAGAGAGAGAGAGAGAGACAGCGACAGAGAGAGAGAGAGAGAGAGACAGAGAGAGAGAGACAGCGACAGAGAGAGAGAGAGAGAGAGAGAGAGGAGAGAGAGAAGAGACAGCGAGGAGAGAGAGAGAGAGAGAGAGAGAGAGAGAGAGAGAGAGAGAGAGAGAGGAGAGAGAGGAGAGAGAGAGAGAGAGAGAGGACAGCAACAGAGAGAGAGCAGAGAGAGAGAGAGAGAGAGAGAGAGAGAGAGAGAGAGAGAGAGAGAGAGAGAGAGAGAGAGACAGCAACAGAGACAGAGAGAGAGAGAGAGAGAGAGAGAGAGAGAGAGAGAGAGAGAGAGAGAGAGAGACAGAGAGAGCCGAGAGAGCGAGACGAGACAAAATGAGGGTAAATCAATAAGGAGGACCGCTGGAAGGGTTCTTCTTCAGTTCTGGGTCTCAGGGGTTTAGGAGCTAGGTTCCACCAGCCGACCACAGTGTACTACACCTGTGTTTGATTTACCACCATGTAAGCATTAAAGTTAGCGTAGGCAACTTATTTTAGAAGCATTTTCTGTCATATTGGTTGGAATTCAATTGACATGCCGACAGCAATCAACCATTTAAATGCTCAGACAAAAAAAAATAATGCCATTATTACTATTATTATTTCATTCGGCCAAATGAAATAATTGGATAGCCCACCTCACCTTTCCCTACGCACCTACCCGGCTACCTGCGCTCACTGTTCCTGTTTCTGCCCTCATTGTCCTCGAGTCTTCCACAAAGCAAGACAGGCCTATTGCTAAAGCTAGCGAGCTAGTCATGTGTTTTGGGGAATTACTTACTCTGGCTAGTTTCTCACAATTGCCTACCCTAGCCTCAATGAGCTAAACCACCTGTCCCCCCACCTATTTGTTTTTTCTCGCCCGGTGTTACACCGTATTCTGATACCCTTCATAAAGTGTGACACCAGGGGTCGCTGTTACATATTTTCTGCACCATGCACGAGCGGAAAGGTAGAGACGGCCATGAAGTTGTTCACGTGCAGAAACATGCACTTGCTTAAAGGCACCCAGTGCAACTTTCGAGGCTTAAAAATAAACATTCAATTTCTAGTCTTTTTTACACGTAGTAAGTTTCAATAACTCCATACCATTACATACCGACATTCAAGCAGCAAAGATGAGACGTCGTTGTGTGGTGAGAACTGATAGAAAATCGATAACAACAACAATGCCGCCATTTTCTTTATTTTTTGTAACCTACAATAAATAAAGCAGGCTTCCAGTCAATGGAAAAATGGCTTCTCCCCACCGGCGATTGTTGTTGTTTACGATTTTCTATCAGTTCTCACCACACAATGACGTCTCATCTTTGCTCCTTGAATGTCGATATGTAATGGTATGGAGTTATTGAAACTTACTATGTGTAAAAAAGACTAGAAATTGAATGTTTATTTTTCATTGAATGTTTACATAAAGTTGCACTGGGTGCCTTTAAAGCGTAGACTGAGTTCACTACTTATATACATTGTATCTCAATCGCTCCGTCGGATGAGTTTTTGTTTTGTTACACCGGGCGATAGCCCATTGATTGGCTGAAGCAAAGCGGTTGATTGGCTTCTGTGGTGGCATCATGGGTCCTTCTTCTCGCAGAGCTGTCAATACCATGTTGGTCGAGTCCAAGACCAGGGCTAGTCGATTCCGTGTCCAAAGAGGTTCGAGTCCAAGTCAAGATTGAGTCCAAATGAGAGAGAGAGTCATGACCCCTTTTATTTGCTCAACCAGCTGGAAATATTTTTCTATTGACGTCACGACCAAGAGGCAACAGCACCCAGTTGGCATGGGTCGCACCATGTCATGACCCCCGGCCCTCTTTCCTAAAACTCTCAGCCCGAAACACATTTTTAATCACAGTGTTCGAATTCCATCTGAAACAGTGGACTCACTGGCTCCTTAAATGCTTGGATAACCTATGTGAAATATTCTATATATAGGTAATTAATATATTCAATATTCTCAACTCTGAAGATTATTTTTGCAGATGACTAAGTCACCTATTATGTTTAATAAATGTACAATGTAGTTTTAGTTATTATCATCTACTTCAATTATATCTACAAAAAATGTGGTGTAATCTTCTGAAATATCCAACAGGGAAAAGGTTTTATACTGAAGACAAAATAAAGCTTCCAAAACTCTTATGTAGTCGTATATATTTTATTAGAGGATAGTATATATTGCACTAATTACAAAAAAAATCAAAAGCTTAATAGCAATAATTTGTAAATACTATACGTGCATTAAAAGGCAACATTAGGCCTGGTTGCAGCGAGGATAACCCTCCTTACTTCAAAAGGTAGCTTCTATAACAAATATATAGTTGAAAAACACATCGTATTCCTGTCTATCTTCCCCCTAAATTGTAACTTTGATAACTTTAATACTATCCTGTATAATATAAAAAAACATGATGGCGAGAATGTTTTTTTTTTTTGTGCTGGAAGTAGAACCATGCTTCCATGGTTCTACTTCCAGCACTAAGGGCCAGCAATAGAAAAAAAAAAATTCTCGCCCATCATGTTTTTTATATTATACAGGAAAGTATTAAAGTTACCAAAGTTACAATTTAAAGCGCGCCTGACTCAGTATAAAGCTGATTTCCAGCAGGTTCCATTAACAGCGGCGTTAGAAGTAGCGGCTATCCAGTCGTTTCATCGCACTCTTGACCCAGGCGGCTTCAGGGTCCACGCAGATCCGGACGTTTCTCATGGTCCGCAAACTGTCACAGAAAGGACATTACAGTCATTCATATGAGTTAATTCTGTGTTAATATGGTGTAATCATCATTGCGATGCAAATATAAATTGGATGGTATTTTGGTCAAGGCTACGCTTACATAACGGCGGGCTTTGAACAGCGTCCATCCGTCAAAACGTAGCTCCGGATTTTAGTGAATTGCACCTTTCTTTCGTAATATTGGAAGCAGCAACTATCGGGACCATTTCCATCTGAGAACAGAGAACATGTAATGTTAAAGATAAACAACTCAACATAACATCAATATGTGGGACAAATTTAGAATAAGGGTACATTCAATAGGATTAGTTAATGCAGTAATAAGCATTATATTAAAGCAATAGCACATGGGTTAGGGTCCTTACTAACCCGATTAAATAATGTATACACCAATACCTTAGTAAACAGGAACACCATTAATAAATAATTAAGCTACTAAACATAAGGAAGGCTAAAGGTTAATAACATCAGTAAAACCTTTAAACTGCATTTGCTAATGTTAAGTTAATTAGTGTAACCTTGTTAGGTGACACAGATGTGAGTCAGTTAACTTACTGTTGGCCACGGTCAATGAAACCAGCGTGGATCCAAAGATGCACAGGAGGAGGAGGGCAAGAGCACGCATGGTTACAGGTCCTGAGACGGCGAGAAGTAACAGAACACAGCTGAAGGCACACCGATTTAACGAGAAGATGGGCGGAAGTGTGGGTGAGGGTGAGGGTGAGGTGGAGCAGAGTGTGAGGGTGTGTGACGAGCGAAAGGGAAATTATATGTGAGAGAGAGAGAGAGAGAGAAGAGAGAGAGAGAGAGAGAGAGACACACAGACAGACCGAGAGAGAGAAAAAAGGAGAAGTTCAAAGGCAGGACAATTTAGACTTTTTTGAAAATTGTTGTGGACCTGGCCATTACTTGCAACCTGTTAAGGTCCCTTCACACCGTTTGAAACAGTGTGTGTGTAAATGTTTGTGCATGTGTACGCAACAAATAAACCGGTAACACTTTATAATAAGGTGCCATAATAAATAGCAAACTAGTCATTACCTAACCCTTTGTTAATATTTGTTAATTGTTACTCAAATATCTATATAATATTAGTTGTTTGCATAACCCTAACCCAACCCTAACACATGACCCTAACCCTAACCATAACACACAACCCTAACCCTAACCATAACACACGACCCAAACCCTAACCCTAACCATAACATATGTTGTGTGTACAGTATATGTTTTGGGTGTACATTTTGTGTGGATATGTTGTTAAACACAAACACAGATACACCTGAAAGAAGATGTACTCCATTGTGTCGTCTGTTGCTTCTACACGACGATAAATAAACAAGAACCAGAATCTCTCCACATTTGCACATCTTTGAATCCATATACATTTCATCTAAATATCTGTTCTAATCTATCAATTTCAAATCACAAGGAGAGGTCTGAGTAATCGCACCAGTCTGTGGTCCAACCAATCAGTGAACTATTGACAAACTAAATATCACCGTGTCAATGTTTAAAAGTTGATTCACCATACTCAATGAGATTAAACACGGTTGTACAAGGACGACACAACTAAATAAGTGTTTCACCGACATTGCTTCTGTAGAACAGACACTTGTAGTTAGTCAG
>NC_082398.1:10797630-10928841 GCF_031168955.1 Gadus macrocephalus | reverse complement strand
TGTACTCCATTGTGTCGTCTGTTGCTTCTACACGACGATAAATAAACAAGAACCAGAATCTCTCCACATTTGCACATCTTTGAATCCATATACATTTCATCTAAATATCTGTTCTAATCTATCAATTTCAAATCACAAGGAGAGGTCTGAGTAATCGCACCAGTCTGTGGTCCAACCAATCAGTGAACTATTGACAAACTAAATATCACCGTGTCAATGTTTAAAAGTTGATTCACCATACTCAATGAGATTAAACACGGTTGTACAAGGACGACACAACTAAATAAGTGTTTCACCGACATTGCTTCTGTAGAACAGACACTTGTAGTTAGTCAGTGACAGGAACACTGTTTTGTACTTAATAACAAGTGAACCACAGAAAGGTCCACAGTGTGCATGAGTGTGTGTGTGTGTGTGTATGTGCGGTTAGAGCAGGAAGTCATCTTGATTGCACGGTTGCATGAGCATCGGAAAACCTTGTACATACCACTTCGTGAACAAAAATAAACAAAAAAGGGTATTTGTCGATGGCCTAAACGGGCAGGTTAGTCTAGTGGCGAGTGCGTTCGACTTAAGCCCCTAAGGAAGAGGACCCCAAAGCCCTACATGTATAGAAAGGTGCTGTGTAATTCAAAGTTATTAATAGCAGTATTATTATTTTCTCTTGGATAAAATAAAATAAAAAATGATTGACACCTATACAGCAGATATGTGAAGAAATAAGGGCAGAACATTCGAGGTTGTAGGAGGATGAGAAGCAGAAGCATGGAGAACGAGTGGTACGGTCCACCCTGAAGAAAAATAAAAGACACAACATAAACGGAAGAATATGAATTCTCTCTCGCACGCGTGTACGCGCTCTCTCTCTCTCTCTCTCTCTCTCTCTCTCTCTCTCTCTCTCTCTCTCTCTCTCTCTCCTCTCTCTCTCTCTCTCTCTCTCTCTCTCTCCTCTCTCTCTCTCTCTCTCTCTCTCTCTCTCTCTCTCTCTCTCTCTCTCTCTCTCTCACCACACAAAAAAACAGTGCTATTTAACCAGACCAGGACACATGGGAAAGTCCCCAGAGACAGCCTTGTGTTGGGTCACCACCTGACACGTCCTCTTCGTTTGTGCTCCGGGTCTCCAGCTCACTTTCACTGACTCATTCATTCATTCTCTCATGCCCTCTCTCCTCTCTCCCCCAATCAAATCACCTGTTATTTCACACTCACCCAGCACCCTTCCTCTTTTACCTCGATTCTTCCTTTCGCACTCTCACTCACCCTTTCCCTCACCTTTTTTAACTTAAACACCCAGCTACAAGTCCACCACTAGAGAGCTCTAACCCCAAAACCCAGATACAAGTCCACCACTAGAGAGCTCTAACCCAACACCCAGCTACAAGTCCACCACTAGAGGAGAGCTCTAACCCCAACACCCAGCTGCAAGTACACCAATAGAAGACTTGATTTGCACTGATTTGTTATTAATCGAATTTTGAATCATGAGAAGATTGTATCTTCCTGCTCGCAGTGCTAGCTCTTTATTTGCATGTGTTAGCATTGAACAAATCTCAAACTAAATTTGTATCTGCTGTGAACTCTAAATGTAATGAGAATCGACCAATCTGAGCCACCTGCAAGAAGGCAATAGCCTAGCTATGCACATATTACATTGCCTTTCCTGTTCCTAAACATAATAAGAAACGGCCAATGTGACAAAGTACTCAACACTTCAATTAAACATAATGATGTTTAATTGAAGCACAAAAGTTGTGCTTGGTTATTTTCAAAAGGACCAAACGTTTCTTGTTATCAAAACTATCAAAAGTCATTGAAAGCATTTTCCTTTAGTTGTGGACCTTGCCGTCAGTTGCAACCCATTAAGGTCTCCTTCACACCGTTTGAAACAGTGTGTGTGTAAATGTTTGTGCATGTGTACGCAACAATTAACACTTTGTCGCTTCACTCACAATAAGCAATTGCCCTGGTGTACAAAGACTTTAGGCTTTGCTCGATTCCTCGATCACCTTTAGATCGCCTCAGCAACAATGACGACGTGACGAAGTTCCAATGTGGAATATGTACATCTCTTTATTAAATAAAAACAGTTCTATATTACACTTCAAGTGGGACATGGTCCAACATTGTTGTCATCGTCCATACAAACCACACAATGAAAGCCTACTCTCAGAGACGACCACAAACGCCTTGAAATGGTCGTTTCCACACACCTGTCAAGAGTGCATGGGGGTACAATAAGGGGCACTGGAAGGTCCCGCCCCTGGACTTCCTGTCTGCATTACAAGGTTCTTTGACCGTTGATGGTTCTGTAGGGACAAGCATGTGCAGTAGGCCTGCTCAGTCATGGGACATCTATTCAATAGCTTGATTAATTTCAGTGCCCCCTTTTGTCGCAATCAGTAACCGAACAGCAAGCTCACTATATCAATGAGAGACTCTTTAAATGATGTCATGTTCACACACTTTCACAGACGGACACACACACACACATACACGCGTGCGCACAAACACAAACACACACGCACACACACACACTTAAGATGACATAGTTGCATCATCGGGGACATTTCGTGGATTGCGAGGCACAAATGTAATAGGCAGGTGTGCAAAAGGTTGGATGGACTGATGGTCGCTGGTGGGAAGGAGTGCAAAATAATAAAAACTAATTATTTTTCTTTTGAGGTAAGATACAAAATACATCCCAGTTGGTCGGCAGCATAAAACAAACAAACAAAAATGGGTCACTCTTTAAAACCTTAAAACCGTTCTGTGTCGTTTTTTTTTTTTTATATACACACATGCATCCATCCATCCATCCATCCATCCATCCATCCATCCATCCATCCATCCATACGCATGAAGAAGTTCAAAGACAGGACATTTTGACGTTTTTTTAAAGTATTTTCCTTTAGCTCTAAAACTGGCCTGTTTATGGAGGTTTCTTTTCACACCATTTAAAGAAGTGTGTGTGTGTGTGTGTGTGTGTGTGTGTGTGTGTGTGTGTGTGTGTGTGTGTGTGTGTGTGTGTGTGTGTGTGTGTGTGTGTGTGTGTGTGTGTGTGTGCGTGCGTGTGTGTTCGCAAGACAAATAAACCACTTTTTGTCGCTTCACGCGATAAGCATTTGGCCTGGCTTACACATCCTTTAGGCCTTGCTCAATTTCCTGCCATGTACATTTCCATCACCTCCTCTAGATCTTATCAGCATCAATGACGAGCAGAAAGTGCCAATGGAGAATATGTACACCTCGGTATTCAATATAGACAGTTCTATATTACAACTTAACATTGTTTTCATCGTCCATACAAACCACACAGAAAGCCTACTCTCAGAGACGACCACAGACCCTTTGAAATGGTCCTTTCAATCACCCCAATAACGAGGACCGAAGGGTTCTTCTTCAGTTCTGGGTCTCAGGGGTATAGGAACTAGGTTCCACCAGCCAACCACAGCGTACTACACCTGTGCTTGATTCACCACCATGTAAGATTGCAGCAGTAAAGTAAGAGCAGGCAACTTATTTTAGAAATATCTGTGAAATTTAATGGACATCCTCACAGCAATCAATCATAAATGCTCAGCCAAAAGAAATTCAAATTCAAATTATGGTATTATTACATGCCTGCTGTGAGCTGTAGCAGGCATGTAATAAACCCATTCAATTATTTAATTAGGCCGAATGAAATAATTAGATGGCTCACCTCACCTGTCCGTCTACGTAGCCTACCTACCTGCGCTCACTGTTCCTGTTTCTGCCCTCATTGCGCATGACGGAGTCTTCCACAAGGCAACATAGGCCTATTGCTAAAGCTAGCGAGATAGTCATGTGTTTTGGGGGAGTTACTTACTCTGGCTGGTTTCTCCAAATTGCCTACCCTAGCTTTAACGTGCTAAACCACCTGTCCCCATCTATTTGCTTTTATTTTTGCGGCCCGGTTTCACACCGTATTGTTACCATCATAAAGTGTGACACCAGGGGTGGCTGTTGCATATTTTCTGCACCATGCAGCAGCGGAAAGGTAGAGACGTCCATGAAGTCGTTCACGTGCAGAAACATGCACTTGCTTAAAGCGTAGACAGAGTCACATCGCAATCGCTCCGTCGGATGAGTTATTTTTCTTTGTTACACCGGGCGATAGCCCATTGAGTGGCTGAAGCAAAGCGGTTGATTTGCTTCTGTGGTGGCATCATGGGTCCTTCTTTCTTGCAGAGCTGTAGTCAATACCATGTTTGTCGAGTCCAAGACCAGGGCTTGAAGGCGTCCAAAGAGGTTTGATTACAAGTCAAGATCGAGTCCAAATGAGAGAGACAGTCATGACCACTATTATTTGCTCCACAAGCTCGAAATATTTTTCTATAGACGTCACGACCAAGAGGCAACAGCACCCACTTGGTATGGGTCGTACCATGTCATGACCCCCTCTTCCCTAAAACTCACAGCTCGAAAAACATTTTTTAACCACATAGTGCTCGAATTCCATCTGAAACAGTGGGCTCACTGGCTCTTTAAATGCTTGGATCACCGACATGAAGTTTTTTTTTTTTTACTAAAGTCACCTTTTATTTTGTTTATTAAATGTATCAATGTATTTTTAGGTATTTACAACTACTTTTACAAAAAATGTGATGTAATCTTCTGAAATATCCAGACAAGACAAAATAAAGCTTCCAAAACACTGTATTCGTATGGGCCTATAGTTTATTAGAGGATAGCACTTATTGCACCAAATCCCAAAAAATGTAAAGCTTAATAGCATTAATTAGTAAATACTATACAGGCAACATTAGGCCTGGTTGCAGCCAGGATACCCATACTAACTTCAAAAGGTAGCTTCTATAACAAATATAAGTTCAAAAACCCATCGTCTATCTTGTCTATCTTCCCCCTGTGGAACACATTAAGCATGGTTCTACTTCCAGCGTTAAGGGCAGCAATAGAAAAAAAAACATTATCGTCCATCGTGTATTTTTTATTATACAGGAAAGTATTAAAGTTAACAACGTTACAATTTAAAGCGGGCCTGACTCAGTATAAAGCTGATTTCCAGCAGGTTCCATTAACAGCGGCGTTAGAAGTTGCGCTGATCCAGTCGTGTCATCGCACTCTGGACCCAGGCGGCTTCAGGGTCCACGCAGATCCGGACATTGCCTATGGTCTGCAAACTGTCACAGAAAGGACATTACAGTCATTCTTATGAGGTCATACTGGGTTAATATGCTGTAGTCATCATTGTGATGCAAATTAAACTCATTCAATGGTATTTGGTAAAAGCTACGCTTACATAACGGCGGGCTTTGAACAGCGTCCATCCGTGAACTCGTAGCTTCGGATTTTAGCGAGTTGCACCTTTCTTTCGTAATATAGGAAGCAGCAACTATCTGGACCAATTCCATCTGAGAACAGAGAACATGTTAATGTTAAAGATAAACAACTCAACATAACATCAATATGTGGGACAAATTTAGAATAAGGGTACATTCAATAGGATTAGTTAATGCAGTAATAAGCATTATATTAAAGCAATAGCACATGGGTTAGGGTCCTTACTAACCCGATTAAATAATGTATACACCAATACCTTAGTAAACAGGAACACCATTAATAAATAATTAAGCTACTAAACATAAGGAAGGCTAAAGGTTAATAACATCAGTAAAACCTTTAAACTGCATTTTCTAATGTTAAGTTAATTAGTGTAACCTTGTTAGGTGACACAGATGTGAGTCAGTTAACTTACTGTTGGCCACGGTCAATGAAACCAGCGTGGATCCAAAGATGCACAGGAGGAGGAGGGCAAGAGCACGCATGGTTACAGGTCCTGAGACGGCGACAAGTAACAGAACACAGCTGAAGGCACACCGATTTAACGAGAAGATGGGCGGAAGTGTGGTGAGGGTGAGGGTGAGGTGGAGCAGAGTGTGAGGGTGTGTGACGAGCGAAAGGGAAATTATATGTGAGAGAGAGAGAGAGAGAGAGAGAGAGAGAGAGAGAGAGAGAGAGAGAGAGTGAGAGAGAGAGAAAAAAAAAAAAAGGAAAAAGGAGAAGTTCTAAGGCAGGACAATTTAGACTTTTTTGAAAATTGTTGTGGACCTGGCCATTACTTGCAACCTGTTAAGGTCCCTTCACACCGTTTGAAACAGTGTGTGTGTACATGTTTGTGCATGTGTTCGCAACAAATAAAGCTAACTTTTTGTTGCTTCACTCACACAATACGCAATTGTGTCGATTTCTCCGTCACCTCTTTTGGATCTCCTCAGCAACATGATGAGGACCGCGAAGTGCCCATGTAGAATATGTACAGCTCTTTATTAAATAAAAACAGTTCACTATGACACTTCAAGTGGGACGCGGTCTAACATTGTTGTCATCGTCCAAACAAATCACACAACGGAAAGCCTACTCTCAACACACCAGTCCAGAGCGCGTGGGGGTACAATAGGGAGGACGTCCTGCCCCACGACTACCTGTCTGCAGTACGAGGCTCAAGTCTGGAGATAAAAGTCCAGCAGTCACGTAAAACATTGGAACATTAATGTTTTTATGTCGGCCAGATTTGCGGTAGGATAGGTAGCATTAATTAAAATTCAGTGCTCAACTCAACGCAAATGGTGACTTGTTTAAATGGAAAGAGAGATGATGGTTAACGATGAATCTCATTCCGTAAATTATTTGTGGGGCGGGGGGGGGGGTCATGTGGAAGACCAGGGGCAGTCGGGCCGGCGGGATCCAATACATTTAACAAGCAAATAAGCTCAGTCGTGAAGACAAGCTTCTTCCAGCTGCGACTCCTAGAGAAAGTAAAGCCGTATCTCCCACCAAAGGACTTTGAAAGAGTCATTCACCTGTTCATAATGTCCCGTCTAGACTACTGTAATTCTCTATATTTTGGTGTGGACCAATGTCTGCTTGCAACCGGTCCAAAATGCTGCTGCACGTCTCCTCACTGGAAAAAGGCGATATGACCACATTACCCCTGTCCTGGCCTCTCTCCACTGGCTTCCTGTGGTTTTTTAGAATTAAATTAAAAATCCTGTTGTTTACTTTTAAAACTCTGCATGGGCTGGCACCTAAATATATGTCAGAGCTGGTCTGCATCCATGCTCCATCTAGAGAAATTCGGTCAGCTCAGCAGGTGCTGCTGGATGTACCCAGGTGCAGACAAAAAACAAAAGGCGACAGAGCCTTCGCTGTGGCCGCTCCTAATCTCTGGAACAGTCTCCCCCTGAGTCTGAGAACTGCCCAGTCTATAGACCAGTTCAAAACGCAACTAAAGACTCGCTTTTTTACATTGGCTTTTAATACAAGATTTAAGATTTTATTTTATCTTATTCATTGTTGTTGCTAATATGCAATATTAAGCCTTCTTGTTCTTTGTTTTGTTTTTTATATTGTATTTGTGTACAGCACTTTGGTCAACTACTGTTGTTTTAAAATGTGCTAGATAAATAAACTTGACTTGACCCCCAGCCCGGTCTAGTCCAGCCCAGCTCTGGGCTCCTAGGGTCCCACTGGGGGGGGGGGGGGGGGGTCCGGTACCTTGTCCCTCACGAGTCAGTGGGCCGGCCTACGTTGTGTGTGTACATGTCGTGTGTTTATGTTGTGTGTGTACATGTCATGTGTATATGTCATCTGCATATGTTGTGTGTATATGTTTTGTGTGTACATTTTGTGTGCATATGTTGTCACACACAAAGACACACACACATCTGAAAGAAGATGTGCTCCATTGTGTCTTCTGTTGCTACTAGACCGATGATAAATAAACAAGAACAAGGATCTCTCCACATCTGCCTATTTTTAAAGCATATTTGAATCCATATACATTTCATCTAAATATATGTTCTAAACGATCATTTTCAAATCACAAGGAGAGGTCTGAGTAATCGCACCAGTCTGTGGTCCAAACTATTGACAACCTAAATATCACCGCGTCAATGTTTAAATGTTTATTCACCATACTCAATGAGATGAAACATGGTTGCACAAAGACGACGATACTAAATATGTGTATTCACCAAGATTGCTTCTGTAGAACAGACACTTAGTCAGTGACAGGAACACTGTTTTGTACTTAATAACAAGTGAACCACAGAAAGGTCCACAGTGTGCATGAGTGTGTGTGTCTGTGTGCGGTTAGAGCAGGAAGTCATCTTTGTTGCACGGTTGCATGAGCGTTGGAAGATCTTGTACATAAACAAATAAACAAAAAAGGGTATTCGTCGTTGGCCTAAACGTGAAGGTTAGTCTAGTGGCGAGTGTGTTTGACCCAAGCCCCTAATGTCCAGGATGAAAGGAAGTCCCGGAGAAAGAGGACTCCTGAACTCTGCATGTATGGAAAGGTGTTGTGTAAGCATTTGTTTTCCAGATGGTAATCTATCAATTGAAGTTCCTAAGGGTGTGATAAAAAGGGGTGGTGGCCCTGCCCTATCAGTTGGAACCCCTGGCCTGTCCCATCTTCCCCCGGCGCGAGGGGGGGGGGGGGGGGGGAGGTGGGTCAGGAAAACAACTTTTCAAACACATCCCCCGAAGAGATTCACTGAACACAGGCACATTCCAACAAATACAGAGACATAGAATGTGAAAACTGATTTTTACCATTACAGTACAGTTCCAGGACGCTGTGGAGCACATCGTGGTACGGTCCACCCTGAAGAAAAATAAAAGATACAACATAAATGGAAGAATATGAATTCTCAATTATTTTTTACTTCAACACCCAGCTACAAGTCAACCACTAGAGAGCTCTAACCCCAACACCCAACTACAAGTCCACCATTAGAGAGCTCTAACCCCAACACCCAGCTACAAGTCCACCACTAGAGGAGAGCTCTAACCCCAACACCCAGCTACAAGTCCACCACTAGAGAGCTCTAACCCCAACACCAAGCTACAAGTCCACCACTAGAGGAGAGCCCTAACCCCAACACCCAGCTACAAGTCCACCACTAGAGGAAAGCTCTAACCCCAACTCCCAGCTACAAGTCCACCACTAGAGAGCTCTAACCCCAACACCCAGCTACAAGTCCAACACTAGAGAGCTCTAACCCCCACACCCAGCTACAAGTCCACCACTAGAGAGCTCTAACCCCAACACCCAGCTACAAGTCCACCACTAGAGAGCTCTAACCCCAACACCCAGCAGTGATTTGTTATTAATCACATATTGAAACATGAGTAGATAGTATCTTTATGCTCACAGTGCTAGCTCTTTATTGGGGCTAAAGCAGCGAAGCTGCGAGACAACCACTGTTATACGTTATTATATGTTATTCTATTATTATTATTATTATTATTATTGTTATTATTATCTGGCATGGGAGTCCATGGCAGCCCATAGAAGGCCTTGGTAAACAGGTCAAAGTTGGACATGCATTCATGTTTATAACTTTTGACCCATTCATCCAATTTTCACAAACGGGAAGCCAGTATTTCCAAAATTGAGTCTGAGGGTGCACTCACACTAGGCCATCTGGCCGTGGCCGTTGGCCGTCGCAGCTGTGGCCTGGCCACGGAAGGCTCTTGTACATACGTCATCACGTCGTAACACGTCATTACCAAGCGTCCGCTGCATGGACCATAATAAAGTCTGCCGCCAGTCAGAGTTTTAACAACAATGGATAACAACACAGTTGAACCGCTTGACGCGATGTTTACCGTTTAATGGGAAAGAAGGCTCGTCGCCTTTATTTTTGTCCGTGGTCGTCGCATTGACTATACGTCATCCAGCTCAGGTTGCGTAGCCGTGCGTGTGCGCGTGTCGGCTCATTAGCATCTGTACCGTAGCGGCCCGTGCAGTAGCAGCACACCTCTCCCAAGTGGCCAAATTGGCCCGGCCTGGCCAGACTGGCCACACTCACACTGGCAGATTTGAGCACGGTTAGGTGCTAAAACGGCCATGGCCACGGCCAGATGGCCTAGTGTGAGTGCACCCTGACTGTCGATAACAATGCGGGACAACGTCTCAATTTGTGGGACGTGTACAATGTAATGAAAATGCGTGACTGTCCCGAACAAAGCGGGACATCTGGTCACCCTAATATCATAACCAAACTTGGTACAAAGACCCATGACATTCAATGGGGACACTCATCAAATTTGGTGACCTTTGACCTCCAGGCAGTGGCGTATCCAGGACATTTTTACTGGGGTGGCCAAGATGGGACACAAAGCTAGTGTGGGGTGGCCATGGCATAGCGAAGTTTAATACATACACGTACGCAGCCAACTGCGGTTCGAATCCAGGTCCTTTGCTGCATGTTGCATCCCCTCTCTCTCCCATGATTTCCTGTCTCATAACTGTCAAATAAAGGTGTCTATGCTGGTGAAATGATTATTTTTTTTTTTATTCCATTTCCACCTATCACAGTCCTCAAGTATATCTGGTTATTTTAACATGTCTATTTTTAATCAGTAATTATGTTCAGAATAGGGTACACATTTTCTAAGAGCCATTTCCTTATAGTGGATTAAAGTCCTCATCTCTTCACAAGTTAAATTAGAGTAGCAAAATTCAACTGCTCTTAACTCATCCTATATAATAACATTAATCAGCTCATCATCTGTGTCACCTGTATTGTTACCTGGGTTTGCTTTACTAATTGAGGCGCCATCTTGTGGTTACATAAAACACAGCAATCCAGGCAACAGAACAAACCAAAATGCTTTAAGATAGACCTTATTAAAAAGTGTATCTGTAAGCAAAGGATAAATTAAGCTTGTAAGGAAAAAAACAGAAATATTTGTTGTTCTTTACATGCTTAGTTTACGTTATTATTTATCTAATTTGTTGGAGATACTGGAATTCGATTTGTTTGGTTTGTTCTTTGCTTTGGTGTGTTTTTATTTAACCACAAGATGGCACCTAAATTAGTAAAGCCAACATAGGTAACAATACAGGTGACACAGAGGATGGCCTGATGACTGAATAATGTTATTCTATAGGATGCCTTGTGATGTATGAAAATGTGCAAAAAGTGGGTTTTCAACCCAGACAGTATTCATGTCCAGGGCCCTGATGAAGGTATAAACGTTGGCTTTGATTCAACATAAATTATGAAGTTTATTTAAATCAAACAGTTAAGCCTTAGAATCACAAATTAACTTGATAAATATACATAAACAATTGTAACATAAACCAAACAAATCTTAACTCCAAAGTATATACTATAAAGTAATGTTATGTAAACCTTCAAACTCTCATGAACAATAGAGGATTCTAATAATAGTAACAAAGTGCAATAGAGGTAGCTAGTTCTTGCTTTTGCTCATTCTCCTGCTACAAAATGCTTTCACATAGGCCATAAGACCACAAGACAAGACTTAAAGTTCAATGCAATGCCACCAGACCGAATATAACTTGGAACCCCTTAAATAACAGCTTTGACTCCATTAAAATGTCAAAAAGAAAGGCGGTGTCAACAATGTGCCTAATTATGTCTATTTATAGGATCTAAAGGTTAATTTTTTACATAACTACCACTCTTACAACTCACTTTTAATAACACAATTAACACATATTGCATCTCAAGCATTTGTGGCATTTGAATGCAACAAATAAGACACAGCTTGTTCTTGTGTTATAGCTACTTAAATCTAGACTGTCACACTATGTTTCACACACTGGTTGGCCAAAAATATAACATTAGCTCTATTGAACACACACATCTGCAAAAAACACCATCAGTCTTCAGTCCAGAAAACATCTTTTCATATTTCATGGCGGTATCCAAAACACTAACGTTACATGCTTAACTTGGTTTGCAGGCTGCTAAGCTAGCTAGTGCAGTGTAGTTCGTCTTTTAGCTGCTACTTAGTGCTGGATAAAGTTTTCCTACACATTCAGAGGGAACTACGATATAACTAAACATTAAATTACCATACCTCTCAACGACAGATTTCAGCGTCTTTATCGTTTTTATATTGTTCACGTTGTCACTGTGACCGTTGTCGTCCTCCTGTTTCACGGACCAGCAGCATGTGCAGCGCGCTCATCTCATGGGTCACCTGACCTGCATAGCTAAATGTCCGCCGAGCAGAAATCAGCTCTCACAGCCTCAGTACGACCATTACTGTGTCAGTTAAAAATGTAAAACTGACCCTAAATCAGTTGATCAGCTGTCATCATTGATTGACAGTATTTCTCTTATTTCTTGTGTTGACGAACTTGACCAACTACCTATCAGATCTGGGGTGGCCACAGGGGTGGCCAATGAGCTTTCAGGGGTGGCCCTGGCCACCCCAGGCCACCCCCTAGAATCGCCACTGCCTCCAGGGGGTGCTGTAATTAATGAAGATGTGTCTTAACTCCTCTCTCTTCACATGAGTATATTTCAAACTTATTGTCAATGTCTGGTGATACTTTCAGACCTACCCAAATAGCTAATGAATTATTTTCTCATGGAAACATCAGACTTTGGCCGCCATGTTGAAAGTTGTTAAAATCAATTGTCTGTGTCGTTTCACGTCATATTCACCACCTCCGTGTGAAACGGAAAAATGACTCAAGCAAACTCCACCCAAAACTTGAACAGACTCGCCTTGCACTGGTTTCACCTAGGGATAGATACTTTCTCAGTCTTTATTGTAGCTGCATTTCCTCTTATTAGTAGGGATGGGAATCGAGAACCGGTTCCGAGTCAACCGATTCCTTGGAATCGTTAGCAAGCCTGCTTAACGATTCCGCTTATCGGTTCCGGTCGCGGCAAATGCGTCATGACGTCACACACACGCTGCTTTGATTTGGTTCAGAACGCAGCAAACATGTCGCCGCCGAGGAAGAATCGCATTGTGCGTTCACACCAAACGCGACGGGGCGACAAGATCCCATACAAAGTGAACGTAGAGACGCGTATAAGGGCGAGTTTTTCGCGGGAGAAAACCGGCGACAAGTTTTTGTCGTGATGACAGCCAATCAGCGTTCAACAGCCTGATAACTGAGTGACATGTGTAACGTAACAGCCAATCAGCGTTCAGCCGTCAAACTCAGTGCAGTGCAGTCCGGGTGAACCGCGGAATGGAGGAGAAAGTGATTGTTGCAGTTTGCGACTCCCGGAGCTCTATATATAATAGTATATAATATATTATATACTATATTATAATTGTATATATAATATCACGGCCAACAGCTCTGTCGCCTCCGGATGGCCGTAGGTGGGGAGCTCTCATAGGGATTGGGCTTCTCGGGGTTTGTTTACCGGCATTGCTATGGTTTCCGGTCTTGTGTGTTCCAACGGTTTATTAGGTAGGCCCATCTAATAAATCTCTGTCTAATCAATGCTTCATTTTGTTTATGTCAGTTTAATTTTGTTACAAGTTGAATGCAAATGAGCACTGTTAGAATTCCAAAAGGCACAAGCTCTTACTTGGCTGTTTTCAGTCTGTGTTTTTAGTTGTATGGCACATAATTATGGCATTTGGGCTTAAAAAGCGAAACATATATTTTTTCGTCTAGACCAATTGATTTGAAAATGTACAATTTCCTAATACTAGAAGCACTTCTGATCAGATATTAAAGAGATGTAAGGCAAACAAACACATTTATACTTATTTTCTCACCCAATGAGAATCGATAAGGAGTCGGATCGATAAGCAGAATCGGAATCGGAATCGTGAAATTCTTATCAATTCCCATCCCTACTTATTAGCCGTATGGGTCGTGCATTCCTCGCTTTGTGCTGCATGCCGTACTGACCTGATTTGCATTGTTCCTTGTTGGTGGGCATGCCCTTAACCTGCGTCCGCATCCCAGTTTGATTGATATGATCAAACAGCCCGCCCCACCCCCTGATGACAGCCCTCACTGCTGTCTCCGCACACAGCTATTTGATAAATGCCAGATTATAGAACACGCATTTCAAAATTCGAGTCCTACTGTCAATAACAATGCGGGAAAACGTCTCAATTTGCGGGATGTGTACAAAGTAATGGAAATGTTTTTCAGCTTTGGCTTTCAGGTTTTCAGGTTTCCAGCTTTTTCAAATTCAAAACTGTTTGGCCGTGACAGCCAATCAAACTTGATGGCAAAGCCGCCAAACAGGAAGTAAGCCCATTTCTCCGCAACTCTTTGACATATCATAGCCAAACATGTCAAACAGGAAGTAAGCCAATTTTTCAGCAGCTCTTTAACATGTCATAGCCAAACTTGGTACATAGCCTCATGATTCAAATTCCCCCCCCCCCCCCCCCCCACGACCCTAGCCCAAAAGAGGGCAAGAAAAAACTCCCTTAATTAGAAGGGAAGGAATCTTTAGGAGGAACGCAGAGTGGGGGATCCCACCCTCCACGGATGATCAGGAGTGCAATGGGTGCCATAATTGAATAATTTATCAGTACAGACATATATACAGGCAAAACATTTCAAATCGGTGATGGGCTGCTGGCCGGTTAACCATAAAGAGTTTCCAGGCATCCAGTCACAGTCACCGCAACACGATATAATAGCAAATTCATTGGAATGGAAAAGTGCCTCCTGGAAATGTAGATTGCTGCTAATTTAGTAACAACACAAACTAGCACGAACACATCGATAAAATCAGAAACAGAAACATTATCTTGATCAGACAGACACTGATAATGTTTCTGATTGCATTGATAGGTGTTTGGATGCGTCAGCCTTGAAAACCTATCTCAAAGTGATACATGGCCTGGTGCTCCATGTTGCCATCTAGGAGAACTCCCTGAGTGTGTGTCTGGTGATTGCTGGTTTGACCTGTGTATATTGATTTCTCAATGCAAAACAGGTGTGCAGCCTCACCCAGCCCCAGAGTCCAATCAGTCTGACTCGGGCAAGGTTCGGCTGCTTGAACCAGTAATCATCCACACACACTCCCATGAATGGATTTTTATTAGCATTTTTAATAGTGTCATCTGCATACCAATGAAAGTTGAGTCCATGGTTACAGATGATTTTGCCTAGGGGGAGCATATAGATGGTGAAGAGAAGGGGACCGAGGACAGACCTCTGGGGGACACCATGGTTAACTGCTGCTGTGATGGAGTTGAAGCCTTTCAGATTGATGAATTGTTTTCGGTTTGAGAGGTAGGACTGTAACAAGGAGAGTGCTGTGTCGGTGAGGCCAATGAGCTCAGAGAGACGGGAGAGGCGGATGGTTTGGGAGACGTGTCAAAGGCTGCAGAGAGGTCTAGGAGGAAGAGGATGGTGAAAAGGTCATCTGCAGCGTTCAGGAGGTCATTAGTGATTTTCATGAGGTCGGTTTTATTACTATGGATGGATCTGAAGCGGGATTGGAGAAGTTTAAATAGCTTATGGTGGGACACATGGTGTTGGAGCTGGGCAGCCACTGCTCTTTCCAAGATCTTACACAGGAAGGGAAGGTTGGAGATCGGGTGGTAATTGTTGGGGTCATCTGGGTCCAGGCCAGGCCTTTTTGAGTGTCTGTATCACCAACTTGAAGTTGGAGGGCACCACGCCAGAGCTTAGTGAGGCGTTGATAATGGTTACCACCGCAGGGCAGATGGTGGGGAGACAGGCCTTCACTAGGGTCGTGGGCAGTGGGTCCAGACTGCTGGATGTAGTCCTGGCTTTGGTCATGAGGTTGAGGAATTGGTCAGCATCCAGCAGGGAAAAGGTGGAGGAGCAGCACTGTGGAGGGCAGGCAGATGGGTGGTTCGTATCCTGCAGGTGTATTGTGGCTAGCGGGCAGGGGGTGGACATCTGGAGTTGCAGATGGATGGTTTCCAAAAAAAAATCCAGGAACTTAAACCTCCGAAGCTCTGGGGTAAACCAGGGAGAAGGGCGGGCGAAGGAGACAGATCTAGCGATAAGTGGGGCAACCGAGTCTAGGCTGAGGGCGAGAGCGGCGTTGTAGTGCCCGACCAGGCCATGTGGTTTTGGGGATGGATGGCGAAGTTGATCGCTAGGGTGGTGGCCAGCTTGGAACACGTTTTGTGTTCCTGTATGTGATTGACCGCTTTGTGGGCTGCTTTGGTAGGGGCATAGTGACAGAAAACAGGATGGCATGGTGGTCAGCATGGTTTTGCCAGCACACCACGCCAGTGCCGTGTTCCAATACCCGTACTGTCCGCACTTACTAGCCAAAATTTGAGTACACAGTACGTTCCAATTCAGATCCGGCGAAAAGAAGTATACTTCAAGGACCCGGATGCCGTACTCAAAACGGGCTAATCGTGAAGTGTGGATCGAAGGACACTCCCCGTACTCAACGGCAGCCATCTTAGCTACGTAGCGGAAGAGGCGGAGCCAGGCTGAGCCAAAGTCGGCGCATTTTCCACATAGCCTGCATTAATAGAGTCATTTTGTAGTTTTTATATTTTTTATAGCTTTTTATAGCTGCTAGGCGTAAAGAGTTCACCGTTCAAAGCGGGATGTTTATTGCGGGGGAGGAGCCACGGCGGCAGTCGTGATCGTCATTTCCGGTGTGTGCACCACAGAGTACTCGATTTGGAACAGCACTCACATCTAAAAAATTAGCGTACTCAAATGAGTACGGATAGTGCAGATAGTGTACTTCCTTTAAGTATACTCATGGAAGTACGGGTATTGGAACACAGCACAGGTCCAAGGGGTGCCCTTTGGCATCATTGGGCCCTGTACATGTTGTTGAATGTTGAAGCAGTCCAGCAGTGATAGAAAATCAGCTGCGAGGGAACAGCTGCTAGAGTCCACAATCAGGATTATTTTATTTGTCGTTGTACAGTGTACAACGAAATTGTAGCAGCATCCAAGTATACACACACTAGTAAAAAAGTGTAAAAAGTAAAGGCAGAAATGCAATCTACGCATACAAATATAAATATAAATAGACGATATGTACTTTTTTTTTGCATGTGTGTGTCTGTCAGTGCCCGTTTGTGTTCAGTGCAGAAAATCGCAGAGTATGATAGAAGCAGTGAAGAAATAGGATATAGGTTGCACAATCTGCAACAATAGCAAACATGTTGATTCAAATCCTATACACCTATTCCCAAGAATTTCACCTTCCCTCGCAATCACGTGATGATCATGTGAAGGACTGTTATATAAAAGCTTTGCTCCATCGTTAAACAGTCAGATTGACGGTTTTGACATTGAAGGTAGGTACCCTGTTTTAATGCTCAAATGTAAGGTCTCACTCTTTCAGCTGATTGAAAAAACTCTTATCCCCACAGTATCCATCTCAGAGACGACAGCATCCATGGCCCTCTGGAAAACAGGTGAGTACACACTGGAAACATCTGTCTGAACTCAAGAAAAGACAAATATGACCTTAAATGTGTTCTTGTGGCCGTTGGTCTGGTATTAATCAGGCAGATTCTCTGGTTGTCATCCTAAAACCACAATGACAGTCATTGTCGAACTTGTTGAACACTTTGGGAACCCGAGCCATCCACTCAAGAACAAACCAAAACTTATTTAGTCTGAACCCCAATTTGCAACACCAACTCTTTATTTTGGACTATATGAGAGATACTTGATCATATATCAGAGAGACTGTTGAAAAGAAAAAGGGTTTGAAACCCGAGTTCTGTCTGGGTTAGAGTGCTAGAATCCGGGTTGGAGTCCCAGAATCTGTGTTGGAGTCCCAGTGAAAGGACCAAGTTCCTTTAGGTCGGGTTGGAGTCCCGACGTGGGTATAACTTTGAAGGGTTTGAGACCCGAGTTCTGTCTGGGTAAGAGTCATATAATCCGGGGTGGAGTCCCAGAGAAAGGACCAAGTTCCTTTAGGTCGGGTTGGAGTCCCGACGTGGGTACCAGAGAGACTGTTGATCTGATCTTAAATACATTGTACTTTCTAAAATGCTTTTTTTGATTTTCATCCATTTTACTCAATTTTTGCATTATGTTTTCTTTTTACTTATCTATTATTTATTTTATTGTATGACAATGTTTTTATGTGAAGCACTTTGAGTCTGCCTTGTGTATTAATAACGCTGAATAAATAAAGTTGCCGTGACTTGCCTATAATAAACATCAAAATGATAACAATTGAATTAATGAAATGTAGATTTTTGATGAGAATATTTTGTCATTGAAAATCGACAAATTTCACCGGGGGGGCAATAAAGTTGAACCTAAAACTTAAAGATCCTAAATGGTTAACAAATGGTTTTCTTGAACTTGTGAACTCGAGATATACACGGTTGAAGTGGGAAGCTCCAAGTATGAATAGTTTACCATTTGATGGATTTATGGAATACATTTATACATTGCATTCATTATCCTTTCAAGGCTCTGCTTTGATTGGTTGGGCTCAGGGTAGTTCCAGCCAATAGGAACTCTGAAGTGTTTAAATGTGCAGCAGTAGTTGTGGTGTTGCTGGCCTGTGTGTCCTGGCCACTGGGAGCCACGGAGGACCTCCGCAGCTTCAAGGACCAGCTCAAGGACTGTTTGGTGGACAAGGACTACCAGGATCTTCTGCACATCAGTAGCCATGGCCTTCTCCCTGCCCAGAGCCCTCGGCACGTGGTCATCGTGGGCGCCGGCATGGCCGGCCTGACCGCTGCCCAACTGCTGCAGGGCGCGGGACACCAGGTTAGCAGGTCTCAGGGCCCAAGGCTCCACATGGGGTCCCCACATCGGCTGCTGAACACGGTGGTACAATATGGGCACTGATGGGTGGGCTGTTGTTTAATGATCCGACTCACAGGGAGAGAAGACAAAAACATTTATTTAGGGGTGCATGCCTGTGGGAGGATGATTGGGGGGGGGGGGTCAGCAGCAATGACCTTGTAGGCAGTCAGAGATCGGCGTTAAAAGTCCATATATATGTGTTTATGTGTATGGAGTTAGCATGTGTGTATGTGTGTGTGTGTGTTTGTGTGCGTGTGTAGGTGACGCTGCTAGAGGCTAGCGGGAGGGTGGGGGGAAGGGTGGAGACCTACAGACACCCGACAGACGGCTGGTATGCTGAACTGGGAGCCATGAGGATCCCCAGCTTCCACCAGTAAGTTAGGTGGTCCTACACCAGCCCCTCTTGCTCTATATCTCTCTTTCTGTCTCTCTCTGTCTGCGTCATTCAGTAATTTTTCTCTCTCTCTCTCTCTCTAGGATTGTGCGTTCCTGCGCCCAGCGGCTGGGTGTGCGGTTGAGTAAGTTTGTGATGGATGACCCCAACACCTTCTACCTTGTCAATGGGCAGCTTGTGAAGACGTACAGGGCAGACAAAAAACCCGCCCTCCTCAAATACAACACCCCCCAACAGCTGTCGGCTGACCAGCTGCTGGATCAGGCCTTGCAGACGGTTTGTAGCCCACCACGCCTTCAAATGGCTGCCAAAACCATAGATACCTTTGACATCATGATGTGGTTACAGAGTGTGTGTGTGTGTGTGTGTGTGTGTGTGTGTGTGTGTGTGTGTGTGTGTGTGTGTGTGTGTGTGTGTGTGTGTGTGTGTGTGTGTGTGTGCGTGTGTAGGTAAAAGACGCAGTGAAAAATCAAGGATGTGAGGCTGCCATTAAGAAATATGACCAGTATTCTGTGCAGGTAAATATGAAGTATAAATATCAAACATTTGTGTCAGAAATGTAATAATAATTTATTCATGCCTCATTGACAATGTAACTGTGCGTGTATGTGCGGTGTGTGTACACATTTCATTCAGGGTTATTTGGAACAAGTGGCTAACCTGAATTCTGAGGAGGTAAAGATGATAGGAGACCTGCTGAATGAGAACGGCTGGATGTACACTGCCCTGACTGAGATGCTCTACGAACAAGCAGCTATCAACGACCACACTGAGTCAGTCCCTGCTCACTCATTCCACACTAAACAGTCTGCACCAAGTCATTCATAACTGCCAGTTTTTACAGTCCGCATTCACCCATTCATGCATATATATTGGCCTTCCAGTTATTCCGAGGTGGTGGATGGCTCAGATCGTCTCCCACAAGCCTTGCATCGCGTCCTGCTTAACCCCGCCCAGCTGAACTCCAAGGTCAAACAAATCAACCAGTCAGACACTGGCGTTGATGTATACTACCAGAAGGGTAAAGAATCAGACTGGACCAAGGTGTCTGCGGAGGCAGTCCTCGTCACGACCACAGCCAAGGCGGCCCGCTTCATAGACTTTGTCCCGCCTCTCACCAACAGTAAGAGGCACGCACTGAGCAGCGTTCACTACGACAGCTCCACCAAGATCATCCTCACCTTCAGCAAAAAGTTCTGGGAGGCTGATGGCATCAAGGGGGGGAAGAGCATCACAGACCGTCCCTCTCGCTTCATCTACTACCCCAGCCACAGCTTCCCTAAGAACCCGGACGTCGGCGTGCTGCTGGCCTCCTACACCTGGTCCGACGACTCTCTGCTCTTCCAGGGCCTGGGGGATGAGGAGCTGAAGGAGGTGGCCCTGAACGACCTGGCGCTGATCCACGGGGAGAAGGTCCGGGACCTGTGCACGGGGGTGGTGGTGAAGAAGTGGACCGCTGACCCCTACAGCCTGGGCGCCTTTGCCATCTTCACTCCCTACCAGCATACCGAGATCGCCTTGGAGCTCTTCCGGTCACAGGGCAGAGTTCATTTCGCCGGGGAACACACCGGCTTCACTCATGCCTGGATTGAAACAGCCATGAAGACGGCCATCCGAGCTGCCAGGAACATCAACCAACAGCTTCAAGACAGCTTCAAGTCCACCGCTAAAGTAGAGCTCTAACGCCAACACCCAGCTACAAGTCCACCACTAGAGCGCTCTAACCCCAACACCCAGCTACAAGTCCACCACTAGAGCGCTCTAACCCCAACACCCAGCTACAAGTCCACCACTAGAGCGCTCTAACCCCAACACCCAGCTACAAGTCCACCACTAGAGCGCTCTAACCCCAACACCCAGCTACAAGTCCACCACTAGAGAGCTCTAACCCCAACACCCAGCTACAAGTACGCCACTAAAAGACTTGATTTGCAGTGATTTGTAATTAATCGCATTTTGAATCATGAGAAGACAGTATCTTCCTTCTCTCAGTGCTAGCTCTTTATTTGCATGTGTTGTGTTTGCATTGAACAAATCTCAAACTAAATTGGTATCTGCTGTGAACTCTAAATGTAATGAGAATCGACCAATCCGAGACTGCCACCTGCAAGAAGGCAATAGCCTAGCTATGCACATATTACATTGCCTTTCCTGTTACTGAACATAATAAGCAACGGCCAATGTGACAAAGTACTCAACACTTCAATTAAACATGATGTTTATTAAACAAAAGTTGTGCTTGGTTATTGTCAAAATGACCAAACGTTTCTTGTTATCAAAACTATCAAAACCGCTCCTGCCAAATTCCTTTCACATTCCAACAGATGATGTATAATTTAACCAGCTTCTACTCCATGGTGAGTACAGTACTCTGAATCAACAGACTCCATATTGAATACCAGTCTCCATATTTAACTCTTTAATCCAAGTGTTAAACAATATAGCGAATGGCAGTTGGTGGATTCTTTAGTACCTCCATGTTTTGGAGATGTTCGATTCTGGGTTGTTGTTCTCCTGTTTGATAACGAATGAATTCATCCTTCAGAAGGGGAATCCTGTGAACTGCCACTGCCCAGAGAGAGCCCCGTGCTGTCAAAGTTGAAGGAGAGAAAAGTCATTGAAAGTATTTTCTTTTAGTTGTGGACCTTGCCATCAGTTCCAACCCGTTAAGGTTTCGTTCACACCGTTTGAAACAGTGTGTGTGTGTAAACATTTGTGCATGTGTACGCAACAATTAACACTTTGTCGCTTCACTCACAATAAGCAATTGCCCTGGTGTACAAAGACTTTAGGCCTTGCTCGATTCCTCGATCACCTTTAGATCGCCTCAGCAACAATGACGACGTGACGAAGTTCCAATGTGGAATATGTACATCTCTTTATTAAATAAAAACAGTTCTATATTACACTTCAAGTGGGACATGGTCCAACATTGTTGTCATCGTCCATACAAACCACACAATGAAAGCCTACTCTCAGAGACGACCACAAACGCCTTGAAATGGTCGTTTCCAAACACCTGTCAAGAGTGCATGGGGGTACAATAAGGGGCACTGGAAGGTCCCGCCCCTGGACTTCCTGTCTGCATTACAAGGTTCTTTGACTGTTGATGGTTCTGTAGGGACAAGCATGTGCAGTAGGCCTGCTCAGTCATGGGACATTAATTCAATAGCTTGATTAATTTCAGTGCCCCCTTTTGTCGCAATCAGTAACCGAACAGCAAGCTCACTATATCAATGAGAGACTCTTTAAATTATGTCATGTTCACACACTTTCACAGACGGACACACACACACACATACACGCGTGCGCACAAACACAAACACACACGCACACACACACACTTAAGATGACATAGTTGCATCATCGGGGACATTTCGTGGATTGCGAGGCACGAATGTAATAGGCAGGTGTGCAAAAGGTTGGATGGACTGATGGTCGCTGGTGGGAAGGAGTGCAAAATAATAAAAACTAATTATTTTTCTTTTGAGGTAAGATACAAAATACGGCAGCAGTTGGTCGGCAGCATAAAACAAACAAACAAAAATGGGTCACTCTTTAAAACCTTAAAACCGTTCTGTGTCGTTTTTTTTTTTTTATATACACACATCCATGCATCCATCCATCCATACATACATACATACATACATACATACATACATACATACATACATACATACATACGTATGAAGAAGTTCAAAGACAGGACATTTTGACGTTTTTTTAAAGTATTTTCCTTTAGCTCTGAAACTGGCCTGTTTATGGAGGTTTCTTTTCACACCATTTAAAGAAGTGTGTGTGTGTGTGTGTGTGTGTGTGTGTGTGTGTGTGTGTGTGTGTGTGTGTGTGTGTGTGTGTGTGTGTGTGCGTGTGTGTTCGCAAAACAAATAAACCACTTTTTGTCGCTTCACACGATAAGCATTTGCCCTGGCTTACACATCCTTTAGGCCTTGCTCAATTTCCTGCCATGTACATTTCCATCACCTCCTCTAGATCTTATCAGCATCAATGACGAGCAGAAAGTGCCAATGGAGAATATGTACACCTCGGTATTCAATATAGACAGTTCTATATTACAACTTAACATTGTTTTCATCGTCCATACAAACCACACAGAAAGCCTACTCTCAGAGACGACCACAGACCCTTTGAAATGGTCCTTTCAATCACCCCAATAACGAGGACCGAAGGGTTCTTCTTCAGTTCTGGGTCTCAGGGGTATAGGAACTAGGTTCCACCAGCCAACCACAGCATGCTACACCTGTGCTTGATTCACCACCATGTAAGATTGCAGCAGTAAAGTAAGAGCAGGAAACTTATTTTAGAAATATCGGTGAAGTTTAATTGACATCCTCACAGCAATCAATCATAAATGCTCAGCCAAAAGCAATTTAAATTCAAATTATGGTATTATTACATGCCTGCTGTGAGCTGTAGCAGGCATGTAATAAACCCATTCAATTATTTAATTAGGCCGAATGAAATAATTAGATGGCTCACCTCACCTGTCCGTCTAAGTAGCCTACCTACCTGCGCTCACTGTTCCTGTTTCTGCCCTCATTGCGGATGACGGAGTCTTCCACAAGGCAACATAGGCCTATTGCTAAAGCTTGCGAGATAGTCATGTGTTTTGGGGGAGTTACTTACTCTGGCTGGTTTCTCCAAATTGCCTACCCTAGCTTTAACGTGCTAAACCACCTGTCCCCATCTATTTGCTTTTATTTTTGCGGCCCGGTTTCACACCGTATTGTTACCATCATAAAGTGTGACACCAGGGGTGGCTGTTGCATATTTTCTGCACCATGCAGCAGCGGAAAGGTAGAGACGTCCATGAAGTCGTTCACGTGCAGAAACATGCACTTGCTTAAAGCGTAGACAGAGTCACTACTTATAAACATCGCAATCGCTCCGTCGGATGAGTTATTTTTCTTTGTTACACCGGGCGATAGCACATTGAGTGGCTGAAGCAAAGCGGTTGATTTGCTTCTGTGGTGGCATCATGGGTCCTTCTTTCTTGCAGAGCTGTAGTCAATACCATGTTTGTCGAGTCCAAGACCAGGGCTTGAAGGCGTCCAAAGAGGTTTGATTACAAGTCAAGATCGAGTCCAAATGAGAGAGACAGTCATGACCACTATTATTTGCTCCACAAGCTCGAAATATTTTTCTATAGACGTCACGACCAAGAGGCAACAGCACCCACTTGGTATGGGTCGTACCATGTCATGACCCCCTCTTCCCTAAAACTCACAGCCCGAAAAACATTTTTTAACCATATAGTGCGAATTCCATCTGAAACAGTGGGCTCACTGGCTCTTTAAATGCTTGGATCACCGACATGATTTTTTTTTTTTTACTAAAGTCACCTTTTATTTTGTTTATTAAATGTATCAATGTATTTTTAGGTATTTACAACTACTTTCAATATATTTACAAAAAATGTGATGTAATCTTCTGAAATATCCAGACAAGACAAAATAAAGCTTCCAAAACACTGTATTCGTATAGGCCTATAGTTTTTTAGAGGATAGCACTTATTGCACCAAATCCCAAAAAATTTAAAACTTAATAGCATTAATTAGTAAATACTATACAGGCAACATTAGGCCTGGTTGCAGCCAGGATACCCATACTAACTTCAAAAGGTAGCTTCTATAACAAATATAAGTTCAAAAACCCATCGTCTATCTTGTCTATCTTCCCCCTGTGGAACACATTAAGCATGGTTCTACTTCCAGCGTTAAGGGCAGCAATAGAAAAAAAAACATTATCGTCCATCGTGTATTTTTTATTATACAGGAAAGTATTAAAGTTAACAACGTTACAATTTAAAGCGGGCCTGACTCAGTATAAAGCTGATTTCCAGCAGGTTCCATTAACAGCGGAAGTTAGAAGTTGCGCTGATCCAGTCGTGTCATCGCACTCTGGACCCAGGCGGCTTCAGGGTCCACGCAGATCCGGACATTGCCTATGGTCTGCAAACTGTCACAGAAAGGACATTACAGTCATTCTTATGAGGTCATACTGGGTTAATATGCTGTAGTCATCATTGTGATGCAAATTAAACTCATTAAATGGTATTTGGTCAAGGCTACGCTTACATAACGGCGGGCTTTGAACAGCGTCCATCCGTGAACTCGTAGTTTCGGATTTTAGTGAATTGCACCTTTCTTTCGTAATAATCGAAACAGCAACTATCTGGACCAATTCCATCTGAGAACAGAGAACATGTTAATGTTAAAGATAAACAACTCAACATAACATCAATATGTGGGACAAATTTAGAATAAGGGTACATTCAATAGGATTAGTTAATGCAGTAATAAGCATTATATTAAAGCAATAGCACATGGGTTAGGGTCCTTACTAACCCGATTAAATAATGTATACACCAATACCTTAGTAAACAGGAACACCATTAATAAATAATTAAGCTACTAAACATAAGGAAGGCTAAAGGTTAATAACATCAGTAAAACCTTTAAACTGCATTTGCTAATGTTAAGTTAATTAGTGTAACCTTGTTAGGTGACACAGATGTGAGTCAGTTAACTTACAGTTGGCCACGGTCAATGAAACCAGCGTGGATCCAAAGATGCACAGGAGGAGGAGGGCAAGAGCACGCATGGTTACAGGTCCTGAGACGGCGACAATAGCGGAACACAGCTGAAGGACACTGATTTAAAGAGAAGATGGGCGGAAATGTGGTGGGGGTGAGGGTGAGGTGGAGCAGAGTGTGAGGGTGTGTGACGAGTGAAAGGGAAATGTTATGCGTGAGAGAGAGAGAGAGAGAGAGAGAGAGAAAGAGAAACACAGACAGACAGAGAGGAAAAAGGAGAAGTTCTAAGGCAGGACAATTTAGACTTTTTTGATAATAAGTTGTGGACCTGGCCATTACTTGCAACCTGTTAAGGTCCCTTCACACCATTTGAAACAGTGCGTGTGGACATGTTTGTGCATGTGTTCGCAACAAATAAAGCAAACTTTTTGTTGCTTAACTCACACAATACGCAATTGTGTCGATTGTGGGGGGGGTCCGGTACCTTGTCCCTCGCGAGTCAGTGGGCCGGCCTACGTTGTGTGTGTACATGTCGTGTGTTTGTGTTGTGGGTCTACATGTCATGTGCAGGGCCGACGGACTGCGGGGGAAAGTGAGGCAGTCGTGGGGGGGCCCATGGCAAAAAAAATAAAAAATTTTATTTGAATTATCCACCAGCCCATAGTGTTAGGAGTCGCACACGGCCACGTCTCCTACCCCCCCCCCCCCCCCCCACCCCCGTCAACAATTCAGCGCAGGGGGCTGGTAGGGGGAATTCGGGGGGGGGCCCATCAATACCTCTTGTATACAGGGCCCAGGATTTGGTGCAACGGCCCTGGTCATGTGTATATGTCATCTGCATATGTTGTGTGTATATGTTTTGTGTATACATTTTGTGTGTATATGTTGTCACACACGAAGACACACACATCTGAAAGAAGATGTGCTCCATTGTGTCTTCTGTTGCTACTAGACCGATGATAAATAAACAAGAACAAGGACAAGAATCTCTCCACATCTGCCTATTTTTAAAGCATTTTTGAATCCATATACATTTCATCTAAATATATGTTCTAATCGATCATTTTCAAATCACAAGGAGAGGTCTGAGTAATCGCACCAGTCTGTGATCCAAACTATTGACAACCTAAATATCACCGCGTCAATGTTTAAATGTTTATTCACCATACTCAATGAGATGAAACACGGTTGTACAAGGACGAGGCTACTAAATATGTGTATTCACCAAGATTGCTTCTGTAGAACAGACACTTGTAGTTAGTCAGTGACAGGAACACTGTTTTGAACTTAATAACAAGTGAACCACAGAAAGGTCCACGGTGTGCATGAGTGTGTGTGTTTGTGTGCGGTTGGGGCAGGAAGTCATCTTTGTGGCACGGTTGCATGAGCGTTGGAAGATCTTGTACATAAACAAATAAACAAAAAAGGGTATTCGTTGTTGGCCTGAACGTGAAGGTTAGTCTAGTGGCGAGTTTGATCGAGTCCAAATGAGAGAGACAGTCATGACCACTATTATTTGCTCCAAGAGCTCAAAATATTTTTCTATAGACCTCACGACCAAGAGGCAACAGCACCCACTTGGCATGGGTCGTACCATGTCATGACCCCCTCTTCCCTAAAACTCTCAGCCCGAAAAACATTTTTTAATCACATGGTGCTCGAATTCCAGTGGACAGTGGACTCACTGGCTCTTTAAATGCTTGGATCACCGACATGAAACATGCTATATATACTATATAATTATATTCTATATTCACAACTTTGAAGTTTTTTTTTTGCAGGTGACTAAAGTCACGTTTTATTTTGTCTGATAAATGTATTAATGTATTTTTAGGTATTTACAACTACTTTTATTATAATTACAACAAATGTGATGTAATCTTCTGAAATATCCAACAGGGAAAAGGTTTTATACTGAAGACAAAATAAGGCTTCCAAAACACTGTATTCGTATAGGCCTATAGTTTATTAGGATTAGAGGATAGCACTTATTGCACCAAATCCCCAAAATGTAAAGCTTAATAGCATTAATTAGTAAATACTATACAGGCAACATTAGGCCTGGTTGCAGCCAGGATACCCATACTAACTTCAAAAGGTAGCTTCTAGGCAAGGCAAGGCAAGGCAACTTTATTTATATAGCACTTTTCATACACAAGGCAGACTCAAAGTGCTTCACATATAAACATTGTCATACAATAAAATAAAATAATAGATAAGTAAAAGAAAACATATGCAAGAAATTATATAAACTATAACAAATATAAGTTCAAAAAAACACAATGTATTCCTGTCTATCTTCCCCCTGTTGAACACATTAAGCATGGTTCTACTTCCAGCGCTAAGGGCAGCAATAAAAAAAAAAAACGTTATCGTCCATCGTGTATTTTTTTATTATACAGGAAAGTATTAAAGTTAACAACGTTACAATTTAAAGCGGGCCTGACTCCGTATAAAGCTGATTTCCAGCAGGTTCCATTAACAGCGGCCTGAGAAGTTGAGCTGATCCAGTCGTGTCATCACACTCTGGACCCAGGCGGCTTCAGGGTCCACGCAGATCCGGACATTTCTCTTGGTCTGCAAACTGTCACAGAAAGGACATTACAGTCATTCTTATGAGTTAAATCTGTGTTAATATGCTGTAGTCATCATTGTGATGCAAATTAAACTCATTAAATGGTATTTGGTAAAAGCTACGCTTACATTACGGCGGGCTTTGAACAGCGTCCATCCGTCAACTCGTAGCTTCGGATTTTAGTGAATTGCACCTTTCTTTCGTAATAATTGAAGCAGCAACCGTCGGTACCATTTCCACCTGAGAACAGTAAACATGTAAATGTTAAAGATAAACAACTCAACATAACATCAATATGTGGCACAACTTTAGAATAAGGGTACATTCAATAGGATTAGTTAATGCAGTAATAAGCATTATATTAAAGCAATAGCACATGGGTTAGGGTCCTTACTAACCCGATTAAATAATGTATACACCAATACCTTAGTAAACAGGAACACCATTAATAAATGATTAGGCTACTAAACATAAGGAAGGCTAAAGGTTAATAACATCAGTAAAACCTTTAAACTGCATTTGCTAATGTTAAGTTAATTAGTGTAACCTTGTTAGGTGACACAGATGTGAGTGAGTCAGTTAACTTACTGTTGGCCATGGTCAATGAAACCAGCGTGGATCCAAAGACACACAGCAGGAGGGCAAGAGCACGCATGGTTACAGGTCCTGAGACAGCGACAAGTAACAGAACACAGCTGAAGGCACACCGATTTAAAGAGAAGATGGGCAGAAGTGTGGTGAAGGGGAGGTTGAACGCGCGCGCGAGCGAGAGAAAAAAGGAGAAGTTCAGGCAGGGCAATTTAGACTTTTTTGAAAATAAGCTGTGGACCTGGCCATTACTTGCAACCTGTTAAGGTCCCTTCACACCGTTTTAAACAGTGTGTGCGTACATGTTTGTGCATGTGTTCACAACAAATAAACCTAACTTTTTGTTGCTTCACTCACACAATAGTGTCGATTTCTCCATCACCTCTTTTAGATCTCATAAGCGGCCTAACATTGTTGTCATCGTCCAAACAAACACACAACGGAAAGCCTACTCTCAACACACCGGTACCTTGTCCCTCACGAGTCAGTGGGCCGGCCTACGTTGTGTGTGTACATGTTGTGTGTTTATGTTGTGGGTGTACATGTCATGTGTATATGTAAGTCTGCATATGTTGTGTGTGTACATTTTGTGTGTATATGTTGTCACACACAAAGACACACACACATCTGAAAGAAGATGTGCTCCATTGGGTCTTCTGTTGCTACTAGACCGATGATAAATAAACAAGAACAAGGATCTCTCCACATCTGCCTATTTTTAAAGCATTTTTTAATCCATATACATTTCATCTAAATATATGTTCGAAACGATCATTTTCAAATCACAAGGAGAGGTCTGAGTAATCGCACCAGTCTGTGGTCCAACCAATCAGTGAACTATTGACAACCTAAATATATATGTACTTAATAACAAGTGAACCACAGAAAGGTCCACGGTGTGCATGAGTGTGTGTCTGTTTGCGGTTAGAGCAGGAAGTCATCTTTGTTGCACGGTTGCATGAGCGTTGGAAGATCTTGTACGTAAACAAATAAACAAAAAAGGATATTCGTCGTTGGCCTAAACGTGAAGGTTAGTCTAGTGGCGAGTTTGTTTGACCCAAGCCCCTAATGTCCAGGATGAAAGGAAGTCCCGGAGAAAGAGGACTCCTGAACTCTACATGTATGGAAAGGTGTTGTGTAATTCAAATTTATTAATAGCATTACCTCTCCTGGAACCGTCACCTTATCGTGGTGGAGAGGTTTGCGTGTCCCTGTGAACCTGAGGGCTGTGTTGTCTGGAGCCTTGTGCTCCTGGTAGGGTCTCTCATGGCAGAGTGGTCTCAGGTGAGGGGCCGGACTAAGAATGGTTCAAAAACCTCAATGAATAACAGAAGAAGAGGAGATGTGACCCGGCCCGGAGGAAGCCCGGGGCCCCCGTCAGGAGCCAGGCCCAGACGGAGGGCTCGATGGCTAGCGCCTGGTGGCCGGGTTTGCCATCCCTTTTGTTCACGTTTGACAGCCCGAACAAACTACGTGGCACCCCCCCTCTCTTCATCCCATGGGCCCCCCACCTGTGGGAAGACCCGTTAGGGTCGGGTGCGCAGCCACATGGGTGGCAGCGAAGGTCAGGGGTCTCGACGGACCAGACCCGGGCGGCAGAAGCTGGCTCTGGGGACGTGGAACGTCACCTCGCTGTGGGGAATGGAACCGGAGCTTGTGAGGGAGGTGGAGCGCTATCAGTTAGATCTGGTGGGGCTTACCTCCACGCACAGTCTCAGCTCGGGTAACGTACTCCTGGATAGGGGTTGGACTCTATTCTTCTCCGGAGTTGCCAAGGGCGTGAGGAGCCGGGCGGGTGTGGGGATACTCATAAATCCCCGGCTGAGCGCCGCGGTGTTGGAGTTTACCCCGGTAGACGAGAGGGTCGCCTCCCTACGCCTAAGGGTTGTAGGGGGGAAAACTCTGACTGTTGTTTGTGCGTATGCACCAAACAGCAGTTCAGAGTACTCTGCCTTCTTGGAGACCCTGAATGGACCCTGAGTCCTGCAGCTAGCGGCGGCTAGCTGTGGCTTCAGGGTCTTAGGCTCCTCAATGGGCGGTGACCCTCGGACACCATGGTGGACACCGGTGGTCAGGGAAGCCGTCCGATTGAAGAAGGAGGCCTTCCGGGATATGATATCCTGGAGGGCTTCTGACTCGGTTGCAGGGTACCGACAGGTTCGAAGGGCTGCAGCTGCTGCCGTGTCGGAGGCTAAGCAGCGGGTGTGGGAGAAGTTCGGAGAGGCCATGGAGAAGGGCTTTCGGTGGTCACCAAAGTGTTTCTGGAAGACTATCCGGCACCTCAGGAGGGGGAAACAGGGAACCATCCAAGCTGTGTACAGTAAGGATGGGACTCTGTTGACCTCAACTGAGGAGGTCGTCGGACGTTGGAAGGAACACTGAGGAACTCCTGAATGCAAATAACACGCCCTCTATGTTGGAGGCAGAGCTCGAGGTTGGTGGTGTTTCGTCGCAATTTCCCTGGTGGAGGTCACTGAGGTAGTCAAACATCTCCGCAGTGGCAAAGCCCCAGGGATTGATGAGATTCAGCCAGAAATGCTAAAGGCTCTGGGTGTTGAGGGGCTGTCATGGTTGACACGCCTATTCAACATTGCATGGGAGTCGGGTACAGTGCCAAAGGAATGGCAAACCGGGGTGGTGGTTCCCCTGTTCAAAAAGGGGGACCAGAGAGTGTGTGCCAATTACCGGGGTATCACACTTCTCAGCCTCCCTGGTAAAGTCTATTCCGAGGTGCTGAAAGGAGGCTTCGGCCGATTGTCGAACCTCAGATTGAAGAGGAACAATGCGGTTTTTGCCCTGGACGTGGAACTACGGACCAGCTCTTCACTCTCGCAAGGATCCTGGAGGGGGCCTGGGAGTATGCCCATCCGGTCTACATGTGTTTTGTGGATCTGGAGAAGGCGGATGACCGGGTCCCCCGGGAGAAACTGTGGGAGGTGCTGCGGGAGTATGGGGTAAGGGGGTCTCTCCTCAGGGCCATCCAATCTCTGTACTCCCAAAGCGAGAGCTGTGTTCGCGTCTTCGGCAGCCAGTCAATTTCGTTCTCAGTGGGTGCTGGTCTCCGCCAGGGCTGCGCCTTGTCACTAATCCTGTTTGTGATATACATGGACAGGATATCGAGGCGTATTGGTGGTGGGGAGGGGTTGCAGTTCGGTGGTCTGAGGATCTCGTCACTGCTTTTTGCAGATGATGTGGTCCTCATTGGATCATCGGCCTGTGACCTTCAGCACTCACTGGATCGGCTGGCGGCCGAGTGTGAAGCGGCTGGGATGAGGATCAGCACCGCTAAATCTGAGGCCATGACTCTTAGCAGGAAACCGGTGGATTGCTTACTCCGGGTAGGAAATGAGTCCTTAGCCCAAGTGAAGGAGTTCAAGTACCTCGGGGTCTTGTTCGCGAGTGAGGGTACTATGGAGCGTGAGATTGGCCGGAGAATCGGAGAAGCGGGGGCGGTATTGCGTTCGCTTTACCGCACCGTTGTAACGAAAAGAGAGCTGAGCCGCAAGGCAAAGCTCTCGATCTACCGGTCGATCTTCGTTCCTATCCTCACCTATGGTCATGAGGGCTGGGTGATGACCGAAAGGACGAGATCGCGGGTACAAGCGGCCGAGATGACTTTTCTCAGAAGGGTGGCTGGCGTCTCCCTTAGGGATAGGGTGAGAAGCTCAGCCATCCGTGAGGAACTCGGATTAGAGCCGCTGCTCCTTTACTTAGAAAGGAGTCAGCTGAGGTGGTTCGGGCATCTGGTAAGGATGCCCACTGGGCGCCTCCCTTGGGAGGTGTTTCAGGCACGTCCAGAGGGGAGGAGACCTCGGGGAAGACCCAGGACTAGGTGGAGAGATTTTATCTCAACACTGGCCTGGGAACGCCTCGGGATCCCCCCGTCAGAGCTGGTCAATGTGGCCCGGGAAAGGGAAGTCTGGGGCCCCCTGCTTGAGCTGCTCCCCCCGCGACCCGACCCCGGATAAGCGGATGACGATGAGATGAGATAATAGCATTAGGAAGGGCGGGAAGGGGGGGGGTCAGGAAAACAACTCTTCAAAACACATCCCCCGAAGAGGTTCACTGAACACAGGCACATTCCAACAAATACACAGAACGTAAAAACTGATTTTGCCCATTACAGTATAGTTCCAGGACGCTGTGGAGCACATCGTGGTACGGTTCACCCTAAAGAAAAAAGAAAAATTACAACATAAATAGGAGAATATGAATTCTCAATTATTTTTTACTTCAACACCCAGCTACAAGTCCACCACTAGAGAGCTCTAACCCCAACACCCAGCTACAAGTCCACCACTAGAGGAGAGCTCTAACCCCAACACCCAGCTACAAGTCCACCACTGGAGAGCTCTAACCCCAACACCCAGCTACAAGTCCACCACTGGAGAGCTCTAACCCCAACACCCAGCTACAAGTCCACCACTGGAGAGCTCTAACCCCAACACCCAGCTACAAGTCCACCACTGGAGAGCTCTAACCCCAACACCCAGCTACAAGTCCACCACTGGAGAGCTCTAACCCCAACACCCAGCTACAAGTCCACCACTAGAAGACTTGATTTGCTGTGATTTGTTACCAATCACATTTTGAATCACGAGTAGATAGTATCTTCCTGCTCGCAGTGCTAGCTCTTTATTTGCATGTGTTAGCATTGAACAAATCTCAAACTAAATTTGTATCTGCTGTGAACTCTAAATGTAAATATAAAATCGACCAATATGAGACTGCCACATGCAAGAAGGCAACAGCCTAGCTATGCACATATTACATTGCCTTTCCTGTTCCTGAACATAATAAGCAACGGCCAATGTGACAATATAAGTACTCAACTCATCAATTAAACATACTGATGTTTATTAAACAAAAGTTGTCCTTGGTTATTGTCAAAATGACCAAACCTATCTTGTTAAAAAAACTACCAAAACTGCTCCTGCCAAATTACTTTTACATTCCAACAGATGATGTATAATTTAACCAGCTTCTACTCCATGTTGAATACAGTACTCTGAATCAACAGACTCCATATTGAATACCAGTCTCCATATTTAACTTTTTAATCCAAGTGTTAAACAACATAGCGAATGGCAGTTGGTGGATGAGGGGAATTATGATGTGCATGGATGTGGATGTGGATATGCATTCTTTAGTATATCCATGTTTTGGAGACGTTCGATTCTGGGTTGTTCTCTTGTTTGATAACGAATTAATGCATCCTTCAGAAGGGGAATCCTGTGAACTGCCACTGCCCAGAGAGAGCCCTGTGCTGTTGAAGGAGGGAAAAGTCATTGAAAGTATTTTCTTTTAGTTGTGGACCTTGCCATCAGTTGCAACCCGTTGTTTCCTTCACACCGTTTGAAACAGTGTGTGTAAATGTTTGTGCATGTGTACGCAACAATTAACACTTTGTCGCTACACTCACAATAAGCAATTGCCCTGGTGTACAAAGACTTTAGGCCTTGCTCGATTCCTCGATCACCTTTAGATCGCCTCAGCAACAATGACGACGTGACGAAGTTCCAATGTCGAATATGTACAGCTCTTTATTAAATAAAAACAGTTCTATATTACACTTCAAGTGGGACATGGTCCAACATTGTTGTCATCGTCCATACAAACCACACAATGAAAGCCTACTCTCAGAGACGACCACAAACGCCTTGAAGTGGTCGTTTCCACACACCTGTCAAGAGTGCATGGGGGTACAATAAGGGGCACTGGAAGGTCCCGCCCCTGGACTTCCTGTCTGCATTACAAGGTTCTTTGACCGTTGATGGTTCTGTAGGGAGAAGCATGTGCAGTAGGCCTGCTCAGTCATGGGACATCTATTCAATAGCTTGATTAATTTCAGTGCCCCCTTTTGTCACATTCAGTAACCGAACAGCAAGCTCACTATATCAATGAGAGACTCTTTAAATTATGTCACACACACACACACACACACACACACACACACACACACACACACACACACACACACACACACACACACACACACACACACACACACACACACACACACACACACACACACACACACACACACACACCATCGGGGACATTTCGTGGATTGCGAGGCACAAATGTAATAGGCAGGTGTGCAAAAGGTTGGATGGACTGATGGTCGCTGGTGGGAAGGAGTGCAAAATAATAAAAACTAATTATTTTTCTCTTGAGGTAAGATAGACCATACGTCTTAGTTGGTCGGCAGCATAAAACAAACAAACAAAAATGGGTCACTCATTAAAACTTTAAAACCGTTCTGTGTCGAGTTCGGCACGGCCAAATCCGAAGATAAAAGTTCTGCAGTCGAGTAAAACACACCAACATTAACAATTGTAAGTCTGCCTTAGTTTGTTGTATGATAGGTAGTTTTCATTTAAGATCCATGGTCAAGTCAACGCAAATGGTGACTTGTTTAAACGGAAAGACGGAAATGTAGGTTAACGATTAATCTCAATCTTAAATATAGAAGCACATAATCGTTATATTTTAGTTTAGATGGATTCATTGACTAAGGAATGTGGCGATTATCTGACCCCTGGCTGATCGGGAGCAACATGGACAAGAACACAACCTGTACAATTTAAATCTTTAAAAAGTAATCCCACATCCTAACTGAACAAAAACACTAAGCCTAGGGTTGATTGTACGCAACACTCTTTGAGACCACAAACACGCCCGGTGTGAAATAGGTGAATGAGTGGATCGGGGGGTTCAGACATACAGACGCATTACAAATGGTCTACATTCTAAAAGTTCCAAGGCTTCTAGACCATTCTAGAATAACCGTTTTCAGAGCAAACCGCATCCCAATGCCAGCGATTCCGTTTCCCAGTCTTAAGGCATTGAACGTTTCAAATCGACCCAAGTCACTCAACACACACCCGAGACTTACGGGACAGCTGAAATGTACCGTCCAAAGACACAGGGGAACAACACAGTCGTAATGGCTGCTGACATGGATCTGTTTAATCCGATGGTGGTTTGCTTAAACTTAAATACGTCTTTTAAAAAGAAACCGGACATAATTTATTTTTTGGTGAAAGGAATGACGGAACACGTGTTACTAAAATATTTAAATTATCAACGAGCAAGGGGGGGGGAAGGAGGCGGGAGGGGGGGTTCGGTGTCAAGTTACAGCAAAGTACTTCTGTTCATCTACAGTCTTCCGTTGTTGTGTTTTAACTTCATAAATACAGTTAGCAGCCGGCTGGTCCAAAGGACCAGCGCTTTAACTCCATGGAAAGGGATGCAGAAATTAATAAATAAAACAAAAAAGGACACACAACAAACCAAACCAAACACACAACAGTTCAACAGAACAGGGAAGACAGGGAGTTGGAAGCAATTTGAAGAGAAACACAGAATTTAGGGCGGAGCTGGGAGAGAGCGAGGGATCAAGAGAGAAATAGAGAGACCAAGAGCGAGATCCAGAGGAATTCTTCATCTCCTCCATCTCACCCGCGTGCAACACGCTCAGCGCCTGCAGAGCTCCAGCCACAAGTGCAATCGCACCGCACCGCCCTTCCTCATGTTATATTATCTACCAAACACCGAGACAGACCGAGGCAGAGAGAGACAGACAGAGAGAGAGAGACAGAGAGGGAGACAGACAGACAGACAGAGACAGAGAGAGACAGAGAGGGAGACAGACAGACAGAGACAGAGACAGAGAGAGAGAGAGAGAGAGAGAGAGAGAGAGAGAGAGAGAGAGAGAGAGAGAGAGAGAGACAGATATGTAAGCAGAGAGTAGGGGGGGGGGGTGGTAGATCAATAAGGTGGACCGCTGGAAGGGTTCTGCTTGAGTTCTGGGTCTCCGGGGGTGAGGAGGGAGGTTCCTCCAGCAGGGGATGTGGGAGAGGGCACGATACATTCAGGGCGCCCTTTCCACCCGGGGGAGGGCTCCAGAGTCAGGGGGGCCTCCGCCACCAGACCTCGGCTTGCCCAGTGGGCCGGCGGGATCCAATCCCCCCACCCTCCCTCACAGCACCCCAGCCTCCAACCAACGGCTCAGCACCCCGTAGGTCCACCCCCAGCCCCACCCAGCCCAGCCCAGGGCTCCTAGGGTCCCACTGGGGGGGGGGTCCGGGCCCTTGTCCCTCACGAGTCAGTGGGCGGGGCTGGCGGTCGGGCAGCAGCGCACCCCCCCCCCCCGGCGGTGGGACAGAGCAGGGGTCAAGTCCCTTTAGAGAGTGCAGGAGCGGGAACAAAGCGCGGGCCTGGGGGGGGTCAGCGCCTCAGGACGGGGCTGGACCGCTCCTGGTCCTTCTGGAGGGTCTGCAGGACCTGGAGGGGGGGGGGGGGACAGACAAGGGGACCGTGAGCCACGCTGGAAGAGCAACCCCCAAAGTCCACAATGTGTGCCATGAATGTCCACAAACATTGACTGAGTTATGTTCTACAGCTGCACTTTAAGGTCCGCCTGGCAAGAAAATGACTCCTGTGTGATTAAATAACTTGGTGTTACTTCCTGGTTCAGTAATTCTAATGGGTTGATCTCGTTGGGTTCAGTCGTCATGGTCATGTTATAGCAGGACCAACTACCAAGCTGCCGCTGAAAGAGTCGTTTCACCCACATGTAAGAAGTCTGCATTAACGGTAGGCAAGGCAACTCATTTTAGAAGCTTTTTTTTTTTTCATATTTGTCAACGTTTTATTGACACGACTGAAGCTAGCTCGTCACGTGTTTAGGAGGAGTGGCTTTGGAGGGAGGCCCGAGTTAGATACCGTCAAAACCTAGCTTACTCTGGCTGGTGTCTCTAAATGGCCTACCCTAGCTTTATGTTGCCAGACCACCATAAAAAACACACATACAAATTATAAAGACAGAAAGGCGTTCCCAAATACGTAAACCAAATCTCTAATCACACGACACAAAATAAAAGCGTGTGACCGCCATTCCCCGTCCGTCCGTCCGTCTCGATCCGTCCGTACCTGCGGCCACTTCCCGGCGCGGCAGGTCATGTGCACGGCGGCGATGTGCTGGAACAGCTGCTCCCCGGGCACCAGGTCGGGCAGCCGGGTCAGCAGCTGGGCCATCTGGATGAAGTCCATGCCCTGCAGCGCGTCCTGGTAGCGGTGCAGCAGCCCCAGCGCCGTGCGGAACAGGAACTCCTCGCCGTCCCGGCAGAACACGTCCCACACGCGGCACGCCAGGTCCAGGGGCAGAGACTTGCTGTACAGCGTGAAGATCCTGGGGGGGGAGGAGGAGGAGGAGGAGGAGGTGGTGGTACGGTTATAGCAGGAGGAAGAGGAGGAGTAGTGGTAATAGCAGCAGCAGGAGGAGGAATGGTTATAGCCAAAACAATCACCTGCCACAGGCCGATATGCCCGTTCATTTGAGCGTTGGGCAGGCAACTCTTTCTACTACGGCAGGTAAAGAGGTAATTCGGAGTGATACCAAGAGCGAGATTTAAACAATGATCCACCAGACGGTTGATCACATGACGCATCCAGCCCGCCTCAGCCCGGGCGGTAGGAGAGTGTAGAAGGGGGGCCCGGAGCTCAGAAGGGCTGCACTCACAGTAGGGCAATTCATTTTCAGTTTCTAGTATTACTATGAAGAACCTCTTGGCATCCCGGGGGGGATTCAGCTAAAAGGTTCTGGGTTCCAACCCCGATGTCTTCGGTCTGACCTGGAGGCGCCCTAGAGCAGGGCTCTCTATTTTAATACATAAAATACTTAGAATATACTAATATACTCAGAAGGCTTGGTTAGAGAAACAACAGCCCTCTAGGTGGTTTTGAAAGGATGTTTACATCTTTTAACACCCCTACCGTCTCAAAACCACAAAATGACTCTGAACTCTTTGTTCCTGCATCACCCCACCCACCCAGGTTGCTTTCTCCGAAACCAACATCCCATTAGCCTTGGTGACAGCGGTCGGAGAGGGAGGCGGGGGTGGGGGGGGTTTGTAATGTTTCCACAGGTGGTGGGGGTGTGGGGAGACTCAGCTTAACTTGTGATATTTTCTTCCCCTTTAGGTAGTTGTGATGCTCGATAGTGGAACCGTGTGAGCGCAGGAAGCTTGTTGCCAACGTCATAATAGTACATGTTTGCTTTCCAGTCAGTGGGCAGATGATTGTGTCCAAAGTGATTCTTCATCATCATCTTCATCATCTTCATCTTCATCATCATCCGCTTATCCGGGGTCGGGTCGCGGGGGGAGCAGCTCAAGCAGGGGGCCCCAGACTTCCCTTTCCCGGGCCACATTGACCAGCTCTGACGGGGGGATCCTGAGGCGTTCCCAGGCCAGTGTTGAGATATAATCTCTCCACCTAGTCCTGGGTCTTCCCCGAGGTCTCCTCCCCACTGGACATGCCTGAAACACCTCCCAAGGGAGGCGCCCAGTGGGCATCCTTGCCAGATGCCCGAAACCACCTCAGCTGACTCTAATTCCGTGGCTCACACACGGATATCGGCGTGTTTCCGTGATGTGGCCACGGATTTCGAGTTAAGCGTCCGACCGTAGTCATTTCACGGATTCCTGTGAGACCATGTTGGACATATGACGGTTCTTTAAAAGAAAAAAGACAGATTCAGGTGAGAGACTAGGGACAGTCCATGATGACCTCCATCTTCTTTTTTTTTTCAGAACAAAAGCTATGTGTGAGACGAACCAGATAGCAGTCTTAGAATCATCCTCAGGACAGAGGCGGAAGACAAAGACAATGGATGAATATCTTGTTGAGTCAACTTGTGGCTCAGGAGGACCACAGGCCAAAGCAGACTCCAGCACCTAGCTGTGATGTCCATTGAGAAGGAGGAGTTGCTCGAAAGAATTGAACACCAAAGGGTCATTGACAGGATTGCCACCCTCAAAGTGCGGTGACATAGAATAACTCTCCCAAAGTAGAGTGTATTACCTGCATACTTGGAAGAGCCAAATTGGGATTCAGGGGAAGTACTATCAAAGATTTCCCTCATTTTCTTTTTTTATATTTTTAATTTCTAAGTATTTTCAAGACCTTTGGACTTTTTGGGTTCACCTCCTTTTTTTTTTTTTTTTTTGCTCTTGATGTGAAGCTTGTTTTATTATTAATTATTGATGGCTTATATTGGTTTATAAAAGTTCAGACAGGTGGGCAACCAAGTAGATTAGAGATTGCCATTTGTAAAAAATTTACAGAAGATGACTTGCATTTTGCAGTTCAATGACAATAAAGTTTAATCTTATCAAATCGAATGACTGTTGATACAAAAGGAGGCACATGAAGTTAACGGTCAGGAAAACCAGCTGAGTGAAGAAGGTTTTGTGTTTGTTACAGGGGGCTGTCTGTGTGAACTGTCACAATAAAGCTGGTGTTCTGGAAAGGGCTCCAAAAAAAAAAGTTACCCTTTTTTTCGGGTGAAAAAAAGGGTGGGTGGTGCGGCAGTGGGGCTCATTGGGTGCTCAGCACCCCTAAAGCTCTGACCCTAGTATCGCCCCTGGTCATAACTATCAAACCAAACATCCTTCACATTCACCGAGCGAACATTATGAAAGTAAAATGCACATTTCTCGCTAAAAATGTTTCCATAAATGCATTTAATGGCGTAACTATGTTACTATTTCCACCCAGAATAAAGAAAGATGTCGGCCGTATGCTTCTGTGCAAGCGTCACTACTCTCTGCCAGTGACGTCGGGTCAAGCTCCACGCTGATTGGCTATCGCGGCTAAGCATCACGCGTATGAGCGTTGAAAGTTAAATTTTTTGAACTCCTCGCGTACGCGCGTAGGTGCGTACGCGCGTGTATATATACGCCGCTAACGCGGGTAAAATGTTGCTTTAGCGCATGTAACGCATCTACGCAGCTCATACGGGCGTAAACCAATGGTTCCCTATGGAAAAATTGCAGATTTTATACGCGTCTTTACGCGGGGTACGCGTTTGGTGTGTTCGTACCTTTACGCGAGTAACGCGGTTGGTGTGGCCGTACCTTAAGGGAGACGCCAGCCACCCTTCTGAGAAAACTCATTTCGGCCGCTTGTACCCGCAATCTTGTCCTTTCGGTCATCACCCAACCCTCATGACCATTGGTGAGGATAGGAACGAAGATCGACCGGTAGATCGAGAGCTTTGCCTTGCGGCTCAGCTCTCTTTTCGTAACAACGGTGCGGTAAAGCGAACGCAATACCGCCCCCGCTGCTCCGATTCTCCGGCCAATCTCACGCTCCATAGAACCCTCACTCGCGAACAAGACCCCGAGGTACTTGAACTCCTTCACTTGGGCTAAGGACTCATTTCCTACCCGGAGTAATGGCCTCAGATTTAGCGGTGCTGATCCTCATCCCAGCCGCTTCACACTCGGCCGCCAGCCGATCCAGTGAGCGCTGAAGGTCACAGGCCGATGATCCAATGAGGACCACATCATCTGCAAAAAGCAGTGACAAGATCCTCAGACCACCGAACTGCAACCCCTCCCCACCACGACTACGCCTCGATATCCTGTCTATGTATATTACAAACAGGATTGGTGGCAAGGCGCAGCCCTGGCGGAGACCAGCACCCACTGAGAACGAAACTGACTGGCTGCCGAGAACACGAACACAGCTCTCGCTTTGGGAGTACAAAGATTGGATGGCCCTGAGGATAGACCCCCTTACCCCATACTCCCGCAACACCTCCCACAGTTTCTCCCGGGGGACCCGGTCATACGCCTTCTCCAGATCCACAAAACACATGTAGACCGGATGGGCATACTCCCAGGCCCCCTCCAGGATCCTTGCGAGAGTGAAGAGCTGGTCCGTAGTTCCACGTCCGGGGCGAAAACCGCATTGTTCCTCTTCAATCTGAGGTTCGACGATCGGCCGAACCCTCCTTTCCAGCACCTTGGAGTAGACTTTACCAGGGAGGCTGAGAAGTGTGACACCCCGGTAATTGGCACACACTCTCTGGTCCCCCTTTTTGAACAGGGGAACCACCACCCCGGATTGCCACTCCTTTGGCACTGTACCCGACTCCCACGCGATGTTGAATAGGCGTGTCAACCATGACAGCCCCTCAACACCCAGAGCCTTTAGCATTTCTGGCTGGATCTCATCAATCCCTGGGGCTTTGCCACTGCGGAGATGTTTGACTACCTCAGTGACCTCCACCAGGGAAATTGACGACGAAACACCATCAACCTCGAGCTCTGCCTCCAACATAGAGGGCGTGTTATTCGGATTCACTTTGAGTTCCTCAAAGTGTTCCTTCCAACGTCCGACGACCTCCTCAGTTGAGGTCAACAGAGTCCCATCCTTACTGTACACAGCTTGGATGGTTCCCCGTTTCCCCCTCCTGAGGTGCCGGATAGTCTTCCAGAAACACTTTGGTGCCGACCGAAAGTCCTTCTCCATGGCCTCTCCGAACTTCTCCCACACCCGCTGCTTAGCCTCCGACACAGCAGCTGCTGCAGCCCTTCGAGCCTGTCGGTACCCTGCAACCGAGTCAGGAGTCCTCCAGGATAACATATCCCGGAAGGCCTCCTTCTTCAGTCGGACGGCTTCCCTGACCACCGGTGTCCACCACGGTGTCCGGGGGTTACCGCCCCTTGAGGAGCCCAAGACCCTGAGGCCACAGCTAGCCACCGCAGCTTCAGCAATGGAGGCTTTGAACACCGCCCACTCCGGCTCAATGCCCCCAACCTCCACAGGAATGCCAGAAAAGCTCCGCCGGAGGTGTGAGTTGAAGATACCTAGGACGGGGGCCTCCTCCAGACGTTCCCAGTTCACCCGCACTACTCGTTTGGGCTTACCAGGTCTATCCGGAAATTTCCCCCATTCCCTGATCCAACTCACAACCCGATGGTGGTCGGTTGACAGTTCCGCCCCTCTCTTTACCCGAGTGTCCAAAACATGCGGCCTCAGATCAGATGACACGATCACGAAATCGATCATCGATCTTCGGCCTAGGGTACTCTGGTACCAGGTACACTTATGAGTACCCTTATGTTCGAACATGGTGTTTGTTATGGATAATCCATGACTAGTACAGAAGTCCAATAACAAACGACCACTCGGGTTTAGATTACGGAGGCCGTTCCTCCCCACCACGCCTCTCCAGGTGTCTCCATCGTTGCCCACGTGGGCGTTGAAGTCTCCCAGCAGAACTACGGAGTCCCCTACTGGAGCCCCATACAGGACTCCATTCAGGGTCTCCAAGAAGGCCGAGTACTCTGAGCTGCTGTTTGGTGCATACGCACAAACAACAGTCAGAGTTTTCCCCCCTACAACCCTTAGGCGCAGGGAGGCGACCCTCTCGTCTACCGGGGTAAACTCCAACACCACGGCGCTCAGCCGGGGATTTATGAGTATCCCCACACCCGCCCGGCGCCTCACGCCCTCTGCAACTCCGGAGAAGAATAGAGTCCAACCCTTATCCAGGAGTACGGTACCGGAGCTGAGACTGTGCGTGGAGGTAAGCCCCACCAGATCTAACTGATAGCGCTCCACCTCCCTCACAAGCTCCGGTTCCTTTCCCCACAGCGAGGTGACGTTCCACGTCCCCAGAGCCAGCTTCTGCCGCCCGGGTCTGGTCCGTCGAGACCCCTGACCTTCGCTGCCACCCATGTGGCTGCGCACCCGACCCCAACGGGTCTTCCCACAGGTGGTGGGCCCATGGGATGAAGAGAGGGGGGGTGCCACGTAGTTTGTTCGGGCTGTGCCCGACCGGGCTCCGTGGCAAACCCGGCCACCAGGCGCTCGCCATCGAGCCCTCCGTCTGGGCCTGGCTCCAGACGGGGGCCCCGGGCTTCCTCCGGGCCGGGTCACATCTCCTCTTTTTCCGTTATTCATTGGAGTTTTTTTTTTTTTTTAACCATTCTTAGTCTGGCCCCTCACCTGAGACCACTCTGCCATGAGAGACCCTACCAGGAGCACAAGGCTCCAGACAACACAGCTCTCAGGTTCACAGGGACACGCAAACCTCTCCACCACGATAAGGTGACGGTTCCAGGAGAGTAGACTGAATTAAATTGGCCTACACAATAAAAGCGCTACTACATTTGACCAAACCTGATCCAAAATGCTCCTTGTGTAGCTGTACTTGGCCGTAGGCTGCGTACTCGTCAAAGCATTACATATGAGACTTCAAAATTGGTTCCAGCACTTTAATTGAGCAGAACAAATCCTTAATAAGGTGGGGTGCTTTAACTTTGAAGGATGAGAGAGGAGCGTGAACGCTTACCAGTCTATCAAGTAAATGTCAGGGGTCAGGCTGTTCTTCTTGAAATGTGCAAAGAGCTTTGGTAGGTTCTCCTCAAAGAACACCTCAAACGCCGCGAAGTAGGTCAACATCTGAGGACAAAGGAGGGAGTCTGTCACTCTTTAGATGACTTCAAAGAAACCAAAGTAGACATCTACTTTAGTATTTTTTTTAACAGTTGAAAGAATCTTGAGCATCTTAAACAACACGACTCTTTTAAGATTCTTTAAACTGTAAAAAAAAATCCTGTAAATGATGTAAACGTCAATGACGGACCATATGATGTGTGTACATTACACGTTTATATATCTTGTGTGTGTTTATGTTTCTTGTGTATGTCGTTTGTACATATCGTGTATAGATCTTTTGATATTTTTGTGTGTACATGTCGTATGTATATGTTGTGTGTACACGTGGTGTGTACATGTGGTGTGTATTTGTTGTGTGTATATTTTGTGTGTACATGTGGTGTGTATATATCATGTGTGTACATATGGTGTATATATCTTGTATGTGTATATGTCGTGTGTACATGTGGTGTGTGTACATGTGGTGTGTATTTGTTGTGTGTATATGTGGTGTGTGTGTGTGCAGCGTCCATGGCGGGTGTGTTGGGGGTCGGCACCAGGCTGTGGTCCACCCTGAAGAAGGCCATCTGACAGGGCTTGTTGAGCAGGTTGGAGAAGGCGATGAAGGCATCGGCCGTCTCCAGGTTCAGGATGAGCACCGCCGCGATGAACGACATGCCCTGCACCTACACAGAGACAGAGACAGAGACAGAGACAGAGACAGAGACAGAGACAGAGACAGAGACAGAGACAGAGACAGAGACACACACACACACACACACACACACACACACACACACACACACACACACACACACACACACACACAGACAGAGACATACACACACACGCTTGTTGAAAAAGGACACACACACAGAGACATATTGACTAAACACACACTCACTCTGCTTCCCCTACACCCACGATAAATAAACAATAACAAGTTAAGAAGGGCTCCACATTTGCCTACTTTGAAAGCATTTTTGAATCCATATACAATACATTTGGATAATATTTCCTTCGATCATTTGTATCTAAAAATCTGTCACTGGTAGAGTGTGGTCTGAGTGATCGCACCAGCCTGTGGTTCGACCAATCAGTGAACAATTGGCAACCTAAATATCAACACGTAAATCTTTATTCACCATACTCAATGAGATGAAACGCGGTTGTCCAAGGACGACGCTACTAAATATGTGTTTCACCGACATGGCTTCTGTAGATCAGACACTTGTGGTTAATGACAGGAACACCGTGCTGAACTTAATAAAAAATGAAACAAAAAAAACCACGGTGTGCACGAGTGTGAGTGTGTAAGGGCGAGAGTGTGTGCGGTCAGAGCAGGAAGTCATCTTTCTTGCACGGTTGCATGAGCGTCGGAAAGTTTGCACTTGGTGCAACATAAATCAACAAAAAAAGGGTATTTGTCGATTGCCTAAACGGGCAGGTTAGTCTAGTGGCGAGTGCGTTCGACTTAAGCCCCTAAGGAAGAGGACCCCAAAGCCCTACATGTATAGAAAGGTGCTGTGTAATTCAAAGTTATTAATAGCAGTATTATTATCTGTATCTCTGGGTAAAAGAAAATCTAAAATGAGTTAATGTATAGATATGTGAAGAAATAAGGGCAGATCCATCTAGGGTGTACACACAGATAAGGAGGATGAGAAGCAGCCCTCATGCCCCACAACCCAGATATTCATCCCAGGATCAGGGAGCACTAGGCTGCAGTTCACCACGGCTTCCACTAGGGGTGGTGTTGGTGTGGTCAGCGGACGCACAGCCGGCCGCCCATCACATGAAAGGGATTGCCGTGTGTGTCCAACATAACTTATGGAAAGTCAGGGACTCTCTCTCTGTCTCTGTGTGCGTGTGACTCCGTGTGTGTACACGTACATAGCCCACGTCTGGCCGGTAACAGGTGTACGCTCCGAGGACGCTGTGGAGCACATCGTGGTACGGCCCACCCTGGAGAAAAATAAAAAACAGCATAAATGGAAGGATATCTATTCTCCCTCTCTCTCTCGCGCTTTCTCTCTCGCTTTCTCTCTCTCTCTCGCTTTCTTTCTCTCTCTCTCTCTTACCACACAAACAACAGTGCTGACCAAACTGGGTCACCAGGGGAATGTCCCCAGAGCCTTTAAAGGGGCCAGCGGTGTGTTCGGTCCCCACCCGACACGTCTCTGCGTCCGTGCTCCGGGTCTTCAGCTCACCTTCACTCATTCATTCATCCATTCTCTAATGCCCTCTTTCACCCGCTCAGCCTCGGTTTCACCCTTATCCTCTTTCACCCTCTCTCAATCACCAAGGACTTCACTCTCACCCAGCTCTTTTACCCTATTCAGTTCTCGCTCTCTCTCCCTCCCTCCCTTTCCCTCCCCTCCCTCCCTCCCTCCCTCCTCCCCAGCTCGGGGCACCACTGACCTGCTGGAAGATGCAGAGGTGAGGGAAGGTTCTGGAGATGTCTAGCTTGATCAGCTCCAGGCTGGACTCCCGGTCCGACGAGCCCAGGTCTGGAGCGGGGGGGGGGGGGGGGGGGGGGGGAGATTGGCAGCGTTTAGCAGGAGGCATGAAACCAAAGTTTGGCCCAGTGCATCGATGCTGCGTCCATAATTAACGTTCAGAAGGGTCGAAAAACTAAGAGCAAGCTAATAAATAATAACACGCTTAAACTAGTAATCAGGAGAGACGATTTAATAACGAGGAAACACCGTGGAGACACCAAACACTCAAGGCCATAACCACAATATATCTGTCCTTCTTTTAATGGCTCCATGTCTCCCCCAGCGATCCCTCTAGGTCCGTCTTCCGTCTCCCACCCCCTCTCCTCCCACTCTCTCCCCCCTCACCTTCAGGCTCTGTGTGGGAGCTGGGTGTGGGCAGGGACTTCCACTTCTCCTTGGCCCGGGCCAGGCAGATGTTGTACAGCTCTGGGGAAGGACAGAGAGAGAAATAGAGAGAGGGGATTGGGGTTTAAACAAGCGGTGGATGGGACTCGGAGTGTTCCAAATCCACATTTATAATCCAACCAATCAGCTTCAAGCTACAGTAGCAACCACAATAAAAAACATTATATTTAACAAAATAATCATTCAATTTTAATTGTTCAAAATGTTGCAATTATTTAGTTGGTTCACCCTAGCATACCATCCTGCAGTACCCTAGCGTCCCAGCATAGGTTGAAAAGCATTGCAGTGAGACAATTGGATAATACATTTACAGCAGTGAACGTCAAACCGTGTCTTGCACTGCCCTCTAGTGGTAACTCAGTGTATATGCACCACATATACCCAGCAGGCCGTGACCTCAGGCAGACTACTTGATTGATCTTGTCTGGAAACCGGTGACTGTGTGCTTTAGAGGATGACTTGCAGGCTTTCAGGGAGGCTGGATGTGGCAAGAAACATCACTTTTGCAGCAGAAGAAGCCCAAACGGCTTGTTTCAATACTAATATTAATATATTAATATTAACCCTTCCAGCCACTCTCTCCAACTTCTCTCATCCTCCTGTCACTCACCCACCTAAGATCTCGCCCCCACCCTCTTTCCCGTTCATTCTCATCGTCTCTCCCACCCTCATTCCTTCTCCCTATCGAGCACAAAATCGGGCTAATTATCCTGTTGTGTGTACCCAGCGTAATGGGCAGCCTCCCCCCGCTAGACCAACCTGTTCCCAAAACCACGCCCTGTCACATCATAGACAGGGCGTCCCAAGGCTTCCTAATCCCTCTGCCCTGACCCAGACACCCAGCCCCTGTCAGCAGCCAGGACGGTCAAGGAGGGGGTCCCCGGGGTACCGTGGGTGACGTTGAGCTCGTTGCCCACGGCGAGGCTCCACACCTTCCCGCGCACGCTGGGGGGCACGCCCTGCCACCACAGGTCCCTCACCCGCCGAGTGGTACACCTGCAGGTGGGGGGGGGGGGGGGGGGGGGGGGGGGGAGGGAGAGAGAGAGGGAGGGGTTGGCTGTGTGTTTGCAGGCTGGAGGCTAGGAGTGGGTATAGTGATGACTTTAAGGGTCTTCCCGTTATGCTAACCTGCAGTAGTAATCCATTGACACGCACTATGACCCCGTGTTTCTGTTCACCACCGAGCACACACACTCCATTCAACGGGAGGGCTTTGAAGCCAACCACACCGCATCAACACATGTTGCGTGTGAGTTAGCCCCGTTTCAGCTCGGGTCCCAGGAGGGGGGGGGGGGGGGGGGGGCACCAGGGGGGGGGTCCCTAGGGAGATCCACTAGGGGGGATTCAGGGGGGGGTACCCACATGGTGGTCCAGTTGGGCAGGATGTCCTGGTTCCAGGTCTGCACCGCCGTCCCGATGCTCTCCTCCAGCTTACAGCGCTGCTCCTGCTGCTTCCTCCGCTTCTGCGCCTCCTTCAGCTCTGAGGGGGGGAGGAGGAGGAGGAGGGAGAGGAGGAGAGAGGGAGGGAGGGAGAGGAGGAGGAAGAGAGAGAGGGGGAGAGGAGGAGGGAGAGAGAGAGGGAGAGGAGGAGGGAGAGAGAGGGAGAGAGGAGGAGGGAGAGAGAGGGAGAGAGGGAGGAGGAAGAGAGAGAGAGAGGGAGAGGAGGAGGAGGAGGGAGGAGGAGGAGGAAGAGAGAGAGGGAGAGGAGGAGGGAGAGGAGGAGGGAGAGAGGGAGAAGGAGGAGGAGGAAGAGAGAGAGGGAGAGGAGGAGGAGGAGGAGGAGGGAGAGAGAGAGAGGGAGAGGAGGAGGGAGAGAGAGGGAGAGGAGGAGGAGGAGAGGAGGAGGAGGAGGAGGAGGAGGAGGAGAGGAGGAGGAGGAGGAGGAGGAGGAGGAGGAGAGGGAGAGGAGAGGGAGAGAGGGAGGGAGGGAGAGGAGGAGGAGGAGGAGAGTCAGAGTCAGAGTGGTAATGATGCTAATATCCATTACAGAGTAATAGAAAAAAAAACGATTTCAGATTCCAATTAAGGCAAGCTACGACCAATTAAGGTGTTTGCGCCCAAGTTCATGACACCGACCCCCTGTGGAGCCACCGGAGTGGCGACACTCCCTGAAGCACTGTGGACATTATTAAAAACCACACCCGATATCAGTCCGCTGGGAAATCACCACGCAAAAGGTTAATGGAGTACAGCCACTCCTTTGAAACTGGTGTCCCTTGTAAATAGCCATTAGCAAGTGAAATTAAAGGGGAGAGAAAAGGTTTTGCACCGTAGTGGGTCAGCCAGACACTGCAGTTATAACGATCCCCTCATCTCAGTTTACCACCAGTTGGATCTTTAGGGTTTAGATTTACTTCACAGTCCACTAGCTTCCTTAGGGGTGGAGGTGATCCCCAGGACGGGGCTTTTACTCTGAAAGCCAGTGAATATTAGCACAGCCTTGAGCCAGGCCACTAGCTTGGCTCAAAAGTTAAGTTGAGCCACCATTGAGAATGTGTGAGGTGCTCAGGCGATTGTGGAGGAGGCTTTTATTCTGAAAGTCCTCCACCGAGTTTAAAAGAGATGCTATGGGGAAGGTGGAGGAGGCTTTTATTCTGAAAGGTATGCGATCTTACCCCTCTTCTTGCCTGAGCCACCATCTCCTCATACTGCTGCCGGTGCTTCAGGGCCTCCTCAGCTGGCTTGGCAGGCAAGTTACTGTGACACACACACACACACACACACACACACACACACACACACACACACACACACACACACACACACACACACACACACACACACACACACACACACACACACACACACACACACACACACACACACACACACACACAGGTGGGATCGAAGGCATGACCACAGAATGTGTTATTCGAACGGTTGAATTCTGGAAGTGTTACAACGAGTTAATCGTTTAGAATTAAAGAGCCAGTGAACTCAAAAATGTTTCTTGGTTTGTTTTAAACGTTGTTATATGTCTTATATGAACACAGTAATCAATGTATTTTGTCACGTCACGTAAAATCCTAAGCTTTTGTTCCCAAAAACACTGAACGTTCCACTCTGCTGTGAACGCAGGTGGCGTTCTTTTCGTGACTTCTGAGGGCCTTTTCCGAGGCACTCGTGTGTGTGTGTGTGTGGAGCTCTGTCTGGGCAGCGCTTGACTGCGACGTCCGAAGAGGAAGTTTAAATACTTCGAACACTTCTAGCATGACGCCACGGTGTGTGTGGATGGTGAAGCACTGTCTGAGTGGGGGTTTATTTTACGTCCACGTCCGAGTTAGGGTTAGGCTTGCCGGACACCTATAGTATAACGCTACGGTTTAGCACATTTCATATAAATCGTCGCTCCTTGTAATGCTCATACACAACGACGTGACTAAAAAAGTATCACAAAGCTGGTGTAGCTCGTAACCACAGGGATAAAAGCCCCCCCCCCACCCTTTTTCCTAAAACTCTCAGCACAAAACACTTTATTTTAATCGAAGTGTTCGACTTCCAGCAGAAACAGTGGGTTCACTTGCGCTATAATAAACTGTGTATATGTAAAGGAATAAAGGGATGTGTCACGATTTAAGCTAGGGTAGGCAATTGCAGAAACCAGCCAGAGTAAGCTCGATTCTGAAGTATCCAACGAAATGAAATCCCACCCCTCCGTTCAGGCTTCCCTCCAAAGCTATTCTTCCAGAACAGGGGACAAGCTCGCTAGCTCAGCAATAGGGCTGCTCAGCCTTGTGGAAGACACCAGTCCTTGGCAGTGAGTGCATGGGCAGGTAGCAGGTCGGGTAGTAGACAGCTCAGCCTTTCACTCATGAAGTTATTGGAGGGGATTATCACACGGGCCTGCGACAGCAACAGAATATGTTTATGTTTTGTCAGATCATCCGATTTATTCGATTGCTGTCCAGATCCTGGGATAATGATTCACAGATGTTCCTCCGCGATTTAACATGTCACACTATGCGATCTCAGAGCCAGGAAATCGGGCTTTGTCTGGTCGGAAGACTGGTCACAGATTCGAGGGTACGATGCTCTAGAATCTTTACTTTGCATCGTTCACAATACACTCACCAGCAACGCAGTAACAAAGTGTCAATAACAATGGATTCCGACTTCCAATACCAGGTATTATGAAGGCGGTCCTCTGCGTAGTGCAGTAAAGTCTAGTTAGTAGAGATGCGCGGATGAGCTGTAATGTCATCCGCACCCGCTGCTTAATATCATAATCCAGTGTCGTACTGTAATCCAATGGTTTATTAAAAAAATTGATACCAACCCGATCATAGGGTGACCAGACGTCCCGGTTTCGCGGGGACAGCCCCATTTTGATTTGCGTGTTCCGCATCCCGACAAAAGCCTGTCGGCACGCTAAAATGTCCAACCACTATGAAATGTCCCCTGCTGTCAGCGATTACATAGCCAACATGGTCTTATTATAGCCCGATCATTAACTAAAAGCCACATAGAAAGAATAAAGCATCCAGCACATGATTTCAACAATGTGTGAGGGCATACGCAGCAGGGATGATCGCACAGTGGAATGCTGGTTGGAAACCAGCGGACGAGTGCTGGGCGGAGATGTTCGTGGTGTGTTCTTTCCCCACCTGACGCGTCTCTACATCTGTGTCCCGGGTCTCCAGCTCGCTTTACCTCACTCATTCAGTCGGTCTTTCGAACGTCGCAGACGAAAAAAAAAAAAGTCACATTACAAGACCTCGTCTCGTCGCCGACTTTTCTGAATCGTGTACTCCTCGCAAATTGTCTGCGACGGACGAATCGGGGCTGAAGTCGTGTGGTCTGAACCAGCCATAAAACAAATCCCCTACTTTAGCTGGACATTCGAGAAACGGAGAGAGGATGTTTAAACCCTGTGAAGGCATGATGAAGACGTGTGTGGTGCCGTGTGTGTGTGTGTGTGTGTGAACGTACGGGGGTCTGTCCTCTAGGATGAGGGCGGTGGTGGAGAGGGGCTCGAAGGCCAGGCTCTTCCTGACGTTCTGCCGGGGGGATGGGGGGCTGACGGGTCCTCCTCTGCTGCTCTCCGTTTCACATTCCTAACACACACACACACACACACACACAAACACACACACGAAATCAGTTAGGCAGGTCACACACACATGCAGGACATTTTAGAAGCGAGGAACAGACGATTATACCGGAGAGGTTTCGTTCAATGAAACGCATCGTTGCAATACAACAACAAATGTATACACACAGTGCTTTGCTGCACTGCGCCCTCACAGATTTGTGAATAGCCCCCCCCCCCCCCCCCGACCCCCAGCCGTTTGCCATCCCATGTCTAATGAGTGTGTGAGGGCGAGAGAGCATGTGACACAGCGAGGGGGGAGGGAGGGCCACACCTCACGGCCGTCAGCTGACCCACCCAGGGGTCTCTGGAACGTACGGGCATGTGTGCGTGAGATGAATAGCGGGGTCTAAATTCCACACCAGCGTCCGGAGAGGGTTGGGGTGGGGGGGTGTAATGAGTCCTGAAGGTATACCGGTAGAGACCCCGAGAGAGAGAAACAGGAACGAGAGACCTCGTGATGCACTGTAGATAAACAGCAGAGAGACCGAAACTATATTGGGATCATGTGCATGTCACATTGATTAGTAAGCAGCCAGCTAATTAAGCTAATACGTTTGCAGGCTAGATGACCAACTGAAAAAATCTCAGCATATGTCTGATGGTTCTTTCTCCCAAATCAGGCCAACTTGTATAAATGCGTGTTAAATCTTAGCCACACGCATGTTACACGTCACTGTCCCAACAAAGAACACCGGCACAACACTCAGATTCACGTTTCTTCTTTTGAGCTAAAGCCAAGAACATAACTGACAATCTCTTCACTAGTTCGCTGGAAGGGTGAATGTTTCTCCGAGCTGGGTGGAATGTAGATGTGGGCAACGACCTCAACCATCAAAGGACGCCACTGCAGGACAGAGGTTGGTGGGAGGGTCAAGCCATGGTTTATTACTGCACGAGGGTAAACAACCACACACACACACACACACACACACACACACACACACACTTCGTGCTGCATAATACCCATTTGACTCATAGTGGAGGACAGAGACAGACAAAGAGAGACAAAGAGAGAGAGAGAGCCTTGAGATAGAGAGAGCCTGGAGATAGAGACCAGGGAGGGAGAACTAAAGAGACGTTTGTGGTCTGATAGGAGCTGCTGAGAGGGAGGAGAGGAGAAGCCAGAAGGCAGAAACCGTAAGTGATACAGGATTCTCTTAAGAGGGAGAGAGGGAGGAGATGAGGGGGAGAAACCAAGAGGGTGACTCAGCCCAGTGAGGAGATGGAGAGAGCGGGAGGACAGGAGGCAAAGGGGAAGGGATCTCTACTCCCAAATCCAATCCGTTTTTATCTTGTCCCAAACGCACTGATGGTGCTTTTCTTTCACTAGCCCCCTCTCCTCTCTCTCTTTCCCTATCCATCCATCAGGCCAAGGTCTCCCTCTCTCCCTCTCTCCCCATCCATCCAACCACCAAGGTCCCTCCCCCCCTCCCTCCCTCCCTCCCGGTCTTAAGGTCCAGTAGCATTGGGCGTGGAGCTTATACCCTGTGGTTTGCAGCCCTGTCTCAAGCCTTCAGCCTTGCAGAGCAGGCAAGGGCTCGACCCTCCTGGGCTATTTTTTGCCTGCCATACTCTGTCCTCCATAATTCATTGAGAGCGGTGGAGAAAGGAAACCAAGCCAGCGTCTCCTCTGCCGTCTTTCCACTGAAGAGCAAAATACATACAGGTGTTCCTCGCCATTTACATACATTTAGTTATGGGCTGGCTCAGGCCTTTGTGGACGGGGAGGCGGACAGGGAAGACGACTGAAGAAGAGGGAGGAGCATAGGAGCAGGCGGGACTCACACCACGGGGTCGCTACAAGGGCGTACTGCTTACACGGCGAGCCAATCAGAGGGCCCGAACCAACGCAGTGCTTTTGTTCTCCCCCGGTCCAGCGAGGACACTGGGGCAGTGAAGCAGTGAATACGCGTGCATGAATAAGTGAGCGAGTGTGTGTTGCGCCAGAGGAAGCCTTGTAGTGTGAAACCTGGCACCGGCTCCAGCTGCACTGCAGGTGCCACCGGCTAGAGGTGTGTGTGTGTGTGTGAGTGAGTGTGTGTGTGCACGTGTGAGCGTGTGTGTGTGTGCACAAACAACCCCACACGCCCTATGCAGCACAGGTAGCCTTCCACCTATGCTGCCGCTTCAATGTGGGTCGGTGAGAAACCTATTTGCATGTACACATTGTTGTACATCACCTTTGGAATGATAGGATAAACAAGGTGACAGAAAAGTGTGACATGACACGTATATCTTAGAGGAATCACAAAACACTAGTGTTTGCATTGATATAAAAGACACACACTCTGAGCCTAGCCTTGTTGCAGCCCTAGCCAACTGCAGGTGCAGCATCAAGCTAACCGGCAGCATCAAGCTAACCATGCTAGCTCAGGTCAAGTTGCTGAACCAGAGGAGTGGTAGCATGGAGCTAACGGGAATAGCTTCCATAACGTCTACACGAGGGAGCCCTCAGCTGCTGGAAAGGCAACCATATCCCCGAGCAACTCGTTGCCGGGGAAACCTGCCTTGTCACGCGAGCGCCTGACGAGGGGTTCTCGAGTTTCCTGGGTGACGACGTCAGCCTCTCCCTGGGCGACGGCAGGTTCTAAGAGGACCGGACGGGGGCGAGACACCCGCCGTACCAACTGAATCCTGGAGGAAGATCTGGAGATACCTACTGTCGGCTAGTTGGCAACGCCGAGAAGAAATCGGTTTAGTGGCGGCTTTGAAGCGCAACCCACTGGCACACTAACCACAAAGGTGGTGACGCCTCACAGTGATCCAGGTTCGATTCCGACCTGCCGATCCCTCTCTCTTTCCGGTCTCTCTCTTCAACTCTGTCTGTAAATGCCTAAAAGCCGATAAAAAAAAAATCAATGGGTTTCGTTTGCCTTTTACTTCTGTATTGGAATAGAATTGTGTTAAGACGGGCTGCAATACAGCAATGGAGGAGGATCTTTTTAAGATGAGAACGCGGGTGTCAACACAATACCAACCACACATGCAAACACATTGTGTAACGAATATGACAATACATGTCAGTATAAAGTGAATAAATACATGTAGAGCTCCCGATGGTTCTGGGATAAAACAATGTTGCCTGCAAAGCAAGTAGTGAAAGCTAGCTACTGCTATGGCCTACCGCTAGTAGCTACGGCCTTAAACTTGTAGCTATTTAGACCCAGTGCTAGCATCTAAGCCCCAATACTAGTGGTATGGCTGGGGTCTAAACCTTTTAGCTTTGGACTGAAGCTAGAGTCTACAGCCTAATTAGCTAAGGGAGCCAGAGGCCTCAAGTACGATCAAGTTTCCGATCCCAGTTTCCAAATTGCTGCTCAAAGCAGTCCCAGAATGAATGCCCAAAGACTCCCCATCCCTTCATAATGGGGAGCGCGCACACACACACACACACACACACACACACACACACACACACACACACACACACACACACACACACACACACACACACACACACACACACACACACACACACACACATCCATCAGTACTGGAGCCGCCCCCCCCCCCCCCCCCCCCCCCCCCCCCCCCGCCATCCGGGGGCTGTGGTTCAGTCAGACAGACTCCATAAATGAGCCATCATGTGCAAACGAGCCCTGCGTATCCCCCCCTAAGAGGCCATGTGCATGAGGTGGCAGGGGCAGCTGGGGGGCCGTGGAAGGTGGTGGGGTGAGGAGACGAGGTGAAGGTGGTTAAGATGGATGTTAGTGGTGAAGGGGAGAGGAGGTGGTTGAGGAGAAGGTGAAGGTGGTTGTTAGTGGTGGAGGCGAGGTGGTGGGGGTGAGGGTGTCATCCCAGGCAGACCGGGTAACAGCAACACGTGTCTAAGGCCGAATGTGTTGGTGTTAAGCTGAGTTTACTGATCGTAAGCGCACACAAGCACAATCTGTCAGATTAAGAAAAGGTCAAAGTGATGAGGTTGGAGTAAGAAATGCCTTCTTACTCCAACCTCATCACTTTGACCTTTTCTTAATCTGACAGGGAACAGAGGAAAGTGGAAGATGTACTGAACAAAGCAAACACTAACGATATCTAATGAAAAAAAATAAAACGAAAAACACACACGCATCAAACAACATAACAACGCTAGACATCAACTATCCCAGACACCTTGACTCGTACACAATCATCAATCGAGGACACAATCAATCAGTCGATCACACAACACCAATCCATCACACACAATCAATAAACAGCAAACAGTAACCATCAATCACGCACACAGAGTAGCCATCAATCAACCATAAAACCACATCAAACAATCACACACACAGTGGCCATCAATCACCCATACAACCACATCAGACAATCACACAGAGAACGTAACAATTAATCATAGCATCATCACAGAACGTAACACACAGACAGTAACACACAGACACACACACTTTGATGATTCTGCAACAATCCTGGACACCAACAGCCACTGACTCCCATAATCAGCACCCATTACCCAGGCGGAAGACTGCCCTGAAAGGGACCATTATTATCCACCGGAGGCTGACCTCCCCATCCCTCTCTCCATCTCTCCCCCTCCCGCCCGCTCCCAGTGCCCCCACTCTCCCAAGTCTGCCCCTCACAGTCTGACTCACCTCCAACCCTTACTTCCGTTTCAACGAGTGAGCCCTACAGTACGTTTGCTGCCCTCACTTTGCTTATCCAACACACACACACACACACACACCTCACCATGAACGCTGTGGCGTGCTACGGTCCGAGCCGGGCTGAGTCTTAGCCCGAGCCCCACGTCGTCAAGGCAACCCCAGCGGCAAGGGTCGGCACTCCTGGCGGCAGGAGCGTCGGAAGGGAGGAGGGGGAGGCGGTGGAGGGGAGGAGGTGGTGTCGAGGAACCAGAGACAACGCGCGTCGGAGCTGATGCTGCATGCTACTCCACTCTGGCTGCCCGGCTCGCTCTACGCTCCTCTAGCTCTCCGTCACACGCGCACACTCTTTTTCCTCTCTCCCTCCCTCCCTCCCTCCCTCTGTCTGTCTGTCTCGCTCACTCTCCCTCTCTCCCTGGGTCTCGCTCTTTCCCCTCCCTCCGTCTCTCCCTTACCTCCCTCTATCGCTGTGTCACCCTTTTCCTCTCCTTTATCCTCAATGGCACACACTCCTCCTCTCTCTCTCTCTCTCTCTCTCCCTCGGTTTGTCTCTCCCTCTCTCGCTCGTGACGCTACACTGTGCAAGACTGCATCCGTGAGAAGAACAAGAGGCTCGTGTCATGTGCGAGACGTGTCATGTGCGGCGTGCACGCGAGTGTACACGCCAGTGTGTGCGTGTGCCTGCGTCAGTCGATGGACCACGCACCGTGCGATTGATCAATGTCATAGCATCCGAGAGCGGCAGCTCGCCGCTCCGCAGTGTGTCCTGCCAGCCTTAATAATCAAAACCAAAGCAATGGATCGGCCATCAGCAGGACACCCTCTACAGCCTCACCTCCAATTAGCTTTGTTGGCAGATGTATAGTGTTTATAACCGTGGACCGTGGATTAACTCACCTGTATTTTACATACAGCGTCACTCGAGATCAACATAAAGGGTATTATGGGGAGTTGAGGAGGCAAAAACCATGTACAACAAACGGTTGTACATGGAGCTACCCTGCTGAATACATGAGTATATCTGCTTTTCGGAAATGTGTGTGCGCGTGTGCGTGGATCAGCATTTACAGAACGACAATGATTCTCTAGGAAGTGGGAATGTTACTTCATGTTAGTCAAAACTGGGCAATAACGATTTGACATACTACTACTATACTATCATACATCTTTAAAGGGCAAAGCTTGAATGAATGGGAGTGGATGGAAGACATATTTACATAGACAAGCTAAATACTAACTGTGGTTAATCATTAGGCTGTTTATTCTCCAAGTTTCCACTTGCAGTGTAACTAACCAACCCCCTCTCCTCTTCCAATCACCCGACCACACACACACACAATGAAAGACTAGCCACGTCACCTGACCCTCTCAACGCAATATTCAGTTTCTGTCACAGCCAATGTGACACACACACACACACACACACACACACACACACACACACACACACACACACACACACACACACACACACACACACACACACACACACACACACACACACACACACACACACACACACACACACACACACACACACGACCTAATTCCTATTCGCTTCCAGGATATAGGAGTATGTGGTACCTGGTCGGCCATCAGCTTGCAGTGTAAAATTTAAACCAATCACAATCTGTTGCTAGGCCGAACACTTCCTTGTTTGACACACAAAAACACCTATCTATCTCAGTAATTATTAACAGAGGTAGACGCCCCTTTGTGTTGTGTGAACAAACAGGTGTTAGAGAAGGGAATAAAAGGTACTAGAGGTGGGCGAGAGAAGATGTATAAGTGGATTGTATTCTCGACAGTTTAAAGGAATGGCTTTTGGTCAACAAAGGACAGCAGGTGAGGCTAAGGCGCAGCTACAACAAGTACATCTAGCCCTACCTCACAACACATACACGTATTAAAACCATCTAGTCCTACCTCACAACACATACACGTATTAAAACCATCTAGCCCTACCTCACAACACATACACGTATTAAAACCATCTAGTCCTACCTCACAACACATACACGTATTAAAACCATCTAGTCCTACCTCACAACACATACACGTATTAAAACCATCTAGTCCTACCTCACAACACATACACGTATTAAAACCATCTAGTCCTACCTCACAACACATACACGTATTAAAACCATCTAGCCCTACCTCACAACACATACACGTATTAAAACCATCTAGTCCTACCTCACAACACATACACGTATTAAAACCATCTAGTCCTACCTCACAACATACACGTATTAAAACCATCTAGTCCTACCTCACAACACATACACGTATGAAAACCATCTAGTCCTACCTCACAACACATACACGTATTAAAACCATCTAGTCCTACCTCACAACACATACACGTATTAAAACCATCGAGCCCTACTTCAAAATGCAATGCATACACAAACAAACTCAAGACATATCTACAAACATGTAGAAATATTAAACCATCTAGCCCTACCTCACTACATACACATATAAAACCATTTAGCCTTACCGCACTACATATAGACGTATTAAAGCCATCTAGCCCCACCTCACAACAACATGCACACGTATTAAAACTTCTAGCCCCCCCTCAAAATGCCATGTATACACAAAGAAACTCTTGCCCTGATTTAATATGCAATGCCATTAACAAAAAAACACGCACAAAGAAACAGGATTAGAAGCACAACTCTGCCTGCACCCTGTTTCAAGGGACAAAAGCTCTGCTCTCCACACTTTGATCTCACTCAGCACACACACACACACACACACACACACTAAAGTGCAGTTACATAAGCGCATTGCTTTATCGGCCTCCATCACAGTTGTTTAATGGTCCTTAAAAGGCCTTGATAGGCTCGATAGAGATGTCGTGGCAGCAAGACCTGTAGTACACTCCTATAATTGACCTTTGACCCCTGAAAGCTGTAGCAAGGTGAGGCCATACGGAACACGGACTGATCACAGGGGCCAGAAAGCAAACAAATAGCTCCCAAAACGCACAATCATGTTCTTTACCACACACACACACACACACACACACACACACGATTCTGGATGGTACCAGTCCGATTCCTAGCATCTGCTAAATAACCTGGAGCATAGCAGCAGCTTTATGGTACCTTAAGGCCCTCCCACCCGCCGTGTTTGCACTATACCTAAACCGGTCCATCCTATTTAAATACATCAATTCGTTAGGGTCTTCTTGTACCATTATGTGCAGGACAGTGACGGGAGACAGGAAACCGGTTTGAAAGAGCGAGAGGGAACGAAAGCGTAGCATTGGATCACAGCCATCGTGACCTGGGTCACTGCGAGGCATATGGCTGACGGAATCAAGCGCGGGTTGAGCCGGTTTACCTGCTGGGATCTGCGGGGGTCCCGGGCAGAGATGATGGTTCCTCCTCCTCCTCCTCCTCCTCCTCCTCCTCCTCGCGGCGGTTGCTTGCCAAACAGATTCCATCCAGGGGCCTCCTTCTGCTCTGCCGGCTCCTCCTTCACCCGCTTAGTAAACAAGCTCCTGCACAAGAGGAGGAGGAGGAGATCAGGGATGGACTCGAGACGAAACGATGAAGTGACGAATTCCACCAACATCGGTGCTCCAAGGAGGTGGAGAGGTGTTGAGCTGATCAAAGACAATTGATTGACCGCATCATTATTAATATCATTAGGTCAATTCATAGTATAGAGTAATATGCCCCTTGCGCCGGTGTGGATGTAACCCATACACTACATATTAAAAGTGAGTTTTGTTAGGTCTAAAATGCTGAAACGAATGCAGAATCACAGAACACCCCAGTAGGCCTACCTGAAGGGATTTGGACCGCGTATTCGTTTACAGTTTCAATAAAAACATCAGCAATTCCTTGCTTCCAGTTTAATTACTAGAATCTAAATGTAGAAACTAGATATGATCAATCTGGGGGAATGTGTGTGGATGATGGCTGGTTGAAGCATTTCAATTTAAATTTATTGCATTTATCAGACACTTTTATCCAAAGCGACTTACAATGAGTACAATTGTCATGAGAAAGTAAAAAAAGATATGTCGGTACAGTAAGGATGTTCATAGAACCAAGTGCTCTTAAGCAGCCTCACCTGGGCCGAGTCTGATTGGACTCCGGGGCTGGGTAAGGCTGCACACCTGTTGCACATCGAGTACAACAGGTGTGCACAGATTAAACCACACACACACACACACACCCCTTCACAATAAACCGGTCATTCAACATCACCACCCTGCATCCTTTGTCTGGAGTAGCCCAATAAATAGGGGGGCATGCAGCGCAGGCATTGTAACACAATGGTAAAGATTCAACACCAAAGAAAGAAGGACGTTACTTAAAACGTGAGAATAGTTCACTAAAATTCAGGATGGATTGCTTTTAGTCGACCAACAAAGTCCTCAGTTTGTTCTGTTACCATACAGGTGGATGTTTCCTAGGATGGCCAGATCAGCCTACCAGTTGGCATCGACTGATGAAACCACCCAGTCTGATAGCATTCACTAACGTCGCCCCATCACCCATCTGGTTGAGACCTCTGCCACGTGTGACCTCACTGATGAGTTTGATTTTTAAAAAACGACTTATAGGAGCAGGTGGCAAGGTACTGTCCCTTTAAGGGAATGCAGCGTGTGTGTGTATGTGTGTGGTTGGAGCTCACACACATACACAAGGCCCAGTAGTGTGCCATTGAACGGTCCCCCCCCCCCCCCCCCGCCCGAGGGCTCTGCTCATGTGCTTGTTTAAAAAGCGTGACCATGGTCACGGCACAGAGACAAGAAACACATCACCCCCACCGAAACCGACCTGATTCTAGTACCTCCCTTGATCCCTCGACCGCGGCGGCCCGCCGGATTAGCGCTGATGTTTCTGGGCCTTTAAAAGACAAAAGTCAGCGCAAGCCGAGCATGTTGCCACACACACACAGCGGTCCAACAAAGGCCCTCAAAAGGCCGGGGGAACTCTCAGAGAGAGGTCGGCTCACAGTAAAGCTCCTGCATTAGCCCGAGAGCGGCAGCAGGGCAGACTTTAACGGCCGAAGAGCCGGTGTTTGTTCACCCCCTCCCCAAGATGGGGTGATCTCTGCCACACAAAGACAGCAATCACCCCCCCCCAAACCCCCACCCCTCCTTTCCCCGTCGGCATCGCCGTGTGATGCTAGCTCCCGTTGTCACAGAGGTGCTTAAGTGGCCGTGTTTAATTACCAAGCCTGAAAGGAAACGCAGAGCCGCATGAACTAAAAGAAAAAACTAATAAAGGATAGATGATAATACAGCAGCCAGGCAAGCCCTGTTGACATAAAAGGACGGGGGGGACGGGGGGGGGGGGGGGGCTTTCCTTTTGCAGCTGCCTGCGCCGTGTTCTTGTGGTGTGCTCAAGGCTCCATCCGATCAATGGGAGGTTTTCCACTGGTGTGTCCTCTGGCAGCGACCCGGGGGAAGAGCAGTTTGGCACCAGGGAGAGTGGGCCCCGAGGGAACGGCTGGGTCGTCTCGTCCCAGGTTCAATTAGCCGAATCTGGGTATGTTTTGCTTGGCACTGAAGTGCGCTTGTGTTGTTGGTGTGCTCATCATGTGGGAGAGAGAGGAGTTGGGTCAGAGCCCTTTGTTACGTTTCGCGTGCCACTCTGTTAACATCACAGGAATACTGTGGGATGAACCGGAACACCTGCCGTGATGTCATGGCGAAATATGCCGCGTTTGTGAACACAATTATTGAGTATTATTTTAAAGGGTGACTTTGGCAAGCAACTTAACAGAACACCCAGCATCAAATCGCCCAGGGTCAGGGTTAGGTTTAGTTTGACCTTTGACCCGCGGCTGTCCACTAACATGACCGCTTGGAACTGAACCGAACGCTGTGAGGGCAGGTGCAGTTGACTTGTGGTCAAATAGACACGTCTCTCAAAACGGTCAAGTTTATTAAGACACTTTGCATGTTTTCCAACAGCTTATCTACTACCGTCATCGGTGGATGCCTGGGTGACATTACAGACGAGACTGTTGTAGTTTAAAGTCTCCCGCTTCCAGGGATGGGAAAGATATTTGTCAATAAAAAAAGGATTTGAATAGTTAAGAGATGCATCACTATAATATAGTAGACTCCAGTCATGAGCAGAGTGGATCAATCCTTTGTTTGGTGTCGCTTTGACCCTTTGTGAATGGTGAACTGATGTAGAATCGTGACCGAGATAAAGCTTTGACCGGGTGTCTTTACCCATCAGACATCTGTGAGATAGAAAAGCGGTTTGTTCAAACCCAAACAGAGTTTAAGGAGTGCAAGCCTTATCTGGGTCCTTTGCCAGTTCTTTGACGCAATCTTAACCCAATCAAATCGCGGCAGGCCCCGATGACACAATCGGTTTGTGAAACTGCAACAGTGGTTACAGCAGCCGTAGTTCTGTTATAAGAATGGTGGTTGAATCAAACAAAAAAAACTAAAAACTTGACACCTCCCATTCAGCTTCACTCCTTTCACAGTCCCCAACATATATTCCCAAAGACAGCCGTCAACCAAATATGCAAATAAATGAACCATAATGCTCAGAGTCCAGCTCTGACTGAGACAGACACTCTCTTCATGGACTTGTTAACTTCACCCTATTTGCGTTGGCCATTGTCATGTGACCTCCTCACTCCCTCCCTTTGAGAGAAAGGTTGGTTCCTGGTTTAGTCCACTGCACTTGTTGAAGGCAGGTGAACCACACACACACACACACACACACACACACACACACACACACACACACACACACACACACACACACACACACACACAGTCTCTCTCGAAGCACACGTTATCACAAACCTGCAACAACGTTGATCTTTCTATTCATCTTTCCCACCGGGCTCTTATTCACAGGGAGTCACGACGCGACAGAGCGACACAGTGAACATTCGAGAGAGGGAAGGAAACCCAAGAGGTCCTGCGGCTGACGGATTAACTCCAACCGCGGATTTTCCACCTGCTGAACAAGAACTGAAGACAATGAGCGGCGGCAAACCACGTTAGACTCTCACAATGAGATCTGCAGTCAGCAGCGTTTGGACAATTAGCTCCCAGGCGCGGCCCTGGTTATGACGGAGGCCAAACCTATATCGAATTAAAACAATTAACCATCCCCCGACTTCGCCTTGGTTTTCACCGGAGAGCAGAGAGAGAGATGGTCCGGTTTGTGGCGCAACCGTCTCAAAGTTGTAGAGAGAATACCCTGAATTATCCTGTTTATTCAGAAAGGGTCATAAAGGGAGAAACACAAGGCCTGGTTCAATCTGGTGGAGGACAACAGCCACTACAACAACATCCTTGATCAAGGACCCCAACAGAGTGTGGACAGCGGGGGAATTAAACCCAGAACCTTTCAGCTGGGAGACACAACATGCTGACTCACACCATCCTCATTTTTGGCGGTAGAGTATTTTACCAAAAGTGTGTAGAACTAAACGTTATTGAATCACGGAAACCACAAAGCAGCAAAAGGATCCCACAATCGTACAACTTGCCAAACTTTCATTGACTCGGGGAGAGGTGTGCACTATGGTCCGAGATCCGAAGAGACACGATGCATTCATGAAGAAGAGGACCGACGATACACCAAACTCGTCGTCATGCTCATGGGTGTGAACACCACGCAAAAGGTCCATTATTCTCACGGTTCGCGCTCTACAGCTTTACCGTCACCTACACAATTTGTATTCGATTTCTTCACCAGCTGTGGACCCAACTCGTTAAAATAATAATAAGTACTTTAGTCAAGACCCAATGCCAGTTAGTGATTTAGTGATTATGTAAAATGTAAAACAAATGTAGCCGTCTTTCTGATACAATCAGCAAAACCTCGGTTTCCCCCATTCCTGGGGGAGATTTATGGATCACAAATATTACCCTGAGTCAACATAGAGAGGAGTCATTCTTGAAGAATACTAGGTGGACAGAATATTCTAAGTTTGTTGAGAGACAGAGACAGAGAAAGAAAGAAAGAAAGAAGAATGACCGAAAGAGAGAAAGGGAAGAAGTAAAAAAATAATAATGATGCTTGACAGGGCGTTACATTGGTGGCGAGGGAAAGACGCACACTTCACATTTGAATAAGGAAGTTGTTGTGTGTGTGTGTGTGTGTGTATGTGGTGGTTCAGCTCACACAACTCCATGCAGAGAGAAGTAGTACGAATTCAAACTGGACTACTGGGGAGATTCAAAGATTCAAATCGAAAATCAATTGATGAAGATGGTGAGAGCCTGCAAGGACAACATCCCCTTCCCCTTCCCTGGGAGTCCATTACCCAAACGATGACCCATTACCTTAGCTCACTTAGTGGGATCTCTCATACATTAAGGACCGGGGTCAAACACCCGGACCACTGCACTATCCTGCAGCCTCGTCAAACCCTGTTCACGGTTGTCTTGTCACGGGTCATGCAAATCAGGACGGCGTTATCATGACAGCAGGGGGAGGAGGGGCGGAGGCGAGGGCTGCACGCTTGCACCTCAAAGTCACACCAAAGTCCAAGCAGGGCGGTAATCACAGCAGCAGTCGTAAAGAATCTACAGCTCACACGTTGACACTGCCGAGGGCGAGCAGGGCAAAAGGGACACAGTGTGCTACAATGTCCTCTGACCAGTCCGCTCAACTCTCTGCAGCACGACTGCACAGGACAATAGTGGACTGCCGTGCTAATTGAATTATGCCCGTCAGGAACAATGATACAATTGATAGAAAAAAGGGATTCCCCGAGGAAATTGCATGGCAAAAAGTGGTTGAAAAACAGATTGGCAACTCACACACACACACGACTTGAGAGTCGTTAGTTGTTGGATGACCGAAATCCAAAAACATTCACAGCTTGTGCATCGCCATTTCAATAGTGCACGTCAACATGACACACACACACACACACACACACACACACACACACACGTCAGGACACCTACCTGTCAACGTACAGGACGAGAGATGGAAGCGCCATAGTGAAACACGTCGAGGGAAAGAACTTGTACAAAACTCAATACATTCAAGGGTAAAACACAAAAAAGCAGGCGTGGCCAGAACAGAGTCAAGCTCAGAGGCAGGCAAAAAGAAGAACAACGCAAAATAATGCAAAAGGGGCCAAAGGAGCGATAGAGAGAGGTGGAGACGCCACCACGAGCCTCTCAGTGCGACACTGCACTGTGTGGTTCGGCTTCACTTCTGCTGGAAGTCCGAGGAATAGGGAGGAGAAAGGGGAGGAGTGGGCCCGACATCACAGTGAAAACATGTGAACGGACACGGACACAATCTCTCTCTCTCTCTCTCTCTCTCTCTCTCTCTCGCTAGATGTCTCTCTCTCTCTCTCTCTCTCTCTCTCTCTCTCTCTCTCTCTCTCTCTCTCTCTCTCTCTCTCTCTCTCTCTCTCTCTCTCTCTCTCTCTCTCTCTCTCTCTCTCTCTCTCTCTGTGTGTGTGTGTGTGTGTCTGTGTGTGGAGGACAGTTGTGTCGGTGGGATTGTGACCAAGGAGGGGACAAACTGGAGGGTGGGAGGGGCGATCAGCCTGATCATAACGATCAGGCTTGCCATCGGGGCGGTGGTGGGCAAGGTCACACTAGGCGTGTGGGAACACGTGGGGGTAAAAACCATGAACACCACACACGGTCCAATTATCCACAGCTGCACTGAAAACACACCAAGTCTCATAGGAAGACGTCCCCTCATGGAGACGGGAATAAGGTCTGCTGCATGGTTTATTTGTAGAATAGCTGTTGGATTTATCGACACCCACGTTTTAACTGGATAGATAAGAGGTTGAATCATGAGTTCTTGTCTGATGGGCAACATTTTAATCCAGATATCCGAGTCCTCCGTTGTGTGGAACAGGCCGTTTGCTTCTTCCCCATTGGCTGTTTCTACCGTCATCGCCGATTTGAGTCCCAGTCCCCGTCCCCCCGTCCGTCCCCCATCGAGCGAGTTGGGCCTTATTAATAACAAACTGATTTGAAACATCTTGGCGAGCCTGACTCTAGGGGCTGCAGGAGAGTCAAGGGTCTGGACCCCCCCCCCCTCCTCAATTTTTTAACCCTATTTTCATACTTTTGAAAATTAGGACAGTATTGAGTGAGATTTATGTCCAATAAAAGTGCTTGTTTTCGCCACTGTCCAACCCAAATTCTATTCTAACATTATGGAAAGGATTCATGCAGAGATAAAAGTTGTTTCTTCAACTTTGCCTTGATCACGGTCGGTCATTTTAATGGGGTCCAACTAAGTCTCCCTCAATGGGAACATCAGAAAATAGAGTGCAGGTTGAAGAATCATAGAGTTTGCTTAGAAAAGACAGTGTCACATTGTTAGCACAGGGTCTAGGGATGCAAACAATTAATCGATTATCGATTAATTGTCGATAAGAGATTACTCGATTAAAATAAATTACTTGCAATTAATCGCATTTTTAACCCTTAATTCCCCAACCGTCCACGTGAGGGCGCGCTTGACGCCAGACGTACTTGACGCACACGCGGGAACACAAGCGGGAACACAAGCGAAGCAGGACAAGACAAACGAAAAGCGGGACACTGACACGATGAAGAGGGCAAAACGGAGTGCAGTATGGAGCCACTTTAAGTTGGTTAATGACGACAAAGACGCCAAATGCACAATATGTGGAAGTATTTTAAAGTACAACAACTAAACGACTTTGTTGAATTACCACCTAAATGTGTCACATTCAGAAGGAAATTCAGCTTCTCAGAAGAATTGCCGCTTATCAATTAATCGATCATCGATCGATAAGATGAAACAACTATCGATTAATGAATTACTCGATAATTTGCATCCCTAACAGGGTCACATTACGCGCTTCAGTGACACCATGCCGAATCATGTCAAGAGGATTCAACATGCTGTGCCCTGTACTCAAAGCTAGGGTTGGTAATTTGGAAGAACCAGCCAGAGTAAAATTGATTTAGAACCTCCCCCAAAACATACATCTCCCTCCCTAGCTTTAGCAGCTGGTCTGTCTAGCCTTGTGGAAGATGACTGTGAGGCGAGTCCATGGGCAGAAAACATGCAGGCAGCTGAGCAACTAGGTAGGTTGACAGACTGGTTGGCCGTCTATTTCATTCGAGCCAAATGAAATTATTGGATGCGCTAATTAATGGCCTTCGACAGCCACAGATCTATTTCCTTTGTCGTAGAAATGGATTTATTGATTTCGGTCAGGATGAAAAGAGAATTTCAACTAGCATTAAAACAAATTCTTCTGAATATATTGCCTAACCTAGCTCTAACCTAAACGAGTTATGTAGGATTTTTGTCTAGCCATTTGTGTGCTTTTCTGGGCTTACGAAATGTTATGTGACGCTACAGTATATTGTCTGTCGGCAACAGTCTGCATCCAAATTTCAAGAAGCAGTTTGACATAATTACAGACCACTGCCAAGACATTAATATTCCTTTATAGCGGGCAGAGTGAGGCAGGGCTCAAACCTAAAGCTAGGAGGAAGACTCATCCATCAGACCCATCCACCTAGTCACACGCCATTACTATGCATCCCATCGTACACATAGTTTGCATGTCTGCGAGACGTCTCCAAGCACATCTTGACCAACTGGCCTTTAAGAACACGTTTAACCTTCTTGCTAGGTTCCTGTATCCTTTGGCGTGTTAGGCCGCGGTTTCCTTGAGTCATGTGCTGATCTGAACACTGCGTCGGGTCGACTTCCAGGAATCAGTAATAGAGGTGCTTTAGCCAGAACTTTAACGGCAGGGGGTTGCCCAATAGGTTGTTGCAGCAACATTGAGCAACGGACCGGTGAGCACATAAGCCCAGTTAAAGCTGAACCAAGCAATGCAATGGGGTTCTCCCCAAACTATGCAATAGTGGCACTGCTCCACCGTGGCACATTTGAAAATAGGGCTGCACGACAAAGACATTTCATTTCTGAAGTGGTCCATTTGGTTAAAATATGTTTACTGGAAAAACGCTCCAAAGAGCAAAATTGCTATATCACCTAAGTGATTTATGGAGGATGTCGGTGGCTTTTGATCTACTCTGAGTCAGTCGGTTACAGCAGAGCTTTAATGTAAAGCGGGCCTCACAACAGACGAGCTACGGAGACAGCGTGGATTGGGTCTTGTTCAGTGTTTAATATTATGAGTGGTAAAGAATGGCTCTGTGATGCGTGCCAAGCATTGGGGCACTGCTCAGGTGGTTTGTTCATTGTTCTATCAAAATTGTGCTGCAGAACTAGCGCTATTCAAGAGCAGGCTAAGAAATGCATTATTGTAGATGATGGAAAAAGAAAATCTTAACTAGAGTATACAGCTAATAAGCATCCTGCTTTTTGATATAGGAGGAGGCGTGCAAGGTAGAAAATAAAAAAAAGGACCACCTCAGCAATTAAAACGCGTAACAATTTATTTAAAGTGAACAAATCTTTTAACAAGCACCCACCCACACCCACACACTTTAATCAGCATCCTTACCTGGCAAAGAAGTTGGCTAGCGGGGCGAGTCTGGTCTGCCTGGGTTCTCCCAGCGTGAGCCCTGCCCTCCTGTTGGGGCTCCAGACATCCCTGGGCAAGTCACCCAGGGAGGACAGCGACACTTCAGAGAACTGGCTGCCGCCGCCCGCACCACCCCTCTCGTCGTCGTGGCGAATGCCGCAGCTCTCGTCCGTCTCCAGGGCAACGATGACGCTGGAGTCGGAGGCGACCACAAAGTCCAGCGCGTCGTCGTTGGAGACGGAGCGCTCCGTGCTCATGCTGGACGCGCTGCACACCGAGCCGCCGTCGCTGGGGGGCCCGGCGCGCCCCGCCCGCGCCACAGCGTCGTAGCAACCGCGGGGGAACGTGGACGACTTGCGCACCGCGCCGTTGGAGGGCGGGTGGAGGGGCAGCGTGGCGGGGGAGTCGTCGGTGGCGGCGGGGAGCGGCGGCAAGCCGAAGGGCCACGTGTGGGCCTCGGGGTGGCTGACCTCCAGGGTGGGGAGCCCCGAGTCCTGGGAGGCCAGGCTGTGGCGGTCCCCGCCGGGGTCGGGGTCGGCCAGGCTCAGGCGCCGGGGGCTGCTGTAGTAGATGGGGGTGGGGGAGGGGGGCACGGAGGAGGGGGAGGGCTGGTAGCTGGGCAGGGAGCGGCTGCTGCTGCTGCTGCTGCAGGGGCTGGCGTCCGTCCCGGGGGGGCAGGGGGGGTGGTGGTGGTGGTGGTGGTGCTGGGGGTCGTCATGGTGACGGTCCTTAAGCGCAGAGCCGTTCTCCATGATGGGGGCATCGGAAACACCTGAGAGGAGGAGCAAGAGGCTAGTGAGTACATTGATGAACGTTCGACTGTCAAAGTCTTGTGTGCCATGGGTTTGCTTGGAAAGACATTAACTTTGTGAGACATTAACTACACTTGCAATGGCTTCTCCAGAGCGTTATCCTTTTTCTTACAAACCACGGGACGAGAGTTATTGCTGTCACAGCAGCACCAGATATTAATGACAGGAGTATGAGGGAAAAAAATTAATAAAAATGAATAGGGCAAAAAAAAAAAGAAAAAAAAGGTTCTGGGTGGCATATGCACAGAAGTGAAAGAAAAACACTAAAAATAAATCTTAAAAAACACAGCGAGTAGTCAAAGTCAAATATGAACACAGTGTTAACATTAAAGGTACTCACAGGCTGCAGAAAAACACTTGAATTAGCCACGCATCTCTGTTGATGGATCCCTCATATTAGCGTCAGAGAGGGCAGAGCCGGTCTGGCTCACATCATTTGAGGAATTCTAAGCAGTATTACAGGGCTGCTGCCCTCCCGCACCCCCAGACATAATGAAGGATTTCCCAGGGTACTAGTAAGACTGGTTGGTTCAACTGCTTTGCATTCCTCCCACTCTTAATTTCTCTCTTGGTGAGGCAGTTGTGCGGTACGCCTAAGGTGTCGCTTCGCTGACTTGGGTTTTATTTTTAGCATGTATTTTAAACCGTCTCTCAACCACGGGACTGAGTTAACCAAAAGGACGCTCTACTGGTTAGCAGGTAGTTACGAGTCAAGAAGAAATGCAAATATTTAATAGTAATTATAACCGATATGCACGATACCCATTGTGGTTCCTTGACTTTGCACAAATTGTTGATTTATGTTTTTCGAGAATTTCCGATGTTAAAAAGGGCTGTCATCTGCTGGTAAGCCATTAGATTAGCTGATTCACAAATTGACCCTTTGCTAAATGAGAGTGTCGACCCTGATGTATGGCCGAAATATCCGACTGGTGCCATACCTTAAATATGAAGTACCATTTTTTTTTTGGAGGAAGTCCCCTCTACCATCACACACACACACACACACACACACACACACACACACACACACACACACACACACACACACACACACACACACACACACACACACACACACACACACACACACACACACACACACACACACACACACACACACACACACACACACACACACACACACACACACTGCGTATACCCCTAGGCGTATACCCCCTAGACAGACATTGTTGTTCTTTTCCAGTGTAAGACAATCTCCCAGCATCAGCAGAGGGGAAGGGGCGGGAGGGGAAGGAGGGTGTTACCGGAACCCAGATGAGCGAGGCATCAGATTCAGATGGCAGGGCCACATGACGGTGCCCTGGGTCCAACTAAAACACAGCGGCTGGTGGGCGTCTCAGAGCTCCGCAGTGGTTAAAACTGTTAAAAGACTGAATGTATTAACTAGTAACTCATGTAGCAATTAGTGGCTTTTATCCAAAGGGACTTATTAAAGGCAATTATTTTCAGACAAATGTTCTTACACATTAATTACACACCAATAAGCAGGAAGAGGTTAGGGAGCATTTTGCTCAAGAAGGCCAACAGGTTAAAATTTAAAACTTGGGGATGACCTCTGACCCCTACCTGCTCCTTAATGATGCGTGTATGAAACCACTGCAAGTCTCTTTGGATAGAAGTGGTTGCTCAATGACGACAGAGAAACAGCAAGGATGCCCAGTAAAGTGCTGAAAACCCAACCAGTAGCAGTTAATAGGCAAAGACAGCTGATTCCTTGCTTATGAGCAGGTCATGTGGTTTTGCGACCATGAGCTCGGGATATCCACAAGTAACCCCTCAGTTGTCCCAAACAAGCTGACCCTGGCCCAGCCACCGACGAGTTTGACGATCAATGATATTTATTTTGAGGCATCCTCAAAAGCCCTCGACTTCTTATGATTGGGAATTGAACCGGCAACCTTTCAGTAGTCCTGGCAACTTGACACAGCAACTGACAAGATGGACAGAGAGTGTATGTGTGTGCTCAGCCTGGCTCTGCATAGGTCTGCTTAATGACTAGATGTGGTAATGTAAAATAAAATAAAGCTGCAGCTCTGTCTCCTGACAAAGCCAGACGTAGAACCTATTTCAATATTTATCATTATGCTATTTCATCAGGTAGCCTCGGGTTTAGGGGTTGAAAATCATTAACTCATAGATAGCATCATAAAGTATATTCACACACACACACACACACACACACACACACACACACACACACACACACACACACACACACACACACACACACACACACACACACACACACACACACACACACACACACACACACACAACAAACAGTGACGGAACAGGAAGCATTCAAACACACTTTAAAATGTACAGTTCCTTCCTGTAGCCTACTTACAGTAACAGTTCTTTGAAATGGCAGATTAAGTCGATTTGGTGTCCAAGCATCAGCATTTTCTAGCATTTATATGAAAATGCAGCCTTTTAGCAAAAGTAAATGCACAGTTCGCCGAATCAAGCACCAAGTCCATGTTCTAAACGGCGAGCTCTCATTGGTCTTCCGTTCGCTTTGGATAAAACCCAAAACGCCTGTAACAAATGGCCATATCATTGTGTATTGTCTATATCGTATTGTTGCTACAACGGGAGTGCATTTTCCTACCACTCGGGCTCTCCTGCGGGTCCTTGGTACCCTCCGTCGTGTGCGCCATGCCAGGGGTGCTACAGGTGGGCTGCTGCCGCTGACGCGCCGGGTCGGCTCATGACGACGCGCCGCCGATCAATCCGCCTTCACCGCCGCTAATGCTGTGGCGCCTTATCGCGGCAGCTGCAGCACGTAGTGGATGTGTGTGAGAAGGAGAAGGCGTGATGCTCGACCCCATGAGGTAAAAAACAACAACAATATCAGGCTTGAAATAAGCCAGGTATGATTGCTGATGTAAAACGCCGCCAGTTTTGGCTACACTTGTTCGCCGACCGCTTCCTCAAGTAGAGGCAAACAGTGAATCATCCGGTCCTAAGTGCCTCACTTTTGCGTATCACCGCCGTTTCGCACGTTATAGCGTTTCGGCTACGACTCCTAGACCCCGTTCAGCGTCGGTGTTCGTTATTTAACGTCACTTATCTCGAGTTGAATTGTGTTGTTGTCCATCACCACCAGACCCTACCTGTCTCGGTGCTCCAGCCGCCGCCATTTTAAAACAAAGTTAGGGAGGGAGTGCAGCATGACGAGCCGAGGGCGGCAACGCAGGCAACGGATACACCTGTCGGCCCCTCTATGGTTCTGGTTATTACCCGCAGGTAGTGTTGCCAGATTGGGCGGGAAATCTGGCCGGATCTGGCAACACTGCCCGCAGGTAGAAATAATCGACTATTCTGCCTCGTCATTTCAGATACCCCCGTTGATTCAAAATGTATGAGTCTGTGAATTTGGCGTAGGTAACGACGGTTTTTATTGCTACAGTGATGATGGCTGTGACTTTCACAATACTGGGTCATTTGTATGGCTCCATATCTAATTTCGCAAGAAAAAGAAAAATGCTTGGTAAAAGATGAGTAGGCCTAGGCTATTTTACACACAGAAAATCATGTGATTATCACAGTAGCCTAATTATTAAGGAATATCACATTGCTGCTGCACCTGTCGTTGGACAGGTTTGGGTCAAGACTGAGAAATATTTCCTAGAACATCTAGAACAAAGCAAATGTGTATCTATCACATATATATATATTGAATATATGACGAATATGTAATGGAGAAGGTATTACTGCAAGAAATAGAATATAATTACATATATATATTCTAACAGTGAAAATAAAACCAGGCTTTCATATAAGGTGAACCACCCTGCCCTCTAGTGTCGTAACGAGATTGGCCGCAATGACTCTTTCCTCAAAGCATATTTAAGGGGATACCATTCAATACATAAAAATCACACCTTCAAAATAGGCTGGTTTATTTGTTTATTTAGATGTAAAAGACACTCCACAATGAAACCAAATCATTTACTTGGTATGATCATGAAATCCGAACAACACATCTACTTTGGGACTGATGAGGTTGGGGGAGAACATGGAAGAGTGTAATAGAAGATGAAGGGCATGAATGTTTGGGAATGAAAATAAAGATGTTGAGGGCTGGATTTGTTCCAGCACCACAGTGCAATCATACCCATGTGGTTTCGAATGCATTCTCCAATCAAACATGTTTTTTGTTTATTTGTTTTCAAGCAACCCAGCAATGGAAGAATATAATTAATAAAGGATGCACTGATTTCCAATGCCCCAGGTAAGTGCTTTTTTGTGACTTAACTTTTTCTACAGACAAATAAACACACACCCACGCGCACACACACTCACACACACACAGTCATGTTTTTAATTGCTTTTTTATTTTTACCTAAATCCAACATAAATTGATGGGAGTGTAATGTTTGCATGCTGCATTTGTTTTTTTTAAGAAAAAATGCGCAGATCATTTCAGCCATCCCTCTAACTCCAAAAGTAATTAACATGCAAAATTAAGTGATACGATTTCTCCATATCCTAAATGTTAAAGTTTACATGCGCAAAGGTATTGCATAGGACTGAGGGTCCTGGGAATACCCCCCACATTGCTTACCTAACCTACGGTGGCTTGGTTGCCCCTAAAACCCTAGCATTTAAGCATTACCTTTTTGACAGTCAACTAGTTGGAAGTATCACTAATCCGCTCTAAAATCCTTCTGTTTCCTCTTACACACTCGCTGACGTGAGTGCAATTTGTGTTGTTTGCCTTTTTGAAACAATTTCCTGAGTTGTATGACTGTCAAGAGAATCAAAATAAAGCAATCCCCTGAATTCAGAGACCTTGCCACTAGACCTCTACGGTCAACCCAACAGTGACCAAAAAGGAAATACATGTTGCTTGGGGCATGTATTCATACAATGAATGCATGACTCTGCATTGGAACTCAAGATGACCCATCAGAGATGCCGTATGTAAAGCCACGGCCACAGCGGTGTGGACCTTGACCTGCATCAGTTCATTACAGCGGTCGGCACACAGAGAGAAGGTATATGGCAGCACGGTTCGGCCACTACAAACAATGCGATGATGGTTTGGGTTTTCTCGTAATCTGTGCTTCAAATAGGTAGAGTGCAGTGCGAGTTCCTCCCAAATCCCTTCAATAATTAAACAGGGAGAGCAGAAACTGTAATCCACCGCAGAGCCTAAAACACATGCACAAAATAAAAAGAATAAAAGCAAATATTTGCAGGTGCATTACCTCAAAATTTAATTTCCAATGCACAGGCCACAAAAAGTATCAATCCAACCACCCATTTTAGGGCTTTTATGAAATACATGTGTTGAACTAATTGGGGAAAACAAATTACTTGCATTTAGAAAAATGTATGTTTTGCATACACTGTGTTCTCTGAGATAAAGTCTGAGCGCACAAATTTGTTAAATTAGTGTTATAAGCTCAATGCAAACGTACAGACACACGCTCACACACAGTGAAACTGCTGGATATTTGAACAATATTATGAACCAAAAATAAAATTGAGGAAAAAAACACTTCAATAAAGAATAAAGCATTTGTATCTAGTATCTTTCTGTGTCGTCTTTTTCTCTTTGTTTCTACCATTCAAAATAGTATATACTTTTTTTTTTTGCTGGAGTTCTACTGACAAGGGAAAACGCTATACTTTGTTAAATGTTGTGTTAAACTTTGCACAAGGGAAGCTTCTTCACATGCCTGTGTTTCAGTATCGATTACAGGCCTGGCGTGGACGCAAGGTTAAAAGTAATCGTGAAAAAAAAAGAAAGAAAAAAAAACATTGTAAAGCAAATTCAAAGAACAGCCAAAAATGTGTCGTTTTTCCCCCTCATAAAACATATCAATACCGAAAGTAAAGCATTCTACTGTCTGGACTGAACAAAATTGGCTATATCATCTAATCAAGATGTATATCTATATCTATATATAGATATAGAACAAGATATAGCTCTATCTATTCCTATATCTATATTGATATCTATATATCTTAAGATATCTATATACATCCAGACTTTCCTTTTTATAATCATAGCACCAATTTTTCTTTTAATCCCGCAGGAAAGGAAAATAAAGACATTTCGTCACAGCCCTTCCCCCCTTCCTTCCCATCCCCCACGCTGATTCTCTGTGGTGTTGTGGACAGTCGCTATAAAAATAAAGAAGAACCGACTTGACATTGCAGAAAATTGTTTTTGGGGGGGGGGGGGGGGAGGAGGGCATTCAGATAAAAACAAAAGAAAAACAAAACACCCACACACTACTTCATTCAGAAAGGCATCCAAGCTATTTATTTCTCAAACAACTCAAAAACTACCCCCCCATCCCCCAACATCCATTTTTGATGTAGACTTTCTGAACAGAGGATGGGGTTACAAAAATTAAATGATGCATTAGCACTCGTTTTATGGGGGTGCGGGGGGCAGTTTACACATTTTAAACCGCAATCGGTTAGGTCCCTATAGGTCACGTTTAGAAAACAAGGAGTGAGACTATTTGAGACAAACACATGCACATCCAGCCGGACACCACCGAAGCAGTATCCTAAGCTCAAAAGCAACAAAATAAATAAAAACAAAAGAAATGTGAAGGAGAAGTGACCAGGTCAGAAAAGCATGTTTGCTTTTGTACCCCCTCCCCCATTATACCTAACTGTAAGTCTTGGGACCAAAGTACAATGAGAAATAAGATTCAACTAAAACATTTCGCCACGACTGCACATGGCGCAAAGACATGAACACTTGTTTTTTTTTCTTTTCCCATTTTTGTTTGCTTTTTGTATGTATATATATATTTTTGTCGATCTGATTGTTGATTACACAAGGTTTAACATAAAAAGTAAATCAGCAGGATTAGGTTGGTGTGTGAAGTGAGGAGGGGGGCAGTCTCTTTGGAACATGAGCCTTCAGTGAGGTGTTCAAATGAGACCCCCCTCCCCACGTCTCTGGCTGGTGGAGGTCCAGTCGCCAGCGAGGAAGACCCTTCCTCTCTTACAACAGGTGTCCCCTGTAAAACCGGAGTATTCAAATGTTGCTGCTCCCTGTTGAAGGAGCAAAGAGCACAGTCTTATAACTGCAAAGGTATTTCAACCAATGTACAAACGTGTCTGTTGAATGGCTTTAGACTGTAGCAAATGTTATCTCATTATGCAGGGGTAAATGGCCCTGCAGAAATCCTAAATTGGATGAGCATCGTATACATCAATAATCAGTTTTTCGTGATATCAAGTTTGAAATAAGAAATGCAAGCGAAGGTAAAGTAAATAAACATGTTATGCGTCAGTACCTGTACATTGAGATCCAGGGAAAAGAGGGGAGCAAAGAGTGTTTTGCCACCAGCAGTCATCCTGCTGGGTGCTGGTTCCTCCCTGTCCACTTATGCTCAACAGGGGAAACTAAAAGAACCCCAAAAAACAGAGTTAGTTATTAAAGCAGTGAGCATTGCTCAGTCAAATGTGTATGGTAACCCTTTTTAGGAGTCTTAAGTATAAAAATAATTGATTGGCTGAGGCTTCTTACCTCTGCTTTATCTTTGACGAGGTCGTAGGTGATCCCATGCACTTGATCTGCCAATGCACATAAGCAGGAATCTTTTTCCCCACAAGGAGCCTCCTTGTCAATCTTGCTGAGCGGGACGTCGACCCTTTCACTCGCGATCGACAAAGCTGCCGCCTTCTTACAGTCGAGGCAGACCTCTTGCTCAGCGATGGGAAGGAGGGTGCCAGAGCCCTCCTGAGAATCCAGAGAGGTCTGGGCACTCTTTTCCATGCCCGATTTCTTTAATCTGGGCAGGAACTTCCCAGATTCCAGTTCCGACTTTCCATAGAAAGGGCCCTCACACTCTGCGTCCTCTTCCAGAGGTTTGAGGTCCGCCTGCGGGTCTTCTAAGACATCCACCGGTGGCGGGTCAGGAAAGCTTATCTCTTCTTTTTCGGACTCTGCCTCCGAGTCACTACCTCCGGCGGGAGACAGGTCCGAGGCGGATATCGGCCGGAAGTGTGTCCTGGGGGATATGCGGATGGCCCTGTACTGCGTCCGGTTGATGCCGTATATACGCGGTTGGAGGGCTTCGCTCTCGGAATCTGAGCAAAGTATCGACTTGGGTTTGAACCCCGGGCTAAATGAAGCCATGTCCTCAGGCTCGAAGGAACACTCGACATGAAGTACCTGGGAGAAGGGATTTGTCAGGCTGATGGATGCAAACGGGTATTCTAGGTCTTGCTCCTTGCTGCTGAAGCCTCCATACGACCCAAGTAAATCTTCATGGAAGATGAAAGAAAACCCCTTGTTCAATCCCTCTTCACCTCCTCCCCTGATGGCCTGGTGGTCGCCCTGCCCAAATGACACCAGGGGCCTCCACAGGGGCCTGTGCCCAGGCGCGAAGCGGCTGCTGGCGTTCATGAACACGTCTGCGCCAGATACAGTCACCATGTCCGAGCCGGAGGCCGAAGCTGCCGCTGCCGCACACTGCAGGAGGCTTCCCTGGGCTTCACCAGGCGGTACCACCGCCCAGTTCTTGTCTCCGCTCAACGTTTTCAGCTCTCCGTACACCCCTCCTAGAATGAACGACGTGCTCTCCTTGTCAGAGGTCATGTCCCAGGGCTTGGACGGAGTCATGTAGTCCCCGGCACCATCGGCCTTAGGGAGCTTATTCTTGACCAGGCTGACCTGCTCTTCATTTTTGCCCTCCCACAGGTGATACTCGGATCGCTGCACCGCCTTCTCCGCGGGGCCCTGAATTGGACTCACTTTTGCCTGGACCTCCAGACAGCTGCCGCAGTAACCGCTCGGGCTGTCCAAAAGCATGCCTTGGCTTGGCTTCTCTACTCCTTGCTGGGACGCCAAAGGATCGCCCTCTCCGATGGCTGTCCAAATGTCCTTAATTATCCCTGAGCTGTAATCATCACTCTGTTGGTTTGTGCTGTCAGAATATATGCCACTGTTGTACTGCCTGCTATCGTCCTCCTCCAAAGCTATGCCACATATTGACTCCAATTTAGATTTCTTGGTGAATGTTTGACTTAACGGTGTGCTAATGTTGCTCTCCTCACACTTCCGACTGGTATCTTCCTGCAAAAACTCTAGGATTTCCTCCTCTAGGTAGGTACCAGAAATTGGGGCGATATTACAGTTAATTTCTTCGTTGCCAATCTGAGCGGGATCCTCCATTTGTACGTTCCCTTGCTCGTTGTCTGAACGCGTCTCCTCAGAGTGCGACCATGGACTACACGTTCGCGTCGAAAGGTTGGAACAATTCTGTTCCGTTTCGTCAAAGGCACTATTTTTGGTCCATATTAGCAAACGAGACTGTTTATTAGAATGTGGGTCGAGACAGCTACTTGAATCCGTGTTGTTTTCGTGACCGACAGCGAGTGAGTCGCAGGGAAAGGGGACGTTGGGGCTATCGTACTGCAGCTCAAAGAGCGAGAAACAGGAGGAGTTGGGCGCAGATGGCTCCCCGGGGGCTTCAGGAAGACGGGACATCTCGGGGTTCAGCATGCTCAGGGTGAAGGACACACTGTCCAGCAGGGGCGACAGCAGGATAGGAGTATCTACAAAGCTCTCTCCCTCTACATCCTCGGAGCTGGAGGGAGAGTAGCTCCCCCAGATTGGAGCCGTGTGGTCAAGATCCTGCATTAGGAATCCGACAGACTCCGATTCCTTCTGCGATTCTGCCCTTATTGCACTTTCCCCTCTCAGCTCAAGGCCATCTAATACTAAACAACATTCTGCCTCAATGTCTCTTTGCTCTTTGCTTTTTTGTCGAATCATGTTGAGGATCCGACTCTCTTGTATGGAGTCTGAGGCACTCGTATCCAATATGGATTGGTATATGTCTACTTCATAGAAGTGAGTAAATTCGGACAGATGCTTGTCATCTAAATCTCCACCGTCCTCTGGCTGAGGGCAGCAAGAGTTTCCGGCGAGGTCGTCTGCTTCGTCTTCCACTCCGTCCGGCCCCTCCACAAAGTGGCCGTCTACGAAGGAGCCCGCCGCCAAGTAGGCCCTCTGGTAGCTCTCGTTGGCGATGCAGATTCCCTGGCTGCCCTCCGCAAGCCTCTCCATGTCAGTGGACAGGGCAAAGCTTTCCATGGATTCAGCTTTGCTTCGGTACTTCGTCTCCAGCTTGCTGTGTTTGCTGCTGAGAGGTACAAAATACTCTGTGATGGGCTCGGTGTACCAAAGGGGCTCCTCCATATACTCTTTTTTGTCCCTGGCCTCGAGGGCAGACTCTTTAGCCTCTGCCCAGCTCGGATCTTTACGGTTCTCCTTCATCGACCTCTTCCCCTTTCTGTAAAGCTGTGGTTGTTTGACTGGGCCACCTCCGACACTGACTCCGACGCTGCATCCTGCATTCCTTCGTTCCCCTCTTTCGTTGACCTTTGTGGTCAACTTTATCTGTCCGCTGTTGCGCCCTCTCTTAGCCTTCCCCACCTCTCTGGACTTGTGCCTGGTTCTTACTGCTTTGTTGCTGGACGATTTGGAATCACCTTGGTTCCCGCTGGAGCTTGAGCCGGCCTCGCTAGAGCCAGAGGACCAGGAGCGGGGACGATGCTTCCCCTCTGCTCGGTGCCTCATGGGCCTCTTCGTGTGGACGGCAGGTCTTTCCTCGGCCGCTGCGCTCCCGTGGTATCGGTTTTCCTTCTCCTTGTTTTGACGCTGATGCGCTTTCTCGATGGTGATGGTGGTAGCACCCGGCTCCAGGCTCCTCTCCTTGGTCACCTCTCCCTCGCTGTTACAATCTTTTGGAGAAGAGGTGTCCGTGCTGGTCTGTGGGGCTGCAGAGGAGGAAGAACTCGAGTAGGCGCAGGCTTTAGCCTTGTTCCACACCGTCATGATCTCTTGCAGACAAACAGGTTTCTCGCACAAAGGAGGGAAGGCTTCATAATACCTGATGCCACAACAAAGAAATAAAGAGATTATACAAACGAAGGTACTGGGAATGTGAGCATTGATATTTTAGAGATACGCAGTGAATATCAAGCAGCTTACATTTCCACCTGGTCCTTTGAAGAGGGGGACTCTGCTCGTTCAGGAGACTGGGAACCATCCGATTTCTTTCTGATCTGTTTTGCTTCTGTGAAGACATTTATGTTCAAGTTGCATTCAAGAGGAATAACATTGATTTGACTGAATGCTGCTATTCCAAGAATGGAGATTGTTAAATTAATGCAAATTAGATTTAACCAAACCTTTCTGTTGGTTCTGGATGTCCTTGAGCTTGGAGCAAAGCTCTTCAACCAGGCTCTCAATTCCAGAATTCTGTGAACAAAAAAAAACATGTCATAGTGTTAATTTTTGTCAATGTCAAATGGAGGTTGACTTTGAATAATAAGCAAATTCATTATTTAAAGCCAAGCGATGACCAACAGCTGGAATCCAAAATTACAATGTGATTATAACAAATCAACTTATAATAAATAAAAAGAATAGTATTTTTTAGACGCCAAACCTTTCCTTAAAGTCTTATGATGAGGTGAAAGTGAAATAAAAAGGGCATGAATACTGCCCTGCAAGAAATCAACCCAAACATGCAGAACACAGAACTACTCCTAGGGCTGCACGATTATTGCCAAAATGATTATCACGATTATTCATTGAAGAAAATATATATATATTTTTTAATTTCTACCACCCCCTAATGGTAGGAGCCACACACTGTGCCCAGTGGCAAATTGTAGCCAGGCCACGTTCCCCCCCCCCCCCCCCCCTCTTGTATACAAGGCAACACTGGCCTTCATGCAATCCTCATTTTCTATTCTTTGGTGTGCTTTCAGGTGGCTGAATAAATTTGTTGTGTTGCCTTGCGACGCAGCCACAACTCTCTTGCACCCTTTGCAAATTTTTTTTTGCTGGTTTGTATCACTTGCCCTAAATCCGAAATATTTCAACCTCAACCGTGTCAGACATTGTAATTGTGTTTGTGTCTTTCAAAGTAATCGCTAGTCTTTTTCAGATTTCGCGCCGCTGTGCAGGATGGACTCACGCAGTCGCAGACAAGTGTACAGGGAGCGCTTGGTTTGCTTTGCAGCGGAGGTAGAGCGTATACTGCATGGGCGGGTCTCGTTTATTTTTGGTTTTCTTTTTTTTGCGGATGCATTATTTTAAAAAAATATCGCGAGAACACTACGCGTCATCGTGGGACGCCAATATCGTCATCGCGATAAAAATTCGATATATTGTGCAGCCCTAACTACTCCCATGTAAAACATCCTCAAAATACACATTATTAATCAGATTCCATAGGATGGTTTCCATTTCACAGATGGAAATCACTGTTATTTATAAAATAGGCTACAAGGCTACTTTGTTAGGGAAACAATGACAGCACATCATAAAGCTAAGGTGCTTATCGCACTGCAAACTTCCGATGTAAAGATGGCCAATGGACGGACAAAATCTCACAAAGCACTGGTACTGTTGATCAGGTTAGCTAAACGTTTTGTGTCCTGACGTTAACCCCAACCCTAACGACAAGGTATTCTTGTGATAAGTAACATTCCTGAATAAGCAAAGGGAAAGCATGCATGCCCCAGGGTCTGTTTACTTTCTGTTGCCTTGCTCCTGCTAAACAAACCTGTTTCATGTAAAGGTTGAGGAGGAGACTTTCTGCTACAATGACGGGACCCTTGTTTTAATGCTGCATTTTTGTGTCCGAAGTGAGACATATTGTACACACATCTTATGGTAGTTTAGCTTCAGTGTGCTTAAAGAAAGGAGTTTATATAAAATTGGAACCAATATTCAAATCCTCAATGCAACAACCTAAAAATAGCGATGCATTTCTGCATCGTCATAGACAATGACAAATCAAAACAGCCCTCCTTGGCATCATAAGAAAATGCAACTCACCACTATGTATTAACAACAACATTAAGCTCAGGCAAGATGTTTCCGCGATAGCTTCTTTAATGCTTTTATCAATGAGGACCCTCAAAGGTTTAACACTAACTGATTCACTTTCTTACTTTTCAACAACACATGAAACGCTTGCTTAGTCAAGTCAGGCCTGCTTAGTTGTGAAACATTAAGCAATTTCCAGTCTGTCACCGTGTCCAATTCATCTATTAGAACCAGTCTAAAATATACTAGATAAGCATAATGGGACATCTTTATAAACATATGCGCATCCCCAATTACCAAGTACTCTCTTCAACAAATGTAAATGGAACACAATCTTTTTACTTAAACTAAACTTGGTTACCAGGAACTAAGGCTGACAACTGCTCAGTTTTTGAGTCAAAACCAGAACCACCACTGGAACTAATGCTGCCACAACTTCCCAGCACAAGCATTTCCCGTTCCCGGTCACCATCGTGGGTCCGTTGCTTACCATGTCACCGGGCTAACGGAACAGAGGGAAAGTTCTCTGCCCTGTGCTGCTGCTGCTGCTGCTGTTGCTGCTGCTGCTGCTGCTGCTGCGCTCCCTTCTGTAACATTGTGCTAATGCCTATCAGCTGATGCCAAGCGGCTCTGCTGCTCTCTGCTGCTGCAATCCCGTGCAGCGCGTGCTGGTTAAAAAATAGACCGCAGAGTACCGTAGAGAGGGGCGCTCACTCTGTCCCTGTGCCTCTCAGACCCTCCCCCCCGCCCGCTTCCTCTCCACACACACACCATGTCGTCTGTCTCTCTCCATTCTACTGACCGCCCTCAGATTGGCATGTAGGGAAATCCCCTGTGTTCACTAGGTTTTAATATGGGGACAGGGGACGTTGGACACAATAATTAGACAATGACTTCCTGGTTTGACTCAGAGTTGTACCTGCTTACAGTGTGGTTACATCCAGAACAAGGTAGCGGCCTACAGTGATTAATTTTCCCGTTCCTTGTTGGATTCATAAAAAAGTATACTTTTGACCTTAGCATAACCTTGTCAGTATGGAGAAATGCCATCAGGACCAGTGCATAGGGTTATGTGTCTGTGAGTGCATACAAACCAAAAAGTAACCCAGTGCCACACCAAAACCAATGCCATCAAACATGATAATCAATGCATCAGGTAAAATAGATTTTTTATAGTAATAGTGACAGTGAGATGCATCAATGTACTACAGAAAGCCACATGACTAGCTTCAGCCTTACGTTTAGCATTGTATATATCCCATACCCAGCAAAGATAAGACTATATAATGCAATGGCCAATGTTACTATATAAATGTCACCATAAAATGAGTTATTTGAGAAAGAGTTATTTGGAAAAGTGTTTGAAAAAACAACTTCTCTTACCCTTCTCTAACCCTATTTTCAGTAATTGATGTGAACGGCCATTTGATGCCTTCAAAATCAATTGATATTGAATCAATATATAATCAATAAATTGCTGGGGGGCTGACCTCATCAGAGGCAGAACGCAGACACTGCACGGCGGCTTGCTTCTTGATCTCCTCCAGACTCAGGTCCGTCCCTCCCTTCCTCTTGCTCTTGCCCCACTTCTTCCCGGCGCCCTTCTCCCAGCCCAGGAAGATGTCGTTCTCCTGGTGGAAAGAGGGAACACACTGAGCCAGACAAAAACGTTCAGATCATTTAATACTTCGTGTTGCTTTGGATTTGTAGTTCCCATACAAATAAACAGAGTGTACAGAAACAGTAAAAAAAATTCACTGGGAAACAACTGTGACAATAGAATAACACAACTGTGAATAACTGTAAACTTAAAATAATCTGCTTTGACAACGAATAAGGATCTGGACACCATGTTTAATGACTAAGAATAGGTCAAAGGGTTAAATTCTTACGACGAGGCAAAGGTCGTATAGTAAAGAAATACAGAAGTGATAAATAAAACGAAAGTGGAGAAGATATGGCAGCTGCTATCACGAATAAAGGTTTACTACTATGTGAAACTACTTGAATTAAGTCAGGTGTTGTTTTATCAAATGTGCAGTACTGTTAAACATGGTCATCCTGTATGGGGAAACTCTTACAACAAGCCAAAGTTCCTATACATAGTAAAATAACTAACTTGGTTGACAACCAGTTTAAACTTCTCGGGATGAGTCATTTCTATTAATCAGGACTGAATCAAAGAAATGGCGTGACGCCCAGTGCGTACCTGGTCCTGCAGGTCATAGTCGTAGCTGTCGTGCAGGAGGAGGCTGAGGACGTAGCGGGTGTAGATGACGGCGTCGATACCACACTTCTCCAGCTCCTGGCCCAGCCAGCTCTGGACCGGCCCCAGCGACTGGCGCAGGGACATGTCGGAACCGGGCAGCGGGGGGCCCACCGGAGGGAAGGGACGGGGGCGTGAGAGGCCTTGGGGAGGAGCGGGACCGTCGGAATCGGTGCTAACGGGACGCATGGAGCTCTCAGGTGTTGGTCATCCTCAGCTGGAGTGGCATGGTGACGGCTGGGTACTGCGGAGTGGGTGCGGGTGGAGGGGTAGGAAGGATGGGCTGGGTGAGTGTGCAGGGGGGGGGGGTCACTTTGGCAGGGCGCACCAGAGGGGGACTACATGGGGTGACATGTAGGATGTTGTTGTTTTTCTTGTTGTACTTCCTTTCTTTGAGTTGTTGTTTTTTATTGCTTTGAGCAAAACGGAGACTCTACTCGTCAGGCATGGCTTGTGCTGATTGGAGGCATCAGCTGCTGTGCAGAACACAACGGTGTGTTTGCCTCTCAGTCGCAAGGATCCATCTTAGAGCCAAGTCTTACTTCACGGGCACAACTGGAAGTGAAGAAATGAAAAGCAGGCATTAGTTTTATTAAAAACATAAATAAAAAGTCCCCTAACCAGGTTATCAAGACAGGCCTCAATCAACACTTTGTCAAAAAAGAGATTGCAGCAAATAAGCATAGAATCTAATTTAACAGCAAAATACAATTAACTCACAGTTCAAACGTTTAACATCAATGGTAGAATCGTGCTGGTCTTTCATATTTCCAGGTATTATGATTAGAGATATATAGCCAGAGGTAAAAGAAAACCATTTTACGAATGTTTTTATCTAGTGTTAGTAGTGTATTTGGTTTCAGACCGCAATGGCCTCAGCGTATAGACCCTTCCAACTGTTCAGTGATGATAACATGAAAATAAAAAACAAATGTAGGCTTGTGTCATCGTGCATTATAAACAGACAGATACAGTAGGGCTCTGTTTCAATGTAGTAGCTCATTGGTACAGAACCAGCAGCAGAACTACAGTACATGCAACAGAAGAATGTTATCATACTTCTGTCTTTTAACAATTCAATGTAGATACAATGTAGATGAAGAACTCGCCAGTAAGGTACCTAAAACGTTAACCAGCTAGGCTTTTTCATTGGCCATTCAAGTTAGACATATCAATGTCAACTCTTATATTCCAAGACCAAGATTTTGAACGTGCTTATGGCTGTGTATAGTATTGGCGAACTCGAGTGAGTTAAACTCCTGACTAAGCAATAGGCAGTCAAACAGACGCTTGCTGTCAAATGCATGCGTTTCAGTTGCCAGCAGCGGATTATAGAAACAGGGTGAGGAGCAAATGGAGGCTGGGCCGATATGATTGGCTGGCCCGTCCGTCACTCAAGGGTCGCATTCTATGCACTGCCCGATATAGTCGTCTAAAAGCTATGATACAGCTATGCTTAAACAGACCCTGAGCAAGGCCTAACCGGCCAGTTCAGTGAAACAATAAAACGGTGTACACAAAACGAGTTGTCACCGCAACGTAATGACCATACCAAAGGTAAATGACGGGCTACAGTCTGCTAGACATGGCTGACGATAGCCGGGTAGAATCAGCTGCTTTGCCCGTCATCGGCAATGACAAGAATTGCATAGACACAGATATCACCGGTCGGTCTGACAGCTACTTCAAGCTCACGTCCAGTCAGCTGCTCTTCCACGACGTATCGCGAGACATCGACACACCACAGCACCCAACGCATTTCCCATGCACTGTGTTACGACGGTTGGGATTAGCGGTCTGCCATTAGCAGCTAATGCTACATCAACTAATAACTGTTAATGTGTAGATAGATATGAATAAGAAACGTTGACGCGGGTGAATAAGACGTCCTGGGCCGTCATCCAAGTCGGGGGGGAGGGGGGCAGTAGGTTTTGGGGGGCGGAGGGGGTAGCAAGGTTAGCCGGATAGCCGACCTTTAGCTAACCAGTGTGCTAACGTCAAGTTGGCCAACTTCTCCCAGAGCATAGTCCAAACACAGCCAGTGTGTGACAGTTGGCCTTAGCTACGTTGGGTTACAAAACCGCAAAAGCCCGACGAGGGACCATTCAGAATGTGGACACGAACTCGTACGGTTTTTCTTTTTAACTACAATGCTCGTCCGTGGTGGCGTAGATAGTGCGCGAGAGCAGGTGAAGCTTTTGCTATTGGTGGGGGGGCGCGCGCACACACACACACACACACACACACACACACACACAAACACACTTCCCCTTTAAACTGTGGACATATATCGCGAACGTATAACTGTACATTTAAACTACGAAGACAGTAAGACACACTGCTACCGCGGTATTAAAGCAGAGAAATGCCCGGTTCAATGAGAAGTCGCTCGTTGATCCACTCGTTGGCCAGTTGTTGTTGTGACTAACCGGGAGGAGGAGGAGCGGCTGCCCGGGCGAGCTACCGCCGGGGACTGTCATTCCCCCCCCACACCCCCCTTCAACACTGTGGCGCCGTACCGTCCACAAAACAACCCGATCCTCACACTCAATGGCTGAACGAGGCCTCAAAACGTGACATTTAAACGACACACTTCGGTTGCCGGTTCGTCGTCGTCCCCACCTACCGTGCCGTTGGTTGAAGTAAACGCGGAGCAGGGGGAGCGGTTACTTCTCTCCCGCTGCCGTTCCGAGCTCGAGCTCCGGAATCCGCTGCAGTAACATCACGTATCATGGACGCCGACACGAATGGCGCTGTTTTCATTCGACGCCGTCGAGGAAACTGACCGCCATTCCGGCTCCAGTAGGAAGAATTATTCCGTGTGCGCCTTAGCAGCGGCCTGGACCAACATGTCGTCCGGTTGACTCGGTTTCACTCGCTCCGAAAGGGGGATATCTTAGCGCGCCTCCCACCTCGTCCGTATCCAGGCAACAAGGCAAACCTCTGCCGTCCTGCTTCCAGTGGGTTTTATATTCTTCCGCTAGCTATTGCATCAGAAGCGTAAATAGTACTTATTGGCCATTCGGGGTCACCTTAAATAACATCTTCATGTAGGAGAGTCTGGCCGGATTTAACATTATGTCATGTGCAATCCAAACAAAGTAAATCAAAATTCGAATTACAATTAATATACAATTATTTCCGTAGTTTGTACTCATATAAAATGTGTACTGCATTCTGTGGGCAGCCTGCCAAACAAGTGTCCTGAAGAAAACAAGTTACGTTAAGTCATTTATGGATTCAGTTATATGGATTGAAATGAGATCTAACACTATTTCATATAATCATAGTGCATATCATGACACATAAACACATAATAAATTGAGAAAGAACTGGGCCATTATCAACTGCCGAACAATCAACTGTTGTCATTTATTTGTGTATTTACTAACTTATTTTGATTAAATCGTTTCCCCTTCTAAACACAGCCATCACCTTCACTGTCTATATCACACTTCCTTTCATACACATATCCCGCTAGTCGAGGTAAAGCATTGTGTTAACGTGAGGTATGGTTGTGTGCGGGGTGGTGGTGTGGGGGGTAGGGCGTCCCTTTTTGTCTTTTTATTTAGCAGGAGCACCTGGCCCCTGAGAACCCGACCCCCCCCACACACACACACACACACACACACACTGCACCCCCTCTCCACTCATGGTGTGGCACACTTCATTTGTCCTGTGGGCCTCAAGGGGTCATAACCTCTGAGAATAAGTCGAGTCAAGAGCTATTGTCCATCTGGTCGCAAGTACCCACTCCCCCTCGCCCCCTCATTTCCATGCTGTTGTACTGCCGCAGCTAATTATGTGCGTGTGTGTTTGTGTGTCTGTTTGTGTGTGGGATGTTTGTGTGTGTCGATTTCATAATTTTTCCCTTTTCATTCAAACAACCCACATTGTGCTTGTCACCTCACACAACCCGCCCTCGTCATTGACAAGTGTCTTTCTGGATCTATCAAAGAGAGAAATCCCGGCCGGCATCACTGCCGCCTCCTCCCCCCCCCCCCACCTCCTCCTGTATATCTGCCCAGCAGATGATCACTGGCATTAAAATGAAAGTCAGTTTGGGAGCAGATGGTCTCGTTAGAGAAGATCTCTTTGTAATCCTCTCTCCCAGGACTACCTCGCTCACTGCCGGGTGGTTGATCCCCAAGCGTTGGGCGAGAGCAAAGTAGATTTACAGCCGTACCACCTTTCTACTGCCCATACCCATTCCATTGTATACACATTCTAACAGTATTAACCAGCAATAAACTGATTTACTGCTTTGTACTGAACAGGAAAATGTTAGTTAGTTTGGGTAACCTTCCAGCAAAGCACATGTGGTGATAGATGCTTATATGAATATTTCTCCATTACAGACTTTTAACAATCTTCTATATTTTCTATGAAAATAAACAACAAACCACATAAGTGAATTTGTCTGATATGATATTTGTGGTTGGGGATGTTTACTCCATACTGATAGTATACTGATACTTTAGTAAAGTTTGTGTTTGATATCTGATATGTGGATCTGTGTTGTTGTATTGTAATATAGTATATCAGCTAGCCATGCAAAGAATGTATGCACTTGTGGTATGGCTGTTTGTATTAAAGCCTCCATTATATTAACAGATCAGGTGAGACGGTGGGACCCAAAGCTCTAAGGTGATTCAAATGATACATAAACCTGAGTAGGAACATTTGGAAATTATTATTTCATTTAGCCTACTCTGTGTCCTCACTTCAAACAGTGCGTGGCTGACGTCTGAGGAAATTATTGGACAGTGAGTAAATACAACAGGAAGTAGAGAAGACAGGAAGTAGGGAGAAGAAAGGGGAAGTTCTTCCCTACTCTCTCAGAGACACTACTGCACTTCTAGGAAGCACGTTTGGTGTTTTCCCTTCATTATATGCAGGTGCCGGTGGTTTTTCAGCATGGATGTGTAACCAGATATCTGGAACACTATCTAGACTGTTAGCCAAACCAACCACCAAATGCCTGCCGTGCTGGAGTTTCACAACCTGTTTACCGCCCCCATGTGGTGTGTTTCAACTTGTGCGCTTGATCACACGTATGCATGTGTGTGTGTGTGGAAGTGCACGTGAACATGCATTCATGGAGTAGATAGGGAAGGCAATCAATAGCTGTGTGTATGTATTGCCCCATCTAGGCTGGACGATAATTTCACATGATAATTTCTCATAAAGAACCACTCCCCTTAAGTGTGAATGGTATTCAGTACTTAAATACGTTTACGACTCATTCAAACACATAGCTCAGTAGACTTAATTGGTTCAGGATGTGGTGTGCCCTCAAAATGAAACATAGGGGAGAATACTAAGTAAGTTATAGGTACTAAGTAATTTGAGATTTGTAACAGCGAAAGAAAGGAAAAAAGTAGTCGATCCTGGAGCTGTGAGACTGTTAGGACTTTCTATAAAAGGATTTTTATTCATAATCATATCCTGATGAAAAGAGTCAAAATCATCATGATGATACGCTTTTCTTTTCTGCCCAGTCATTGTTCTAAGACACATTCATGTCCCCTGGTGACCCCCAGACAATGGCACACCAAACCTAACATGGGAGTTTTAAAGACAATGCGTTATATGCAACTGAGGAAAACTGTGACATTTCCCTGGTGTGTGTGTGTTTTAACAGCGGTGACAATAACCCATTCTTGACTCTGTCATGTCTCGTCACAGCCCAAGGTGTGTCAGTATTTGTGTGTGTGTGTGTGTGTGTGTGTGTGTGTGTGTGTGTGTGTGTGTGTGTGTGTGTGTGTGTGTGTGTGTGTGTGTGTGTGTGTGTGTGTGTGTGTGTGTGTGTGTGTGTGTGTTTGGGGGGGGGGGGGGGGTTGTTAAAACCATTGATCATAGTGCTCCTTTTGTCTATCTACAACTCACATGATCATCATATGATTAGATCGATAATATGCCCCCCGTCCTCCTCCTCCTCCCCCTCCACACACACACATCCACCCCTATTTGACACTGTGAATGCCCTCCGCCGCTGTGACGAATCGGTTTTCTCTAGTGCTAACCACTGTCCTTCCAGTGGATTCCTAAGCCAAGCGGGTAACTGTAGTCATCTCCATAACCCAGCTTTGCTCGCTGATCAGATTTGTACCTGTTTCTTGTAGCCCCTGGTATCTAGGTCACCAAGTGCACCCACACAATGTCCTTAGGTGTCTGTCCCTGCCACACACACACACACACACACACACACACACACACACACACACACACACACACACACACACACACACACACACACACACACACACACACACACACACACACACACACACAAACACACACACACACACACACACACACACACACACACACACACACACACACACACACACACACACACACACATACACTAGTGTACAACTCATTTTGTTGAGATCCCATGATGATTCACCCCGCTGCCATCTTTCTGCCTGAGGGTTTCCCCAGCGGTGCTTCTCCAACAGGTTTAGCGCCTCTGAATTATTATCAGAAGCTCATGGTTTAATAAACTCTCCACTCAGATGCAGGGGAAGAGTTGGTGGATTTACACGAGGGGGCAAAGTGTCCTGGTTTGACATACCGTTAGCACTGGGTTATTGAGTAATGGTGTTTGTGTTTTTGTGTGTGTGCCTTTGATACTGTGTGTGTGTGTGTGTGTGTGTGTGTGTGTGTGTGTGTGTGTGTGTGTGTGTGTGTGTGTGTGTGTGTGTGAGTCCAGCTGTACTGATCCGTGTCTCTGTCCGTGCGTGTCTGTGTGTGTGTGTGTGTGTGTGTGTGTGTGTGTGTGTGTGTGTGTGTGTGTGTGTGTGAGTGCACATGTCTACAAGTGTGTAACCAAAGAGCAACGGAAGGAGATACAGAGCACCTCCCGCGTGTGTATTTGTGTGTGTGTGTGAGTGTGTGTGCACGTTTAGCTTGCAAACAGAGCGAGCTACCCCGTGGTTACGTCACAGCCAGGCCTCTGTCCTGGATCAGGAAGGAATGTCGCCCTGTTCCTGATTACATCACCCAGTCTGGATGCCGTTCTTAGCTACAGTTGCCACGAGAAAAGACTGCAGGTTGACGGTGAGCTGGTTCACCAGGTTACTTAAGGCTCCGAGGCTCCAGCGTCTCTTGTACTTTTCCTTAATTTTTCCTTCCGACTGCACTAAACACTCTCAGGGGCTTTGATCTATGAGTTAGCAACAACGTTTTCAATTAGCCCGAGGCGGTAATCGGTTTAAAGGAATGCAGGACATTCAGAAGCTCTGGGGAAGCCTTTGCCAGTTAATAAATATTCATTTTAAATTGTAAATGTTCAATGATAAATTGTAAACACACAGCTTTTTTTTATTGTCTGGTAACATCAGCTAGAAAGGGGTTGTTGTCTTTGCTTTCAGACCAAAGGCTACTTTATCTGTCATGTTGATAAGGAATAGAAAACACACAGAGACACACACACACACACACACAATAACACATACAGGAATGGACACACACACACACACACGTACGTATGCAAACATACATCACATATACACACACACACACACACACACACACACACACACACACACACACACACACACACACACACACACACACACACACACACACAGGCACATACACTGTGATCACAAGAGAAGTGCATCAGTAAGCTGATATCGGATATTTTGCAAAGAGGTGGAATCCGGTTTGAGAGGTTAAATATATATGTATGTGTGTATGTATATATATATATATATATATATATATATATATATGTTTGTATATTTGTATATTTTATTCTGATATATGGGCATACGTAGTGCCAATGAATATTTCATCTCACTCTTAGTGTTCCTGTGTCCTTAATAACCTTGAAAAAGGTCTCCCATCACTCACCCTTTCAGTGCTCTAAATCTATTTATAGAAACACATTCATTCGTCTATCCGCCTTTACACGAAGATTCACCGAAGACTCCTGGATGAGAGAGAGAGAGAGAGAGAGAGAGAGAGAGAGAGAGAGAGAGAGAGAGAGAGAGAGAGACAGAGACAGAGACAGAGACAGAGACAGAGACAGAGACAGACAGACAGACAGACAGACAGACAGACAGACAGACAGACAGACAGACAGACAGATGGACAACAGGTCCTTCTTGGTCAACTGGTTTAACAAATTCCCCATTACCTGCGTCAGAGGATTGCTCATTTTGCATTGCAAATGATACCGGCATCCTCCTCAGCTGTTTTGGGAGGCAAAACAATGTCAGGATAGATGCGGTTGAGGGGGAGAAAAAATGTCATGACTCACACACACTCGTAATGCCTTCTTCGTGAGGACCTTGCACCGTGAGGATTGGCCCTCCAGGCATAGTCTAGGACTCCAACGCTGTCCTTTTTACGTTGTGCCCTGTGTTTTCTGATGAGGTAACTGGTATGATGAGAGGGTTTTAAGGACCGACCCCGGGGGGCTCTCAGGAATGAACGCTAAAGGCGCCACGACAGACGCCGAAGGTGTGGCGTTGTAGCTCGATGGATTTCGCGCGGCATAGATCTGCGGCTTACATGTTTTATCTCCAAATCAGCAGAATGATGTATGGTGATAACAAATAGCGTATCCGTCACGTCTAACCGCCTACAGTCTGCTTCACTGAAGAAGATGATTCCCTTGGAGCGGTAGAGAGATCCACAGGGCGGTGGGTGTTCTATCCCTGAGACGTCGGGTCAAAAGACCCAATACACTTTAGTGTTTCATCACATTGATAGTCACGGGACCCTGGTGTAGAAGATGCATGACGAATCAGCTTGCTGCATGATAGCCAAATGTATTCTTCCTGTATTTTTTTTTACTGCCACTTTATAACACAGTTAATCATAAACAAATGTGTGTTTATTGGTGTGCGTGCATACGTGCAAAAGTGTTGGTTTGCAATCATAAGATAGCTGGATGGATGGATAATAACTTGGTCGAGTTACAAAGGAAGAGTGTGTGTGTGTCTCTGTGTTTGTGTATGTGTCAGTGGGGGTAGGCAGGTGTGTATGGGAATGTATGTCTCTGTGTGCATGCATGATGTGTGTGTGCCTATGGCACACATTCCTTAACGTGTTAATGCACTTGGCAGACATCCTTACATAAGTCCAATCCGATCCAGGCTAGTGATCTACTGCCGGGACTTCCTTCCTCCCAGCTGGATCCACACCAATGTCCTCAAAGGACCTCAATATGGATTCAGGAACCATTGTCCGTGTTTCTTTATTTGGAAAATCTATTCAATTGAATGCAGGTTAACCTTATCATTTATGTTCTATTTTATAAACCTTCTATCGTACTATTAGTTTAAGATAAGATAAGATATACTTTATTCATCCAAGCAGAGAAAATTATTTTGTGACTTAAAAGAACACCACTGCTCTTATCAATGCTTAGATTCGTTTTTTTTTACTTTCACTTTTGTTCTTGCTGTGGGACGACCCTTGCCCGGTCGGTTTCATTGACGTTATACTGCACATCTGATTGTAATAAAATGCAAGCCATCGTTCACAGGTTAAGCATCTGACCGGATGTGACAGTCAATAGTTGAGTTCAGACATACTATCGCATGCAACACTATTTAGTGCCCCTGTTTATTGTGGTCGTGGGTGAGATTATATGAATGGGGACAATGTGCATAGGGCATAGTGTGCGTGTGTGTGTGTGTGTGTGTGTGTGTGTGTGTGTGTGTGTGTGTGTGTGTGTGTGTGTGCGTCTGTGGGTGTTTATGGGTGTGTTTGATGTGTAGGTTTGTGGGGGTGAGAGGAACATAATACCTTGTGTGTGATAGGGGGGTTGCTTGTGTTGGTTTGCTTACTGTGTGTGTGTGTGTGTGTGTGTGTGTGTGTGTGTGTGTGTGTGTGTGTGTGTGTGTGTGTGTGTGTGTGTGTGTGTGTGTGTGTGTGTGTGTGCGTGTTTGTGTGTGTGTGTGTGTGGTTTGCGTATGTGTGTTTCTCTGTTGGACTCTTTTTGTGTATGAATAAAGGGGAGTGTTGGAAGGAGAGAGGGTGTGGGGAGGATATTGTGCCACCACCTGCTCGGCCTCTGCCTCCCCCGCCCCCTTCCTACATCACCTCAGTGTGACCAGACACATTGTCATGTTCTACTGGCATACCCCAGTCTACTCCACTAGTGTCTTTCAAAATGTGTAACTATCAAAGCCAGTTAACTGCAAAGTTAACTTTCTGTTTTTTCTTTTTTTTCTATAATATCCCACATTTTACTTTTTGTATATTGAGCACTTGTTTAATACCTGATGTATATACATTTTGTGTTTAATATTTTGACTACTTTATTGTTCACCTGCTTTGGCAATCTAAATGTTTATTTCTTATGCCAATAAAGCCTTATTGAATTAGAGAGAGAGAGAGAGAGAGAGAGAGAGAGAGAGAGAGAGAGAGAGAGAGAGAGAGAGAGAGAGAGAGAGAGAGAGAGAGAGAGAGAGAGAGAGAGAGAGAGCTGTCAGACTGGGAGTGCATTTGTCCGCCACACAGGGGCAGTAGAGAATTTCTGTCTCCCCGAACTATTTTATTCTTGAAGAGCGAAGACAACACTGAGTCTTGTTAAAAGTTTTAAGGTAGTCACGACCCAACTACCTTACCTTAAAGAGGTTTTAACTATAGCTGAAATTAATTAAAATAAAAGTGTAACCTCCAGTGACCGATGAACCTTTTGGCTCACAAATGAAAGTTATCCTCAGATTAAAAGTCTGTTTGCTTAATAAAGGCGTAGCTTCTTTCATTATAAAAACGATATAACCACTCCTTAATTGGCAAAGCTGAGTTGAACATCGACGATGTTCAACTGTATGACCTCATAACAACCACCTATCAAGCAATTATGGACCACGGTGAAACAAAGGACAGAATATCTTAAGTTAATTGACCTTTTATTTATTTATGTGCATGTGCGTGCGTGTGTGTGTGTGTGTGTGTGTGCATGTGTGTGTGTGTGTGTGTGTGTGTGTGTGTGTGTGTGTGTGTGTGTGTGTGTGTGTGTGTGTGTGCGTGTGTGTGTGTGTGTGTGTGTGGTCCCAACCTAAAATGCAATATTTTGAGTAACTTTTAATTTGTAGGATATAAGGCTTTCCAGAAAAAGAAAAAAAAAAAACACTGGCAAAGACAATTGCCAAACATTGTATTCAAACTATTTTAACATAAAAATAAGAATGATGCCTTGATGGACTTTTCAGCAACGACATGTTCTCCCCCTTCTCAGCGTCTCCCGGAGGCATTGACCACAGCCGTGATCAGGACCACGAACTCGTCGAAGTCCACCTCGCAGTCGTTGTTGTGGTCCAGCGCCTTCATCAGCTTGTCCACTGCTTCCGGGTCTTTGGCATTCTGGGAGGAGGTGTTCAACGACACATTTTTAGAAAGTGTCACCGACGGCAAAGTCAAAACTTCCAACTTCTCTCTCTTCTTCCGACTCCCATTTTTATTTCCGTCCATCCCATCACGTGTAAAGTGCCTGGGGATATTGGAAAGGTGCTATATGCATCAGGCAGCTTTGTATTTTTTATTATTTAAATGAATCGTCGTCTTCAGCCATGTAGCGCAGAACAAAGTAGGTAGCAGACATGGAACGCAGTTGGCTGCGGGAAATCCACCGTTTGTACATTTAACACAAGGCCTATTTTATAATAAATTGCATTTTTCTTAATTTTTGTGAGACACATTAAATCTACACATATTTAGTGACTTGTCGGACGAACATAAATGATTAGCCTAGGTAATTTTCGGTTAGATTAGGCGCGAACCAAAAATAACATAATCCCAGCCCTTGGCAAGATTCAAACGGCAACTATTAACGCCATGGGCCGTCAATGGGAAGCCCGTGAGCTACACGGAAGGCACCTCACAGCGATTTTTTTATCCTTAAAACTAGCTTTAAAATAAAAAGACAAAGAGCAACAAGTAGAGGGTAAGAGAGGGGAAAAGCCGAAGAAATAGGCCTACCTCAAGCAGTCCCGGGAACAGCTCATGCAGCAAGGCCTTCAGCTCTCCCTTGTTCATGCTGTCCTTTTTGCCGCTTTTGCCGGCGTGCTTGAGGAACAGCTCCTTGAGGCCTTTTGGGGCTAAGTCGAAGTTGGACGAGCTCATGATGGACGACGGGTACGTGGACGAAGAGACGTCGGAGAAGCAGAGCAGAGGACGACGTCCGTGGCAGTGAGACAAAGTCGGCCGACCTACAACCTTTTATTGCAACGGCCCCTCGCTCCCCAAAACCAACAGGTTGGTAAACAAGTTTTTTCCCCGCCTTCTATAACAACGGCTTTCCGCTCCCCAAAACAAACAGGTTGGTAAATCAGTTGAGTTTTTTTCATAAGGCTGCGATTGTTCCCCAGACGTGGTCAAAGCCCATGTCCATGGGTCTGAGCGATGCCCGGGTGTTTACTTTGTGGGAGGCTCAGGGGCTTTCCTCCCTAGTGGACCACGCCTAATGTACACACTGATATCAATTATGCCTTTTAATTTTGTTTTGTTGCGTTGGTGTTTGCCCAAGAGCGGCGCGCCATGGTGTACAGCCACAGACACAGAGTCTTATGGGAGCTCATATGACTGCGACATCTCTCACTGGTGGGGTTTTAATACTACATAATGCTATAGGCTAATTATTGTTTTGTCCTTGTTTGTTCTGAGGTAACAGAAACATGAATCATAATTTTTCTTCTTCTTCCTCTTCACGTGCTACCCTTATCTTATCCACTCTTTAGTCATTTAGTAGATTGCTTTATGGAAAGTGACTTAGTGTTATAATGATTCAGATGCGGATCATGCAGAAGCAGGCAGGGGGGCATCTTGCTTCAGGAAGCTTACATGTTAGGCTGCAGACATTTGGGTGTCTGCAGACAATCGGCTGGGAGTCAAGCACCCTAGCAAATAGTAGAATATCTTGCTCCTGATACAGCGAACTGAACTTCACTAAACTGAAGTATACTATTGTTTATAAACTATGACATCATCATCTGGCTGATTTCCCACAACGTTAAGCCCAAAGTTCAACTGCCAATATGAGCTGTTGTCTTGTGTGTCCGGGTCTTTTCGATCTTCTGATGTGTTTTTTCTTTCACAGAAATACCTGTTTAACCTCTGACACCATGGCTTTAAACCCACGTCTTTAAACCCACACTGAAAAATATCCATTTCAGTCGTCTTTCTTTCACTGCATTTTGTTCCTCAAAATAAAGTCAGTGGAAATCAACTTATGTCTCGCAATATTGAATTAGGGAGGGTCAAAACGCTGTTGATCCAACCGTGGGTGTTTTTTATCCTTTAAACAGTCACTGATTAATTTAATGGAACAAACGCGTTTGACTTGTTGTCTGTGAGAACCAACTCAACCAGCTCCTGAACCACAGGTTACACCAAACAGCAAGGTGTGAAAGAACACACGCAAACACCTACGTCAGAACTTCCTCTCACAATTTTTTAAGAGCTTTCTTATCGCAGAACCGACTTCATGTCGGTTGATGTTTACACATGAATTGAGAATCACAAAGTCTATGCATTGAAAGTCAACAAATGTATAGGTTAAAAGTCCCAAGTATACATTAAAAGTCAAACATTATAAACATAATTGCAGACAAATACATACAATGAAAGTCAGAGTCTATACGTTTGGAAAATCACAAGTCTATAGGTTGAGTCATGAGTCTTGCTGTGTATTTTTTAATTAATTGTTATTCATGTTTGCATTATTACGAAACACGTTTGGATTAAGCAGTGGGTTCAATTTAACCTTGTACATGACCAATCTGCTCTTCACATCTCAAGACGTGTTTCAGCCAGTCATCCACTAAAGGAAGTCTAGAGGCTGACATTTGATGATAACGGACGTTACAGACGAGTTCTTCACTTCCTGTCCCTGACCTACTGCATAGAGCCTCTTCCTAACCACGCAGAGAACACAGGCCCACTCCTCAACAGTTTACCATTAGAGACGGGCATAGGGATACCTGCCTCATGTTTAGCTTTTAGCTTTGTCAAGTCAACCAATCAACACCATGTTTTTCATTTTCACACTTTCAAACGTTTCACAATTTCTCTCTATGCTTCTGTCAGAGAAAGATTGTTTGCACATTGCCAACCATAGACAAAAAAATGCATACACAAAATATCTACACATACACACACACACACATCTGTGTGAGAACAACAGTGAGATTTCCAATCGCATACTAAGGAAGGACCGACATAATGACCGTTGACACATAACAACAAATCAGCATTGAAAGTCAAGGTGCGTACACGTTAACGCCTAAAAATATATACATTCAAAGGCAACCCGTCTATAAACATTTTAAGTCACAAGTCTAAACGCTGAAAGTCACAAGGCTTGGTTAAACCCGGTTGGAATAAGCGAAGGACTTCTGAAGTTTTAAAAGAAAAGGCAGTTGACCACCAAAGGTAACCTGGATGTGGGGCATGGTGAATCTGAATCATGTTTAGGTTTTTGCTCTGTCAAATCAACCAATAAACACCCTGTATCGTTAAGAGGAAGACTTAACGATTCTCACGCTGTGCTTCCTCAGATAAAGATAGTTGGCACATAGTTGGCACATTGAGAACCACAGAATAAAAACTGCATACACAAAATATGTCCATACGCATGTATGGACTCACACAGGCCTTGTTTAAATAAAGGGCAGACCACAATGAGATCTACTGTTCCATAGCTGAGACAGAGAACACAAGATACTATATTAAGAAACTTTATTCGCTATTACATACAATCATTTTCAATTTCATCTAACAAGGCTTAATTGCTTGTTCGCAGTTAATGTATGGCTTTCAATTCGCTTATTTTAAAGCAACATGTATGGAGGCAGAGGATGACAGAACATATCTGAGATATTTACAAAACCAACAAGGGAAACGGAACCGATTGAGACTCCTTCATCCACTGCCCTTGCTTTCCATCCCATGCTCAAAGTAGTCGAAGGACTCATACACTGGTACCTGACACTGTCCGAGGGAAAGAGAGACAGAGCATGTCAAAACAATTATATTATCATATTAATGATGTTAAACCATGGACGTATTTTATTGAGAATCTGACCAATGGAGAACACAAATCCTGCTCCAATGATGTCAATGTTCCAAATACTGTTATATTATTAAATAGAGAGAGTTGTGGTTCCTATCAGGAACCGGTAGGGGTGATGATCTTCTTGCTGAATGATGCCTACAAGTTAGACTGGGGACATTGGGGATCAAACCCGGTACTTTCTGTCTGGGAGTGGAACCCCCTAGCCCTCCGACAGACTCACCCACTGGGAGGACCCTTTGGACGAGCTGGTGCTGGTTCCGTCCACCTCAGAGTCTCTGTGGGGAACCTCATAGATCACCCTTGCTGCTCGGTCCAACCCTAACACACACACACACACACACACACACACACACACACACACACACACACACACACACACACACACACACACACACACACACACACACACACACACACACACACACACACACACACACACACACAAATTGACCCATTAGGAAAGCTTCACAATCAAGCCGAACCAATACATAAAATGCACTGACTCGCAAAAGTGCACACAAAAATTAGTATGAATTGTTTTCGGAATTCTTGCTAGTAAGCTGAAATCTGTTGACCACCTAGCATTATTTTAATTAGTTTTCAGACGTTTCATTATGTGTTTACCAGGGTTAGTATAAAAAGTTGATGGTTTATGCAACAGGCTGAAAGCTACTGGACTTGGCATGTTGTAAAATGTCTGTTCTTTCGATTGGAACGCTTTGTACCCAGGCCCCCAGGATAGGGGCTTACTTCCGCAATCCACCAGTGCTCAGAGGCCAAGCCTGGTATTGCAGCTGTTTAAGCTGGCAGTGGACGGGGGTCCGTCATTTCATGTGGCCCAGAAGTAGATATCGCCGTCCACTCCAATACAAGTGGGGAACAGGATTGTGTCTCCGCAAAAAATGTCTGGATATCAATTAAAGGCTCATAATTATAATTCTACCCTGTTCTAAAAAAATGTAAGTTTTTTCTTTTCAAAACGCCTCCTCAAGCGTTTTATTAGCAGTCTATGTTGGGTGGGCAGCTGAAAGGAGCCGTACTGAAACAAACGGCTCCTTGCTATGGACCTATTTTGAAGTGCACGGCTCCATTAACTTCCGAATTAAATTAAATTCCGAATTAACTTCCATTAACTCCATTAACTTCCAAAGTCTGAGATTTGTCCTTTTACTTAACATGAATGGCGTTGAACACGGATATATAACACACATATCATTGAAATAGCTGTAACAGGCACGGACGTATTGATTACCTGAATGATTATGGGAGACCTACGTAATTTTCATAATATTGTTAATTGTCTAATATTAACATTTCAGTTGCGTTGGTAGGTATTACATTTTCATTTGCTTGTTTAGCTATGTATGACAGGGTTATGGTTAGCTATGTATGACAGTTGACAATGTTGGTGTATTACAATTCATTATTTGGGTAGGCTGCTCCAACTTCGTTGCTGGTCGATATGTAAACATTTACTTTTATATAAATTATTGATTGCATTTTTCGTAAATAGTTAGTTGGAAGGAATCTGTTTCTTAAGCAATAACATTGAACTGAATTTTTTAGGCCTACATACGTTTACTATGTTACTATGGTATTATATGGAGCAATCTTACATATTTATGAAGTTTCCAGATCAATAAAGTTCTATCTCTTTTTATTTGAACTGCCTGTATGTCCTCTTGATTATAGTATTACAGTGTGTACCTTGGTTATCAGCTATCATAGAATGGTGTCAATGTGGTATTGGCATATATATTCCAGAATTTGAAAAAGGATATGGATATAGAGTGGGTGACTTTATCAGTATACTCAATCGAGATGGCCACAATAATAACCGCTCTTAGATGGGTTGTAGATACTAAGTTGGTGACAATGTGGTATTGGCATATATATTCCAGAATTTGAAAAAGGATATGGATATAGAGTGGGTGACTTTATCAGTATACTCAATCGAGATGGCCACAATAATAACTGCTCTTAGATGGGTTGTAGATACTAAGTTTTATAACAGATAATTCAATACGTGAAGATTTGGTGATAGAGGTAAAGCATCTTCTTTTAAATATTATAAGCCTTGGTTTAGTTATTCAGTTCTGTTGGATTCCAGCCCACCATGGAATATATGGCAATGAAATTGCTGATAAATTAGCTAAAAGATACTAACCTAGTTAGAAGAATTTAACCTTAAGTATATATATATATATATATATATATTTTTTTTTTTATTCATTTCTTTTGTTAGTTAGTTTTATTTTGTTTATTTTGTTTCGTTAGTTTGGTTTTTTCATTGAATTTATTTTTATGATTTAAAGTATCATTTGCCAACGTCCTTGTCACAAACTCCTGTGTAGTAGTCCAGTAGGTGGCGGTATATGGGGAAAAACTATGATCCTCCACTAAACTAGAAGAAGAAGAAGATCTCTGCATCCGGTACGTCACGGACTAGGTCACGTGTCTTGGCCACATAACGCGGAAGCAAATCGCTCCTGTATGATGCCCTGCGCCACTGAGCAGTTTCCATAGGAATGAATGGGCGGCCATTTTCGGTCTGTGGTCCATCCTTTAATATGTCCATGTTTGTACCTCGTCTCCTCTGCAGCTTCCATAGATATATCAGAGTGACGAGGAACACGGCGGCCATTGCTATTGCCAGCGAAACAACGACGGTGACCAGGTGCCGCAGTGGCGTGTCTGTAGTCGAGTCTTTGGTCAGACAAAGGGGTTGAAAAGGGATTGACAATATTAGCATTTAGTACATAGTCATTGAAGAAGCTTATATCCAGCTACCATAACAGTGAATCCTCCAGATGCATGCCATTAGGGAGCAGAAAGAGTGAGGGGGCAACTTTCTCAACAGGTAAGACTACTGACATATGGGATCAAACCTAGTACCTTTCGGCCGGGAGCTGAGCAACCCAAACCCCTAGCCTATCCTGTCTGATATTAGAATAGACGGCTAAACTCTGGTAATCTCAAGTCAACTTGAGTCAACAAAATGTACTTTTGGTATGGAATATAAACAAAACCAGTCTTTGAGGTAAAGAAAACCTACTTTCTTGCGTAGTGCCGTTGGTGGGGCTCCGTCGTTCTCTGACAGTGATCATCGTGCCGTTTCCCCTAAACTGAATAAGCATGGGCTTATCAATGGACGCCTTGCAGATGTAGCATCCAGTGTGGTTGTGGTTGACGTTGGGAAGGGTCAGAGTGGCACAGCCACAGGTACCGTTGTTCACAGGTGACAGGGCCAAACCACAGCCCTCTCCGTCGTTTGTTAGGGCTGTCAGTTGGTGAAGAATTGTAACCTCATTTTTACTCCAGCCCGCTCTATAGTGTGTGTGGTTGACGGCTGTCCAGCAACAATGGAGTGTGACGCTGTCTCCCTCGACGACCTCCAAATCTGCCGTCTGATACATCTTTATATCCTTCCCTTGAACAATTTCTGGTACAAGACAGAAGCGGAAGGACGTTGACAATTATTACTAAACAAGTGCTTCCCAACCTTTTCTGTCTTATGCGTACCCCCATATCCTGATCAGCAAGATCTTGAATAATTCTTTACCAAAACTGATTGCGGGTGTAATAAAGTAATATCTAAATCTTTCCAGGTACCCCCTGGAACTGCTAACATGCCCCCCGAGTGTAGGCGTACCCCCGGGTGGGAATCCCTTTTCTTAAGGTCTTCATAGCAGCGGGAGGAAGATGAGTTATGAGCGGTACTCACCCCGAGCCAGCAGCGGCCCCAGAGAGAGAAGCAACATAGTCCTCAGTGGAAACTCCATCCTCCACTGATGCACCACTCAGCACTTGTGATCGCTTTCTTTCAGACATCGTACCTCCCACTTCCCCCAGACACATACACACACACACGACACACACACACACACACACACACACACACACACACACACAAACTCTTTCTCGATCAAACACAGCCATACGTGAACGAATGAGTCAACAAATATATACATTCAAAGTCAACACGTCTGTATACGTTGAACGTCACCAGTTTAGACGTTGAACGTCATAAGTCTTGCCTAAAACACGTTTGGAATAAGCAAGCATGGATGTGATTTAAATGTAACCACTTCTTATCACGATGTGTTGCAAAGGATGCAAGTGCAAATTCTTTGAATCTTTTTTTTTAAAGAAAAGCCAGTCGACCACCAAAGGTAGCCTAGATGTCGACATTCGATTAGAACTACCAACATAGACATGTTGTTCACTTCCTGTCCCTGGCCTACTGCATAGAGCCTCTTCTTAACCACACAGAGAAACACACAGACAGACACACACACAAACATAGCAGAAGTAACAGAGAACATAAGTGACTATTGTGGCAACCCGCTCCTTAAATGAGCCGGGTTACCGGTACAAACGACGCGTTTGGTGAAGGTTAAAGCCATTGCGGGCATTTATTAACAGTCAACTGTAGTCAACCAAGGCACTCGCGGTCTCTAGGGCCTCCGTGGGCCTCTAGCTGCACGTGGACCCGAGCGCTTCCTTCTTCCTCCCGTGCTGTGCCGTGCTGTCCAAGTGTCAGCCCTTTTATATCTCCTCTGCCACCGGCCAGGTGTCCCCCAATCACCCTGATTGGGGTGCCGAAAGGGCTGCTCTCTCTCGCCGGCTGGTGGGTGGGGGTGGTACACCCCGTCCTCTACGGTACCCCGGGCCCGTCCAGGCCGAGGACCACGTGGCGGGATGCCACACTATATTAAAAATCTTTATTCACAATCACATACTGTACAATAATTTTTAATTAAACCTGGCAAGGCTTCTTTGCTATTTCACAGTTAATGTATGACTTTAAATTAGCTTGTTTAAAAAACAAAATGGATGGAGGCAGAAGATGACAGATCGTATCAGAGATATTTGCAAGACCAACAAGGGAAACAACCGATTGAGACTCCTTCATCCACCGCCCTTGCTTTCCACCACACGCTCAAAGTAGTCGAAGGACTCATACACGGGTACCTGACACTGTCAGAGACAACGAGAGGGAAAGACAGAGAGAAAGAGAGACGGATTATGTAATGTTCATGTACATAAAACACACAGTTTAAGAACTACTATGTATTCGCTCTATATAAGCTTTTAGAATTTATTTTACTGTATTTTCTTTGAATTGGTATTCACCCACAAGCATCACTTGATCAAAAGTAATTTTCCCATTGTGTAAAACATGTCATGATAAAAAAAATAAGTTTAGTCCAACTTAGGTTGTTTAAGGGGTGTTGGAGAGATCTGCTTCATAACGCGTGTTGTGTAAAGAGCACAGTCATCAACTCCCCTTCGACTAAAAACTTGAGTTGGACGATTTTATCCAGAATCTGACCAATGGAGAACACAAACCAAATCCAATGATGTCAATTTTCCAACTCCTCAGATTAATGTTCTTGTTTCGTGCAAGGCAGTACTTTTATATTAGTAACTAGCGAGCGTTGTGGTTCCTCTATGAGGAACAGGTAGGGGTGATGATCTTCTTGCTGAATGATGCCTACAGGTTAGACTGGGGACATCGGGGATCAAACCTGTCTGGCTGTTGAGTGGAACCCCCTAGCCCTCCGACAGACTCACCCACTGGGAGGACCCTTTGGACGAGCTGGTGCTGGTTCCGTCCACCTCAGAGTCCTCGTGGGGAACCTCATAGATCACCCTTGCTGCTCGGTCCAACCCTAACACACACACACACACACACGTGCGTACACAAAGACACACACACACACATATAAAATCACAAACACAAACCCACGCTCATACACACACACAAACACATACCGCCCAAACAGAAATGGACCAGTTAGGAATTCCATTCCAACACATCCAAACGGAAAGAAATTCACAAAATACACAGACTGACAGAAGTGCGAGGAAATATATGTCCGTGCATACAAAAAAATACTATAAAAGGTTTTTTGATTCATGCTAATAAGCTCAAATCTCTTGAGTACTTAGCATGTTTTAAATTCGTTTTCAGACATTTCCTTGTGTTTATCAGGGTTAGTCTAAAAAGATGTGAGTTCATGGGAACAGGCTGAAAGCTACAGGACTCATAGCATGATGTAAAATGTCCGGTCTTTCGATTGGAACAATTTGTTTTGTACCTTGTCTCTTTCGCAGCTTCCACAGACATATCAGAGTGACAAAGAACGCAGTGGCCATTACTATTCCCAGCGAAACGATGACGGGGAAGGACATTGCAGGGTGTTTAGCCGAGTCTTTGGTTGAAAAGGGATTGACAATATTAGCATTTAGTACATAGTCATCAAACAGAAGCTTTTATCCAACGATAATTACAGTGAATTCAGATACATGCCAATATGGAGCAGGAAAAGATAAGGGGCATCAAGCTCAAGGATACCTACAAGTTAGGCTATGGACATTGGGGATTGAACCCAGAAACGTTCGGCAGGGAGCTGAATAACCTGAACCCCTTGCCTATCCTGTCTGATATTACAATGGACCATTAAACTATGGTACCATGTAATAATATAAACCAAGCCAGTCTTTGAGATAAAAAAAACATACTTTTTTGTGTTGTTCCGTTGGTTGGGCTCCGTCGTTCCGTGACAGTGATCATCGTGCCGTTTCCCAAAGACTGAATAAGCATGGGCTTATCCATGGTCACCTTGCAGACGTAGCGCCCAGCGTGGTTGCGGGTGACGTTGGGAAGGGTCAGGGTGGCACAGCCACAGGTACCGTTGTTCACAGGCGACAGGGCCGATCCCCAGCCCTCTCTGTCATACCTCAGGGCTGTCGGTTGGTGAAGAATTTGATCCTCATTTTTCAACCAGTTCACTCTATAATTTTTGGGGTTGACGGCTCTCAAGCCACAATGGAGTGTGACGCTGTCTCCCTCCGCGACCTCCAAATCTGCCGTCTCATACAGCTTTATATCGTCTTTGGTAAAGGTTTCTGGAACAAGACAAAAGCGGAAGCAAAAGAGCAGCAATAGTTTAGCGTGCAATTTAATTCACTATTTACTTATTTAAAAGCCATTCCGGGATCGAACACGGTGTCTTTTGTCCAAAAGTCAAACAGGTTAGTGCACGACCTATAATCCTCATTTGGATTTACTCAGGAAATCTTTTATATTATTTTATGATATTTTTGTTTTTTGTTTTGTTTTTTTGTTTTTTTATTTGTGCAAATAAACAAGATTAAAAAAAAAAAAGGCAAGAAGATTTGCATAGACATACATAGATGCACGGGTGGGACAAAAGAAACCCAGAAGGGCTTATTAAGGATGTCCACCTGACATTAAAATACAATAAGGTAAAGAAAATAAAGTAAAAAAAAAAAAGACAAACAAAAGTAGAATTATAGAGATAAAACAACTACAAAGTCATTTTACAAAAATGAGAATACATTTGAGTAAAAGTAAGAAAGCAAAGTAAAGATGTAACTAACAAGCAAAAAGACAATACAGCATACATTCAGTTTATCATATTATCATAGGCTTTTAAAATTAGGTACATTTTAAGGTATTTTTTGAAAGTAGCTAAAGATGAGTGTTTACGTAGAGTAGCTGGAAAACTGTTCCAAACGACTGGACCTCTGTCCCTAATAGAAAACTGTCCCAGATTTGTTCTGAAAAATTGCCGGTGAAGGAGATCTACAGATCTGGTCTGATGACTATGGATCTGTGACCTGGTTATAAAAAAACTGTTAAAAGATGAAGGAAGTAAATTATTGAAAAACAAAAGTGCCGATCTGAAGAGTATTCACATCATATATGCTTAGCAACTCCAGATTCCGAAATAATGGAGCACTATGAGCGTCCCAACTGGAGTTGGTTACAGATCTAACAAATTTTTTCTGTAACAGAAAAATCGAATTTACACTGGTTTTGTATGTACTAGCCCATACTATATTACCATAGGATATAAAGGGATAAATAAGGCAGTAATATAAATCCATACAAATTTTCCTTGACAGCACGTGTCTTACCCGTCTAATAACCCCAATGTTTCTAGCCAATTTATTGGACACCTGTGATATGTGATTTTTCCAATTGAGCTTATGGTCAATAAAAACCCCAAGGAACTTAACATTGGAAACATTAGCAAGTGCATTGTTCGCCATAAAAATTGGCTGGATAGGATCGGATAGAATAATATTTTTAGGCTTAAATATCATATAAGCACACTTCTCTACATTAAGGGATAATTTGTTGAATTTGAACCAGTTATCCAGCCGATCGAGTACGCTATTCATTCGATCTATCAACTTGTGTTCATCTTTATCGGTAATGAAAATATTTGTGTCATCGGCATACAAAATAAAAAGAGCTTCATCAGATATTAAATGCAAATCATTAATATAAATAAGGAATAAAAGAGGTCCAAGTATGGAACCTTGAGGAACTCCACACTGTAGATGACTGTAAGTCGAGTTAGCTCCATTCCATACTACATACTGTTTCCTGTTGAACAGATAACTTTTAAACCAATTAAGCTCAGTCCCAGAAACCCCATGAGCCTGTAGCTTAGTTAATAATATATTCGGATCAACGGTATCAAAAGCCTTGGATAAATCAATGAACACTCCAATTGTGAGTTCCTTGTTGTCCAAAGCTGTAGATATTCTGTTAACTAATTGGACCAGGGCCATAGAGGTAGAATGTTTGGCACGGAAACCAAACTGATAATCATACAATAAGTTATTATCTTTAAGATGTGCAATTAATCTATTATATACAATTTTTTCGAGAATTTTGGAGAAGCAAGGTAATAAAGAAATTGGTCTATAATTTGAAAATAGTGATGGATCCCCCTTTTTAAATATGGGAATAACCTTAGCCCATTTCAGTTGGTCTGGTACTACACCTGATTGAAGAGAACAGTTAAAAATATGACACAGTGGTTTTACAATGGTGGGGAGACACTGCTTCACTAATTTCATTTTGAGATCATCAAAACCAGCACTTGTTGACTTTAGACTTGATACAATATCCCATATTTCTTTTTCGTCCACAGTAGAAAAATGAAACATTGATTGACTGGAAGGAGGTCCTGTATGTTAGAATAGAGTGGTGTTAGAGGGATTTTTGCAGCCAAAGCGGGACCAATATTGACAAAATAAGTATTGAATTCTTCAGCAATTTCAATGGGATCCTCAATACTAGAATCGTTATTATAAAATATGTTCTGAGAATTATTTTTTGATGAGGGTTTGTTGATAACTTCATTAATAATGGCCCATGTCTTCTTCATATCATTTTTTGATGTATTCAATTTCTGTTGGTAATGATTTCTCTTAGATTTTCTCAACATATGGTTGAGTTTATTTCTGTACTTTGAATACATATTAAAGTTCAGGGGAGAGGGATTTGTCAAATAGTCTTTGTATAGTTTGTGTTTTTTTGATATGCTTTTTTTGAGCTCTTTGGTCAGCCAAGATTTGTGGATTTTGGGCTTAATGGATTGTTTTTCCAATGGAAAGGATTGATTGAAAATGCCAAAGAATTCATTGTTAAAACTAGAGTATGCTTTAATCAAATCATAAGTTGACAAAGTTGAATTCCATTGATTACTAGATAAATTATTTTCAAATTTCTTCACATTAGACATCTTGAAGTTCCTTAACAACACTCTGGTAATATCTTGACCTATTTCATTGGAGTGATAAACTGTAAAAATAGGAAGATGGTCTGATATATCAGTTAATAATATACCAGATAATCCGTTTTTATTTGTATGGTTGGTAATGATGTTGTCAATTATAGATTTACTTGATGAAGTTATTCTAGTGGCTTGTGATATCAGGGGAAAGAAAGCATTAGCAAATAATGTGTTCAAAAATGTTTCTGAATTGGCGTGAAGTAAGTTTATGTTAAAATCCCCTAGTATGAAGCACGGCTTCTTTTCTTTCTCAATGGAATTCAAAAGCTTGTCCAGATTATCAACAAAGGAGTTAACATTTCCATTTGGCGGTCTGTAAACACAGCCAATGACAGTACGGCCAGAAAAACATGGTGCATTCACTACCTCTATGAAGATGGATTCAACATGAGAATTTGTATTGGCAATATCAGTTGATAGATCTTCTCGCAGGATGTATTTGATAGATTTTTTCACATAGAGTGATACACCGCCCCCTGGTCTATCTTTTCTGTGGTGATAGAGATGATCATAGCCGTTCATGGGATAAAAAGACACTTTAGAATCATTTAACCAAGTTTCAGTAAAACCCATTATCGATAAATGAAGAGGTAATAATGTAAGATAGTCAGTTAGAGACTCAAAGTGCTTTGGTAAGCTTCTCACATTCAAGTGAAATAGTGTGAAGGAATTAAAATCTTTTATATTTTTTCCTACACAGACTGATTTTAAAGAGTCTTCAGTAAAATAATTACATGAGTTTAATGTGTTCTCAGGGTCAATGTTGTCACTATCAGGGTCAGCATGTAAGTAGGGAGAAATATCTAGGTTGTTGGTCATCATAATAAGAGAATCACTGTTAAAAGATGAGTTTGGAAGGAATTAACAGCATTTTAAGTTGGGCGAGGTGTTGTGACTCGAGGTGGGTGAACAATCAGCTGGTCGTAGCGCAGATAGGCCACCATTCCCCTGTCCCGTGCTTCTTTGAGCTGTGGCCACAGTTCGGAGCGTTTCTGTCGCACACGTTCGGTGAAGTCCTCGTTGACATAGATTTTAGAACCTTTGAGTTTGCTTCCTCTTCTCAGGATTTCTTCCTTATCTTTGAATCGCAAAAGTTTCATAAAAATTGTTCTAGGCCTGTTGGACTCCGCATTATATTTTCCATTGCGCCGTGCACATTCAATCTCGATTAGTTTAGGGTCAAGATCGAGCTTCTCAGCCAGCAGTTGTTTTGCTTTAGCTTCCGTGGCTTGCCATGTCTCATTCCTCTCCTCGAGTACTCCATCAATGAGGATGTTGTTTCTCCTTGATTGACTCTCCAAATATTCCGATTTGTTAGTGATTATGTCCATAGAGGGTTGTACCAGAAGACACTGGTTCGATAGTTTACTGAGGGCAGCAGAGTTATCGGACAGCTTTTTGTGGAAATCATCCATGCCCTTTTGAGAGTATTGCAAACTGTTTTTGATATCCTGTACATCTTTTAAAATGTTGTCAACCCTTAGGTTGGTGGCATCGACAAACATTTTCACAAACGATTTGAAGTTTGATTCTTGCTGATTCATCAGATCTTTGAAAAAAGTTTTTTGTTGCTCAAGAAGCTCATGCACAGTGGTTAAAGTAAGAGATTCCTCATCATGTTGGGTTTTTTTTGGGCCCATGTTTATAGATGTGGATTGATTTGATAGCAACAGTAATTTAAAAAAAGGAGAAGTTTTTACCGGTAGTGCTTGAGTTTGATGCTGATGCTAGCCTGGGCTGCTGGGCCTAGCCTGGCCTGCTGGAGCTAGCCTGGGCTGCTGGAGCTAGCCTGGGCTGCTGGGCCTAGCCTGGGTTGCTGGAGGTAGCCTGGGCTGCTGGAGGTAGTCTGGGCTGCTGGAGGTAGCCTGGGCTGCTGGGCCTAGCCTGGGCTGCTGGAGGTAGCCTGGGCTGCTGGGCCTAGTCTGGCCTGCTGGAGGTAGTCTGGCCTGCTGGGCCTAGCCTGGCCTGCTGGAGGTAGCCTGGGCTGCTGGAGCTAGCCTGGGCTGCTGGAGGTAGCCTGGGCTGCTGGAGGTAGCCTGGGCTGCTGGGCCTAGTCTGGCCTGCTGGAGGTAGCCTGGGCTGCTGGGCCTAGTCTGGCCTGCTGGAGGTAGCCTGGCCTGCTGGAGGTAGCCTGGGCAAGGTGGATGGTGGCTGCTCTGCTGCTCATAGAGGTCCTTTTATGATGCATATCCTATTTTAGGATATTAAATTACATTTTATGTTAAGTTGAAATATACACTAGCGTTTCCCAACATTTTCTGTCTCATATGTACCCCCATATCCTGATCAGTACGGCTCAGCTATCCCCTCATCGGTACCAAACCACAAATGTAATCCTTAAATTGATATCATATCTTTTCATCTTTCAAATTTAAGATGCCTCTAGTTTGATCAGCAACATTCAGCAATATATTGAACACATTTCAACATATATTGTAATTCACACTATAATATATTTATTCTTTTTACCATTTTTAAATAAAAGTAAATAAAGTAATATCTAAATGCTTTCCAGGTACCACCTGTAACTGGTAACGTACCCCCCGAGTGTAGGCGTACCCCCGGTTGGGAATCCCTTTGCTTAAGGTCTTCATAGCAGCGGGAGGAAGATGAGCTATGAGCGGTACTCACCCCGAGCCAGCAGCGGCCCCAGAGAGAGAAGCAACATAGTCCTCAGTGGAAACTCCATCCTCCACTGATGCACCACTCAGCACTTGTGATCGCTTTCTTTCAGACATCGCACCTCCCACTTCCATCAGACACACACACACACACACACACACACACACACACACACACACACACACACACACACACACACACACACACACACACACACACACACACATTTTCTTCCTCTAACTACAAACATACGCAAGCGTACAGGTAAAAGTCAACAAATATATACATTTAAAGTCAACACGTCTGTGTATATTTAAAGTCAAAAGTCGATACGTTGAACATCATAAGTCTTGCTTGGAATAAGAAAGCAGGCATGTTAGTTAAATGGAACCTCTTATCCCTTCTTGGACGTGTTGCAAAGGAGGCAAGCACAAATCCTTTGAACTTCTGAACTTTCAAAAGAAAATCTGGTCGACCAATCAAGGTAGCCTTGATTTCGACATTCGATGAGAACGGATGTCACAGACAAATTCTTCACTTCCTGTCCCTCGCCTACTGCATAGAGCCTCTTCTTCACCACTCAGAGAAACACACGCCCAATCCTCAACAGTTTACCATTAGCGAATGCTGTCAGTGAGGAAACTATCTTAATCTGAGGAAGTGCAGTGTGAGACTGCGAAACTTGTGGAAAGAAGTTAATTTGGTTGCCATGACGCTGCCACAAGCTGACCGAGACGCTCATCAAAAAATGACAGGTGAAATGGAAATGATGATTTCTCTGTACAATGTACTTTTGTATCTCCAGTTACAACTCGATATATTGTCTGAAACATATTAGTTAGTCCAACGCCGAGGGCGAGCGCTGTATTTGCTGGATTCTTCACCGGCGGAGATATGAAGGTTATATGAAGTAAATAATTCTATGCATTATAAAAATTGAAATCGGTTCACCCTAGCCTGATAAAAGGCAGAAAGTGTCTCTCTGACTCAAAAGTCAGAAATCCTCAAACTACCACAGTGCATTGCGCCCGCTGCCCCGCCCGGAGGGGGAAGGACCCATGGTCCTAGCGCGAGTGGTAGCGCAAGCAAACTTTGTGTAAGCATATCCCCGTGGCTGTACAGCATAAAAACAGTTGCTAATTACAGTCGCTCAGCATATCAAGTATTTGTGCTCAACCTTTTCTCCCCAGTTGAAATAAGTGTTTATCTTATACAGTAGGCCTACTTTAGTATAACAGCACTTAAGTTAGTAAACAAATCACATCAACCAACATGAATATAAAGTTTTATTCATGAAAAAATTTGAACTATTTGCAGCAATAAAACGTGTAGGGTGCGTTTGCTAGAGTCAAATAGTCACAGCTCATCTTGAGCATCGACTGTCTCCTGTTAGCCAGGGTACTGCCCATCTGCCTGGACAACACAGGAAGCCGCTACTGTCTAAGAAAGAAAGAGAACAACATCAGCAAAGCAAAATTGAAATTATGCCTTAAAGGCACCCAGTGCAACTTTCGAGGCTTAAAAATAAACATTCAATTTCTAGTCTTTTTTACACGTAGTAAGTTTCAATAACTCCATACCATTACATACCGACATTTAAGCAGCAAAGATGAGACGTCGTTGTGTGGTGAGAACTGATACAAAATCGATAACAACAACAATGCCGCCATTTTCTTTATTTTTTGTAACCTACAATAAATAAAGCAGGCTTCCAGTCAATGGAAAAATGGCTTCTCCCCACCGGCGATTGTTGTTGTTTACGATTTTCTATCAGTTCTCACCACACAACGACGTCTCATCTTTGCTCCTTGAATGTCGATATGTAATGGTATGGAGTTATTGAAACTTACTACGTGTAAAAAAAAATAGAAATTGAATGTTTATTTTTCATTGAATGTTTACATAAAGTTGCACTGGGTGCCTTTAAGGCTTAGCCTATACAGAATTACACAGACTTCAAGCTAACGTGACGTAGCCTATGCTCTGCCAATAAGATCGGCTACTTTTGGATACATTGTCACGTTCCCCGGGATTCAAAACTATTGTAGTCAATGTGTTAGTAAAAACAAACAACACTTACTCTATGCTCAGACGTCAGTTTCTCCCGGCGGGCTTGGCCTAGCGTTTCCAGTCACTTTCTGTGTCCGGAAATATGTATCCAATACCCAACAGTTTAGATGAGGCGTAAAGCCTGGGTGAGAGGTTACAAAGATGGCTCCGTCCTCGCCAGTTTCAGCCATTTATTCTAGAAGAAACTGGCATTGCTGAAATTCGCTGCAGCACAGGGACTCTGTTAGTGTCTATAGGCGAACAGAGCAAACCGGCGCGCTCCGGCTCCTCGTCCTCGGCCACAGGCAAGGCTTGTTCAGCTGCAGCCGCAGCAGCCTCCTCCTCTATTCGTGTCAATTCTTCCTGGCTGTATTCTGGCTCGTACTAATAGCCCTGAATGCAAGGGCGTAACTTTGGTTTGAGAAGTGGGGAGGACACAATAATCCGGGGGTCTGGGGGTAATCGCCTAGAAAAAATATTGAGATTTGAATACCATTTTCTGCATTTCTACATACATTTAGGGACTACGGTAACCAATACAAAATCCGGGAAATAATTACGTTGGTCATCATGCTAAATTTTGCCAGCATAAATATGTATAATCAAAATGGATCAAACTTTTAATATGAAGAACATTTCTTTATTCATTCATCATATGGACAGAGATCAGTGACCAAAAGCTACTGATATAATCATTTTGACGGTTGAACGCTGATTGGCTGTTACATTACACATGTCACGCTGTTGAACGCTGATTGGCTTTCATCAAGCGAAATTCAAGTCAAAGTTGAAATATTTCAACTTGAGCGAATTTGTTGCGGCAAAAATCCTCTTGAACGTGCTCGCCTGTGCACGTTCGCCCGATACGCGTCTCTACGTTCACTTTGTATGGGATCTTGTCGCCCCGTCGCTTTTGGTGTGAACGCACAATAAAATTCTTCCTCGGCGGCCCCATGTTCTCTGCGTTCTGAACCAAAACAAAGCAGCGTGTGTGTGACGTCATGACGCATTTGCCGCGACCGGAACTGATAAGCGTAATCGTTAAGCAGGCTTGCTAATGATTCCAAGGAATCGGTTGACTCGGCACCGGTTCTGAACAAGAACCGGTTCTCGATTCCCATCCCTACTTTTGACTGTGTTAATTGGGGATTTTTATATCAGGTACTGGAGAAATTAGGTTTTCAGAAACAGTTAATACAATGTATTCAAAGTCTCTACAAAGACCCCACAGCAAGGATAAAAATCAACGGTCACTTAACCGATTGTTTTATTTTACAAAGAGGCACTCGCCAGGGATGCTGCCTTAGCCCCACTCTGTTTGCCATATTTATAGAACCTTTGGCACAGCTGATCAGACTGAACAGCGGTCTGAAAGGAATCCAAGTAGGAACAGACAGGAACACAGCATAGGACTTTTCGCCGATGATATTGTGACTCTGATGCACCCAGATAAAAACCTTTCCTAAACTGATGGCAATACTAGATGATTTTGGTAAATACTCAATGTATTAAAATACCTTGGAGTGACATTAACAAAAAACTCTTGGCAGCACATCTGAAATCAATTATAAACAGGGCAACGAAAATATTGAAACAGATGTCAGGGGATATGGGGACACGTATGGATTTGATCAAATGAACATACTGCCAAGACTACTATATCTGTTTCCACAGATGATCCCAGAAGCACAATTCAGGTTGTGGGACAAATTGATCTCACGTTTTTTTTAGGCCGGCAAGAGACCAAGGGTCAGATAAAAAAACACTTCAAATATATAAAGAGGAGGGCGGTGTGTCACTGGCAATATTTCTATGCAGCCCAAATGAGATTTGTAATATGCGGAAGCTGCCCGCAATATGAAGCCAGTGGTGGGACAAGGGTATAAAAGCTATATGTACACTCACACAGGGTGGGCACTTCAAAAGTTTTGAACAATTACAAAAATAATTTGATCTAGAAAATAAAGATTTTTTCAGATATTTGCAAATGAGAGATTACTATAATAAGAAATTTCAACCAGAACTAGAGGGTAATGCAGTGGTTGAAATCGTAGTTGAAGCTTATGAAAAAAAGAGTAATACAATTATTTCCCAAAAATATCAGGGCCTACAGAAAGAAACAGGATAGGATATGGATAGGACAGGATATGTTAAAGAAAAATGGTGGAAGGAATTAAACATAGAAATATCACAGGAGGATTGGTGTTCTATGTGGAAAGCACAGCACTCATCCACAAGCTCAAAGAAGTGGAGAGAATCTTGTTTTTTTGTCTCTTGTTTTCTGGCTATGCCCAAACATTCAGATATTTTGGGGGAAAATATGTCTTACTAAGATTCTGGGATATGAAGTCACGAACAATGTAAAGGTGCTTTACTTCTGTATTTTAAGGATACAGATTTGTATCTGTGCAAAATATTACTGATGATGGCCTGTAAGAAAACAATCACTAAGAACTGGTATCAACCGGACACTCCAAACCTCAAACAATGGATGGGCATAGTGAAACAGATCTATGCATTGGAAAAAATGACTTTTTGCCTAAGATCCAGAGAAGTGATGTTCTCATGTAAATAGAAGAAATGGACTACCTTCATTAACAAAATAGATGACGCTACACTATCAGGATGAGCTGTAAGCCATCAAAGTAAATGTGTATAAAACTAAACTTATACTGGTGTGCCCCCTTTCTATTGTTCATGTTATTGTAGGCCTACTTGTATTCTGTGTATGACTTCAAAAATGTAAAAATACCTAAAAAAGAAAGACACAGGTCAAGATAATGAGTGGTTTCGTCCACTCTTGCAACACTGTGTTTTTATTTTAATGTTTTTCATTTAATTTGGAATGTTGTGAAAGGCCTATGTGTTTCAAGCCTGCTACTGATTGACTGAAGAGTAAGTGGGGGAAGGTTGTGAGTTGTATTCATACCTACCTATTTATTCCTAAATGTAACTGTTATGTGTGTTTCGGGTACCAACTTGTATGCCTAGATGTGTCTTAAATGTGCTGCATTCGGACCAAACAAATGTCCCAACTCTGGGATAATACAGCATACTTTGACTTTAACGTCCACGAACAGGTAAATGTTAACAAATGTATACATTCAAAGTCAACACGTCTGTATACATTTAAAGACATAAGTCTATACACCACAAAAACTAAAGAGATCATCCTGGACTTCAGGAAAAGCAGAGCAGACCCGGCTTCCCTCTACATCAACGGTGACTGTGTAGAGAGAGTCCACACCTTCCGCTTCCTGGGCACCATGATCTCTGCTGGCCTCTCCTGGACTGCCAACACGGCGGCGGTCGTCAAGAAGGCTCAGCAGCGGCTTCACTTCCTCAGGGTGCTCAGGAGGAACAACGTGGGAGAGAAGCTGCTGGTGACCTTCTACCGCTCCACCATCGAGAGTCTTCTGACGTTCTGTATCTCAGTGTGGTTTTCACAGTGCACTGAGGCAGCGCGGAAGAAACTCCAGGGAGTGATAAACACCGCACAGAGGATCACCGGCTGCCCCCTCCCCTCCCTGAAGGACATATACATCTCCCGCTGCCTCAGCAGAGCGGAGAGAATCACAAAGGACAGCTCACACCCTGGCTTACACCTGTTCGACCTGATGCCCTCTGGCAGGCGCTATAGGTCCATCAGAACCAGGTCTTCACGGTTCAGAGACAGCTTCTTCCCTAAAGCTGTATCCACCCTGAACACATACATGCACTGACCCCCGACTGACTGACCCCCCCCCCCCCCCCACTGACCCCCAACCCCACTGACCCCCGACCGCAAGCATAGTTCTATTTCAATTGCACTGAATGCGCATGTGGTTTCTGTGGACGGTGTGGGGTGCACAACCTCCCACTGCTGTACTGTACTTTACTTTATTTTTATTTATTTATTTTACATTATTTACATTTCTATTTGGTATACTGTTGTACTTGTTATATTTATATATATTTATTTTCTCAAATGCACCAATTTGGAAAGCTTACTAAAAATGTTGTTGTACTTGACTCGTGCAATGACAATAAAAGGCTTTCTATTTCTATTTTTCTATTCATTGAACGTCATAAGTCTTGCTTAAAACACGTTTGGAATAAGCCGTGTTGCAAAGGATGAAATCACAAATCCTTTGAACTTCTTAATCTGTAAAAGAAAAGCCAGCCGACCAATAAAGGTAGCTTAGATGTCGACATTCGATGAGAATGGACGTCGCAGGCATGTTCTTCACTTCCTGTCCACTTCCTATTCTTCACCACAGAGTAACAAGTCCACTCCTCAACAGTTTACCATGAGCGACGGGCATATTGAAACCTGCCTCATGTTTAGGTTTTAGCTTTATCTAATCAACGAAACAAAACCCTGTATCGTTAGGTGGAAGATTACCTTTTTCCGTACGTTTCTCATTCTCAAACTGAGCTTCCTCAGATCAAGATAGTTTGCCCATTGACATCTACGGACAAAAACATGCACCCACGAAAGATCCACACACACACACACACACACACACACACACACAGGCCTTGTGGAGAACATCTATTACTGTATGAAAATGATTTATTCAAAATTACATACAACCATCACTCATCATCAATTACATCTAATAAGGCTTCATTGCTATTTCTCAGTTAATGTATGACTTTAAATTAGCTTATTTAAAAAAAACATGGATGGACACAGAAGAAGACAGAACGTATCAGAGTGAGATATTTACAAAACCAACAAGGGAAACAACCGATTGAGACTCCTTCATCCACTGCCCTTGCTTTCCACCACACGCTCAAAGTAGTCGAAGGACTCATACACGGGTACCTGACACTGTCCGAGACAAAGAGAGGGAGGGACAGACAAAGAGAGACAAGTTACGTCAAAAATGGTTACTTGAATTCATATAAATTTAAGCACAAGTTTAAGATCAAGTATGTATTCTCTAGGGATTTTAAAAAAACTGATAACATCTATACATATTATGCTTTACATTTATGATTGATAATAAGCTTTTCGAATTTATTTGACTATTTTCTTTGAATGGGAATTCACCCACAAGCAACACTTACAAGCAACTCAAAAGTAATTATTCCCATTGTGCAAAACACGTCATGATATGCAAGGAGAAGTTTAGTCCAACTTAGGTTGTGCTAGGGGTGTTGGAGAGTACTGCTTCATAACGCGTGTTGTGTAAAGAGCACAGTCAGCAACATCAACTCCCCTTCCACTAAAAACATGAGTTGGATGATGGGCGTATTTTTATCCACAATCTGAACAATGGAAAACACGATGATAACCATGTTCCAACTCCTCAGATTAATGTTTTTGTTTCGTACGAGGCAGTACAGTTGTATTAGTAACTAGAAAGCGTTGTGGTTCCTCTTTGAGGAACAGGTAGGGGTGATGATCTTCTTGCTGAATGAGACTGGGGACATTGGGGATCAAACCCGGTACTTTCTGTCTGGGAGTGGAACCCCCTAGCCCTCCGACAGACTCACCCACTGGGAGGACCCTTTGGACGAGCTGGTGCTGGTTCCGTCCACCTCAGAGTCTCCGTGGGGAACCTCATAGATCACCCTTGCTGTTCGGTCCAACCCTAACACACACACACACACACACACACACACACACACACACACACACACACACACACACACACACACACACACACACACACACACACACACAGTATAAAATGTTTACATGCACACAAAAATGTGTATAAAATGTTTTCGGAATTCATATAATAAGTTAAAATCTGTTAACCACCTGGCACCTTTTTAATTGTTTTTAGACGTTTTCTTATTACCAGAGTTAGTATAACAAGTTGTAGGTTCATGCTAACAGGCTGGAAGCTACTGGACTCATACCATGTTATAAAAATTTCCTCTGTTTCGATTTGAATGTTTTGTACATTCTCTCTTCCGCAGCTTCCAAAAACAGATCAGAGTGACGAGGAACGCAGCGGCCATTACTATAGCCAGTGAAACAACGACGGGGACCCGGGGCCACAGTGACACGTCTATAGTCGAGTCTTTGGTCAGACAAATAGGTTGAAAAGGGATTGACAAAATAAGCATTGAATCCATTGTCAACCAACACAAGCTTTTATCCAATGATATGTTAGGGTGCATCTTGCTCAAGGATGCCAACAGGTTAGGCTACGGACATTGGGGATCCAACCCAGTACCTTTCGGCCGGAAGTTGAACAACCGAAAACTCTAGCCTATCCTGTCATATATTACAATAGACGACTAAATTCTGGTACCGAAGTAAACAGAATGAATTTTTTGTTTGGAAAAGAATCAAAACAAGACTGAGATAAAAATGACATACTTTCTTGTGTTGTGCAGCTGTTGGGGTTCCGTCGTTCTGTGACGGTGATCCTCGTGCCTCTTCCCCTTAACTGAATAAGCATGGGCTTATTCATGGTCACCTTGCAGACGTAGCGCCCAGCGTGGTTGCGGGTGACGTTGGGAAGGGTCAGGGTGGCACAGCCACAGGTACCGTTGTTCACAGGTGACAGGGCCGAACCACAGCCCTCTCCGTCATACCTCACGGCTGTCGGTTGGTGAAGAATTTGATCCTCATTTTTCAACCAGTTCACTTTATACTTTTTGGGGTTGACGGCTGTCCAGCAACAATGGAGTGTGACGCTGTCTCCCTCGACGACCTCCAAATCTGCCGTCTGATACACCTTTATATCCTTCCCTTGAACAATTTCTGGAACAAGACAGAAGCGGAAGGACGTTGAATTATATTACTAAACAAGTGTTTCTCATCGTTTCTGTCTTATACATACCCCCATATCCTGATCATCAAGATTCAGCATAATTTTTAACAAACTGATTTGTGGGTGCAATAAAGTTACATCCAAATCGTTCCAGGTACCCGCAGGAACTGCTAAAATACCCCAGAGTGTAGGCGTACCCCTGGTTGGGAATCCCTTTTCTTAAGGTCTTCATAGCAGCGGGAGGAAGATGAGTTATGAGCGGTACTCACCCCGAGCCAGCAGCGGCCCCAGAGAGAGAAGCAACATAGTCCTCAGTGGAAACTCCATCCTCCACTTATGCACAACTCAGCAATTGTGATAGTTTTCTTACAGACATCGTACCTCCCACTTCCCCCCCCCCCCCCCCCACACACACACACACACACACACACACACACACACACACACACACACACACACACACACACACACACACACACACACACACACACACACTCTCTTTCTCTATCTAACCACAACCACCATAACAGCATTGTTCATGACAAACCAATTGAGAGGGTCAGAAGCTACAAATACCCAGGCATATAATTTGATGACCAACGCAAATTTGAGTTATGTAGCCTACTACGGTAAGGTAAAAAAAAAAAAAAACAGTGGATGTTTTTTTACATAAGCTTAACTACTTTCAGGTGGACTTTATTATTTAAGAATGTTTTTTACAAAACAGTCCTTCAGAGAGTATTGTCCTCTGGCTAAGTCTGTGTATTTGGGAACATGCGCAAAAAAGACGAAGATAAATTCTAGCGTTTGGTAAAGACAGCAAGCAAAATTATTGGATTGTCACGCCGCGTTCTGCTACGCGGTCCAACACCCCCATCTCTTGGCCACTTGACGCCACTGTACCCCATTCTTCCGTCACACCTGTGTTCAATCAGCAATCTTCACTTCCTACTTCAGCCGCGGATCTCCACACACACGCTTAGATCGGGCCGAAAAATCAAACCCGACCCTATCCGAGCCCGTGCTCATTCGAGCCCGGCCCGGTCCGGCCCAGTACATTAACTGTAATGATGAGCCCGCGACCGATTTAAACCCGACCATTTCTTAATATGTGGGCGGTTATAGCTGACGCTGTCAACAACAATTTTGAGTTGCTTGAAGTGAATCACAGAAATTAGTTAACAATTATCCAGATGAACAATGCAACAAGGACAACACGTGTAGCCTAAATGTGTGTTGTATTCGTAATAGAGTGGCGAAGTCACGCCCCTTCCGGTAGGGCTCATGGGATCTATGAGATCGAAAAATATGAATGGGTGTCAATGGAGAGAAAATAATTATTTTCTGGTCCCAGTCTTTATATGCCCTGGATTACACATATGTTGTTTGTGGATTTAAATGATAATTTTTCATGCAAAGAAAACTAAAAATGTTCGTGAAGAAGTTTGATAATTTTAGGTTTTATGTGAGGCCGCTTTGTGAACTACAGCTCTTCGCTGCTCTCGACGCATATGATATACGTCACCACACCCGCCCTTGGAAGGGACTCTCTAAATCGACGCCACTTCGACCTGGGCGGGACTTTACGTCCTACGTCACTCGCTATGGGTGTGCATGTGTGCGCATAGCCGTCACTCGCGATGGGTGTGCATGTGAGAAAGGTTTTGGCTTTAGTGTCTATGGGTTGGTAATAACGGTTCTGATGATTTTTCTGATGGAAAAGTGGTCTTTTATTTCCATAATCTTTGTTCAGTGAACGCATAAACCCGTTTGTTAGTTAGCAGTTAAACAAAATGCGATCTCTTTGTTTACAGTTACCAACGAGTCAACGACCAACTGATGATTGGGGGTTCGATTCCCTAGTGATGCAAGGTTTTTTCTTTCATTTTGGACTGCACACACATCGCGAGTGCCGGATACTCGCACAATGTACACACATCACTGTCTTTACAATTTCTAGGCAACCGAAGTTTAAAGATTGTCAAGTGGTTAACTCTTGAATCGCATGTACTAAGACCTGATGGGTAGTGGTCAGAGAACAACTCATTAACGCGGGGATAAGGGGTTCGATTCCTTAATGAAGCTAGCTTTTTTCTTTAATATTGGACTGGATGTTTGTATGCCATTTTGCGTAACTTGTAGTTTATGATGAAGAAATGTTACTGGGGTTAAGGTTAGGGTAACGCTAAGGGTAAGACACAAAGTGTTTTTGTAACACAATATTTCTTACAATAACAAAGTCCAAAGTTTTGATGACTCCAGTAGGAAACTTAAGATACCTAGAGAAATGCGTGAGTCCTCACAAAACATCAACAAGTCAGCAGTGTGGTACTGGGTGATCATTTCTGATATACAGTACTAAAGCTGAAACTATTAGCCAGGAGTGGGAAAGATGCAGACGCAGACGTGGGAAGCAATAAGACCACCAACACACAGTTGCCTGTTGCAAAATGGTTCAGAGTTTAATATAAATAGTTAGGGTTAGCTGGTATGGCGTTATCTGGTATGGCTATAGTCTAATGTTAGCTTAGTTCGTGTTGTTTCGTCATGTTAATCGCTAGTAATGGTAAGTCATTTGTAGAAATATAGCCTATCATCACAGACTGTAGGAATGTCACCCACCCTCCATCGCGTACGACACTGACGCTCGTAATCTGTAGTGCAAGGGAGTTCGTGCACAGATCCCTGAGACAAACGGCTACGCGCACACATGCAAACCCATAGCGAGTGACGTAGGACGTAAAGTCCCGCCCAGGTCGAAGTGGCGTCGATTTAGAGAGTCCCCCCTTGGAAGGGACTCCAGAGAATGGGGACTCTCTAAATCGACGCCACTTCGACCTGGGCGGGACTTTACGTCCTACGTCACTCGCTATGGGTGTGCATGTGTGCGCGTAGCCGTTTGTCTCAGGGATCTGTGCACGAACTCCCTTGCACTACAGGATTACGAGCGTCAGTGTCGTACGCGATGGAGGGTGGGTGACATTCCTACAGTCTGTGATGATAGGCTATATTTCTACAAATGACATGACGAAACAACACGAACTAAGCTAACATTAGAGTAGCCATACCAGATAACGCCATACCAGCTAACCCTAACTATTTATATTAAACTCTGAACCACTTTGCAACAGGCAACTGTGTGTTGGTGTGTCTTATTGCTTCCCACGTCTGCGTCTGCATCTTTCCCACTCCTGGCTTATAGTTTCAGCTTTTGTAGGCCTACTGTATATCAGAAATGATCACCCTGTACCACACTGCTGACTTGTTGATGTTTTGTGAGCACTCAGGCATTTCTCTAGGTATCTTAAGTTTCCTACTGGAGTCATCAAAACTTTGAACTTTGTTATTGTAAGAAATATTGTGTTGCAAAAACACTTTGTGTCTTACCCTTACCGTTACCCTAACATTAACCCCAGTAACATTTCTTCATCATAAACTACAAGTTACGCAAAATGGCATACAAACATCCAGTCCAATATGAAAGAAAAAAGCTAGCTTCATTAAGGAATCGAACCCCTTCTCCCCGCGTCAATGAGTTGTTCTCTGACCACTAACCCATCAGGTCTTAGTTCAAGAGTTAACCACTTGACAATCTTCAAACTTCGGTTGCCTAGAAATTGTAAAGACAGTGATGTGTGTACATTGTGCGAGTATCCTTCACTCGCGATGTGTGTGCAGTCCAAAATGAAAGAAAAAAACTTGCATCACTAGGGAATCGAACCCCCAATCATCAGTCTTTAAACGTTGGTCGTTGGTAACTGTAAACAAAGAGATCGCATTTTGTTTAACTGCTAACTAACAAACGGGTTTATGCGTTCCCTGAACAAAGATTATGGAAATAAAAGACCACTTTTCCATCAGAAAAATCATCAGAACCGTTATTACCAACCCATAGACACTAAAAGCCAAAACCTTTCTCACATGCACACCCATCGCGAGTGACTGCTACGCGCACACATGCACACCCATAGCGAGTGACGTAGGACGTAAAGTCCCGCCCAGGTCGAAGTGGCGTCGATTTAGAGCAGGGGTGTCAAACGTACGGCCCACGGGCCGGATCAGGCCCGCAAACGGGTTTAATTCGGCCCGCGAGATGATTTTGTGAAGTACAGTATTGTAAAAAAATATATATATATATAATTTTTGTTTTGTTTTTTTTTGTACATTGAACTACTGGACAATTGTGTGTAATTGGAAGTCGCTTTGGAATGTAACGTAAAATGATCTGCTTCTGAATGTGTCCACTAGAAGTCGCAATAGCAATTATGTTAAGCAAGCAAACTTTATACCGGGGCTGAGCAGGGAACAAGTATAAACAGGTAGTGCAGCTAGCCCGGAGCTACCTTGTCGTTCTGCCTTACACTTTCAACATTTTGCGCTTTGGCACTCTCATTGCCCCAAAATGTCTCTGTCAAAAAGACGAAAAGTGGACACAGAGTGCAGAGTTTTCCAAGAAAAATGGTCATCGTCCTTTTTATTCACGGAAGTAAATGGGAAACCTGTGTTTGGTGTGCTCACAGCATGTTTAATTTTACATAATTATGCCATATTTTTACCGGTCCGGCCCACTTGAGAATAGATTATCCTCCATGTGGCCCCTGAGCTAAAATGAGTTTGACACCCCTGATTTAGAGAGTCCCCCCTTGGAACTCGGTACAGAGATGGCAATCTCTCTGCCCCACTTCACCGCTTTTTCCAAGGGGAGGATAAAAGCATCGAAAGAGGTGAAAACCATTATAAGTCGGGGCACGTGCAGAGTTTCAGTTATGCCGATGGGAAGATTGTCGGTCTTCTCCACGCCAGTCGCAGGGAGCGTGACGTCACATACGAGCCGTGTAGTCTTTCTCGTTGTGTTTTCTCTACAGCCTTTATCTGAACAATTGCACAATAAACGGTCGAACTCTTTGCATGAAAAATTATCATTTAAATCCACAAACAACATATGTGTAATCCAGGGCATATAAAGACCGGGACCAGAAAATAATTATTTTCTCTCCATTGACACCCATTCATATTTTTCGATCTCATAGGTCCCATGAGCCCTACCGGAAGAGGCGTGACTTCGCCACTCTATTGGATCGTAGCGTACATCCAAATGAAGAGACTTACAAGGCTCGGTGTTACGCTTGCCAGTGGAGGAAAACTGCGCATGACACGTTGCCTTTTGCAATTTCGTAGTTTCTGCAACTTTGTATACATTAAGAATATTATCTACCTATATAGAATATTTCGTCTGATTAATAGACAATTTTGCCCGTACCAATTAAGCTAATAGTGATTAAAAAAATAATAAAATTTTAAAAAAGCTTGATCACGCCCGGTCCGATCCGACCCGAGGATAGTGGCGGGAAATATTGGACCGACCCGGCCCGCGGGTCGGATCGGTTCGGTTCGGGCTCGGGTGCGGGCAGAAAATCTAAACTCTAACTCCAAGTGAGGTAAAGGGACATTTTTGTTTGTTTGCTCCTGTGAGTGAAGCGGCCGTTCTGTTTTTGGCCTCCACTTACCCCAGCGGCGACACAGGCCTGCAACGTGGGGATAAATAGTTTGTGCCGGCATAAGACTTCTTTTGCTTTATGCATTCTTTTTCCACATTGAATATTATTCAATGTGTGACTTGGTTTACCTGTGGGTTGATTGAAACTATGATTTAATTGATGTTTAACCGGTAATACAAAGAAACTATCTTTCATAGTAACAAGGATGTGGGTGTTTTTATTGTAATTACCATGTCGGTAGGCTAATTCCCCTTCATTAGGGGCTAGTTTAAAAGGGGTATAGTTATAAAATACTCTACGAGACACTACAATACAAATAACATAAAATCGTGTAGATTACAACACAGAGTGTGTGGTTGGTTAATTGAATTGAATTTAGGAGCGTCCCAGTGAACTGTTTAGTTAATTAGAAGGTCATGCCCATAGCCATGGCCTAGGGCGCTACATCTATCTAACCGCAACCATACATAAACGTACAGGTAAACGTTAACAAATACATACATTCAAAGCCAAAACGTCTGTATCCATTTAAAGTCACTGTACGTTTGTACGTTGAACAACATAAGTCGTGCGTAAAACACGTTTCGAATAAGCAATCAGGCATGAGAGTTAAATCTATCCTCTTCTCATTCTCACGTCTTGGACGTGTTGCAAAGGATGCAAGGACACATTATTTTAACTTCTGAACCTTTTAAAGAAATTCTGGTCGACCAACAAAGGTAGCCTAGACTAGAGGACAACGGATGTCCCAGATATGTTCTGCACTTCCTGTCCGTGTCCTAGTTTCTGCTTAGAGCCTCTTCTTCACCACACAGAGAAACACGCCCACTTCTCAACAGTTTACCATTAGCGACGGGCATAGTGAAACCTGCCTCATGTTTAGCTTTTAGCTTTACCTAGTCTCGCAAAGCCAGACCAAACTACAGCAAGTAGAATGAATAAGCTTTACCTAATCAACCAATCAACACCCTGAATCGTTTTTTCCACATGTTTCGCATTCTCACACTACGCTTCCTCAGATTAAGATAGTTAACTCATGGCCATCCACAGAGAAAAACATGCATTCGGGAAAGATCTAGACACACACACACACACACACACACACACACACACACACACACACACACACACACACACACACACACACACACACACACACACACACACACACACACACACACACACACACACACACACACAATCTCTTTCTCTATCTGACCACAACCACACTAATATCATTTTTAATGACAAACCAATTGAGAGGGTTAGAAGCTGCAACCACCTAGGCATTGAAATTGATGACCAACTCAAAATTGAGATAAGTACTACATCTGAGGCATAAAAAAGAATTACAACAGTGGATGTTTTTTTACATAAGCTTAACTGGTACTTTCAGGTGGACTGTTATTTTAGAATTCTTTTACAAAACGGTCCTTCAGAGCGTTTTGTCCTCTGGCTTAGCTTAGTCTGTGTATGCGGGATCATGCTCAAAAAGACCAAGATAAATTGTTTTGTTTGGTAAAGACGGCGAGCAAAATGATTGGATTTAGTCAGAGGTCAGTCACTCATCTATGGTCAGATCTTATTGTGAATAAAGCTGAGCAGATACCCTACCCGCCCGTTGGTTTCAACACAGCAATTGCGGCAGCAGTAGGCTGCTACAAAGGTCTATTACAACCAAAAGGTTTAGCATGTCATCTGTCCGCTCAGCCATTCGATTTTTTAATGAAAGACACAGGTCAAGATAATGAATTGTTTCGTCCACTCTTGCAACACTGTGTTTTTATTTTGATGTTTTTAATTTAATTTGCAAAGTTGTTTAAGGCCTATGCGTTTCAAGCCTGCTACTGATTGACTGAAGTGTAAGTGGGGGAAGGTTGTGATTTGTATTCATACCTACTTTATTCCTAAATGTTATTGTTATGTGTGTGGGGGGTACCATCTTGTATGCTTAGATGTGTCTTAAATGTGATGCATTTTGACCAAACAAATGTCCCAACTCTGGGATAATAAAGTATACTTGGACTTTGACGTACACATACAGGTAAATGTAAACAAATATATACATTCAAAGTCAACATGTTTGTATACATTTAAAGTCATAAGCGTCTACATTGAATGTCATGAGTCTTGCTTAAAACACGTTTGGAATAAGCAAGCAGACATGTGAGTCAAATGTAACCACTTCTTATCACTTCTTGGACGTGTTGCAAAGGATGCAAGCACAAATCATTTGAACTGGTTTAAAGAAAAGCCAGGCGACCACCAAAGGTAGCTCTGATGTCGACATTCGATGAGAATGTACGTCGCAGACATGTTCTTCACTTCCTGCCCATGAACTACTTAGTACTTCCTGCATAGAGCCTCTTCGTCACCACACAGAGATACACGCCCATTACTCAAAAGTTTACCATTAGCGACGGACAGAGTGAAACCTGCCTCATGTTTGGGTTTTAGCTTCATCAAATCAACCAATAAACGCCCTGCATTGCTATGTGGAAGATTACTTTTTCCCCAAACGTTACGCATTCTCACACTGCGCTCCCTTTGACGAAGATAGTTTGCTCATCAACAGCTACGAATAAAAACATGCATTCGCAAAAGTTCTACACACACACACACACACACACACAGGCCTTGTGGAAATAAAGGCCAGACCACATTGCGGTCTACTCTTCCATAGCTGAGGTATCAGAGAACATGATTTACTATATTAAAATAGTTTATTCACAATGAGATACACTCATCATCATTTACATCTAATAGGGCTTCATTGCTATTTCACAGTTAATGTATGACTTTCAATTAGCTTATTTAAAAACAACTTGGATGGAAACAGAAGATGACAGAACGTATCAGAGATATTTACAAAACCAACAAGGGAAACAACCGATTGAGACTCCTTCATCCACTGCCCTTGCTTTCCACCACACACTCAAAGTAGTCGAAGGACTCGTACACTGGTACCTGACACTGTCAGAGACAAAGAGAGGGAGAGACAGAGAGAAAGAGAGACGGATTATGTAATGTTCATATGCATAAAACACAAAGTTTAAGTACTACTAGGTGATCTCTGGGGATTTAAACAAACATAACATATATCCTTATTATGCTTGACGTTTATGATTGATAATAAGCTTTCAGAATTTATTTCATTTTCTTTTAATGGGAATTCACCCACAAATAACACTTGGTCAAAAGTAATTTTCCCATTGTGTTAAATGCGTCATGATACGCAAGGAGAAGTTTAGTCCAAGTTAGGTTGTTTTAGGGGTGTAAAGAGCACAGTCAGCAACTCCCCTTCCACTAAAAATTTGAGTTGGACGATTCTTATCCAGAATCTGACCAATGGAGAACGCAAATCCTGCTCCAATGATGTCAATGTTCCATCTCCTCAGAATATTGTTTTTCATTGCGTACGAGGCAGTACTGTTATATGAGTAACTGGCGAGCGTTTTGGTTCCTCTATCAGGAACAGATAGGGGGGATGATCTTCTTACTGAATGGGGGTGGGCTTAGCTCAGGAGGTAGAGCAGCTGTCTTGTAACCAAAAGGTTGCTAGTCCGATCACCAGCTCCTCCTTGCTGAGTGTTGATGTGTCCCTGAGCAAGACACAGTTAACCATAACTGCTCCAGATGAGCTGGCTGTCGCCTTGCGTGGTTGACTCTGCCGTCGGTGTTTCAACCGATGTTAGTCGCTTTGGATAAAAGCGTCTGCTAAATGCCCTAAATGTAAATGTCAATGAATGAGGCCTACAGGTTAGACTGGGGACATTGGGGATCAAACCCGGTACTTTCTGGCTGGGAGTGGAACCCCCTAGCCCTCCGACAGACTCACCCACTGGGAGGACCCTTTGGACGAGCTGGTGCTGGTTCCGTCCACCTCAGAGTCCTCGTGGGGAACCTCATAGATCACCCTTGCTGCTCGGTCCAACCCTAACACACACACACACACACACACACACACACACACACACACACACACACACACACACACACACACACACACACACACACACACACACACACACACACACACACACACAAATCCAGTACCACACAAACACATACAGCACAAACAGAAATGGACCAGTTAGGAATTCAAACACATCCAAACGGATAAAGATTCACAAAATACACAGAAAAATATTTCCATGCATATAAAAAAATACTATAAAAGGTTTTTTGATTCATGCTAATAAGCTGTAATCCCTTTAGTACTTAGAATGTTTTAAATTCGTTTTCAGACATTTCCTTATGTGTTTATCAGGGTTAGTCTCAAAAGATGCGAGTTCATGGGAACAGGCTGAAAGCTACAGGACTCATAGCATGATGTAAAATGTCCGGTCTTTCGATTCTAACAATTAGTTTTGTACCTTGTCTCTTCCGCAGCTTCCACAGACATAACAGAGTGACAAAGAACACGGCGGCCATTACTATTCCCAGCGAAACGATGACGGGGAATTGCATTGCAGCGTGTTCAGCGGAATCTTTGGTCAGACAAAGGGGTTGAAAAGGGATTGAGAATATTAGCATTTAGTACATAGTCATCAAACAGAAGCTTTTATCCAACGATAATTACAGTAAATTCAGATACATGCCAATATGGAGCAGGAAAAGATAAAGGGCATCAAGCTCAAGGATACCCACAAGTTAGGTAATGGACATTGGGGATCAAACCCAGAAACGTTCGGAAGGGAGCTGAATAACCTGAACCCCTTGCCTATCCTCTCTGATATTACAATGGACCATTAAACTC